>NC_089003.1:2372561-2672561 GCF_963932015.1 Anas acuta | reverse complement strand
AGCTCTAGAGGCGACTGAAGGAAGGTTGTCCAAAGGTGTGGTTGGACTGCTATTGCACACCTGTAATGCTCGGCTGAGTTGGTCGTGTCCCTGTTCACGGCCCTAGTCAAGTGCTGAACTATCCGAGAGCCAGAAGGACATGGTGTGCTCTTTTCTCATGAGCAGTGCATACAGAGTAAATCTTGCAGCAACCAGCTACAAGTGTTCGGAACACTGAAGAGCTGTAACAAGATTGCTTGGGGATCAGGATCTTGGTTTTGGTCAGAATGTGTTCTGATGCTCTGTCCCTTGTGTTTTACTTCCTTTCAGAGAAGCAGAATCATTCAAGGAACAAGGAAACGCATACTACGCCAAGAAAGATTACAATGAAGCGTACAACTACTACACAAAAGCCATAGGTGAGAGCAGTTGGTGATGATGATGATCTTTGCTCAATAGTGTCTAAAAGTCAAAGCTGGTTATTGATGTCCAAATACACCAGCAGGGTTTCTAACAGCACATGCTGGATGGAAGCTTTTTGCTGGCTTTAATTGCCTTGCAAAACTTCACCAGATTGGTAATGCAAGTTAGTGCTCATGTGGGTCATTTGCAGCTTTTTTTTTTTTTTTTTTTTTGTCCTTTACCCTAGATATTTTTAGCAAGAAATAATCCAGCTTTCTGTCCCAATGCAGGATTATCGGTGCTGCCAGGCCAAGTGCCACAAATTTTTGCTCTATACGAGTTAAATCCTGTGTCTAGTTGAGGAGCAATAGTTTGATTTGCAATTCTAAGCCCTCATGCACCATCGTAGGCCACTCAGGTGTCATGAAGTGGGAAGGATTTTGAATCCAACAATGACTTTTGAGTATGTTGCTTACATTACACTCAGTGCTCTTACATTTTCTCCAGATACCTGTCCCAACAATGCCAGTTATTATGGTAACAGAGCTGCCACCCTCATGATGTTGGGGAGATTCCGAGAAGCACTGGGAGATGCTCAGCAGTCTGTCAGATTGGATGACAGCTTTGTACGGGTACGTGGGAAAAATTCATATTTGGTACACGTCTGAACGCCCTTGTTTCCTCCTATTACAGCTCTTGCAACTCCCTTTTAATTGTCTTCTCAGGGCCATCTACGGGAAGGGAAGTGCCATCTTTCCTTAGGGAATGCCATGGCTGCCAGCCGCTGCTTTCAACGAGTTTTAGAACTGGATCATAAGAATACTCAGGCACAGCAAGAGGTAAGAGGTTCTGAAAGCTGAAATACTCCTGGGAGATGGGGCTGTCGAAGGAAATGGATTGAATTGGCAGGTCTTTTGCTTCTAATTTGCAAGGTGGAATCACGGGCATGGTTAGTAATGATTGGGTGATGTAATGAAAAAATGAGGTGGTGTCAAAGTCTCTGTTTTGCAGTAAACCGACAGGTTGTATAGTTTACTTCTGTGCATGATAGCCTCCATGCTTTTCTGCTAAGAAAAGAGAAAACTAGGGAAGAATGGTGATAAGAGAGCATGGAAATGGATGAAGCAGCATGTAGAAGGCTGCCACCTCTTTTGTGTCTCATTCACAAGTGTACGTTTTCTTGGGCTACCAGTTGGGTCCCATGAGTTCGTACTGATTTTAATGCTGGCAAAAGTATTCTTGTGATCTGCATTCTTGTTTCATGGTCTGCAGAAGTTTTTGCTCCGACAACACTTTAGGGATTGGTCACTTTTGTTCATGGTGGCATTACAGGCCAGTGACTGTCCTGCAAGGCTTACTGTGTTCTGCTTTCTTTCAGCTAAAGAATGCCAGTACCGTGCTAGAATATGAAAAAATAGCTGAAGTGGATTTTGAGAAACGGGATTTCAGGAAGGTAAGATTGACTTGATTGTTTCCTGTAGCATTAAGAAAATATCATACCTGGCCAGTTCAGCCAGATGTACGTCTAATCCCCCTGCTCAGTACTAGCTGCATCCTGATGGGAGGTGCTGTACAACATACTTCAGCTACTGAAGGAGGACCATGAACTGTAGTATCTGTGAAAATGGCAGAGCTCATGGTCTCATAGCACTGAACAAACGAAAAGCAAAGAGGGTGACTGGTTCAGGCTTTGTAGGGTGAGTGGAACCATGAAGTATTTGATACAGGTTTTGTCAGAAACTGCATTTAATAATTTAATTCTACTGTCTTGCTTCACTGGGAAGGCTTACATGAAATGTGATCTTTGTTTCTGGAGCTGCTCGCTCTCTTCCTCACCCAGAAGCCTTTGGCTTCTCAGTCTGGAGCACAGTGCTTCCCACAGCGGGCCCTCGTGATGTCACGGGCCGGGAAAGCAGATGAACCTTGGTGGAACAATGACCCTGTTCTCATGCAGATGTCCCCACCAGAGAGGCAGAGATGGAAAAGACCTATTAGATCACCCTGCCCATTGCAGTCAGACCAGTGTAAGATCAGGCCTTGCACTGTACTTTTTTGTGTTCTGTCCAGTCCAAACTGTCTCAATCTATTGAATTTCTGTCCCTCCCACATGTCTTTCTAATGCAGAAAATAGGGGCAGAATTGTCTTCCTTGGCTGCGTCTTTGGGGCCCACAGTTTCAGAAGGGTTAAATGGATGGGACTTGCACAGGTGTTCCTCGAATCCTCTGTATAGTGCTGTGGTGTAGTAACACAGCAGGGGCCACAGACCTTTAAACACAAAGCCCTTAAAAAAAAAAAACAAAAATGCTCATAAGGAAGCCTTTTAATGAAGTACATATATCCAGCAGAAGAGTTGTCTGCACACTTATTTTCCTGTTCAAAGACAAACACGGAATCTCAAGTGTGGCAGTGGGGCAATCCTTCTAACTAAGCCTTTGGATCTTTGCTTTGTTCACATTCATGTTTTTCTCACATCAGGTTGTATTTTGCATGGATCGTGCATTGGAGTTTGCTCCTGCTTGTCACCGATTCAAAATCCTCAAGGCCGAATGTTTAGCACTACTGGGTCGCTACCCAGAAGCACAGTCTGTAGCAAGGTGAGCATCTTTAAAGCCTGCAACTTGTGTAACAGCTGGTGGTATGTCCTGTCTACTAATACTTCACCACCTGAAATGGATGGGGGATATATATAAATAAATAAATAAATAAAATCCCTTAATGCAAATTGTGATGGGGAAATTTGCCTGAGTTTATCCCCTGTTCAGTTAATTGTACTGGGAAACTGTACTTAGGCTCAGCTACTAACCCTGCCACAGACTTGATAAATTAATTAAATATCTCAGCAGAGGAGCAATGCTTTGGAGATCAGAAGAAAACTGCAATAGGGTGACTTTTTTTACCATGTTTGTTTTTTACAGTGACATCTTACGAATGGACTCTACAAATGCAGATGCTCTGTACGTCCGTGGTCTCTGCCTTTATTATGAGGACTGTATCGAGAAGGCAGTGCAGTTCTTTGTCCAGGCACTCAGAATGGCTCCTGATCATGAGAAAGCGTGTCTTGCCTGCCGTGTAAGTTGTGAGCATTGAGGTCGGGACTGCAAAATTACCACGTTTTTTTTTTCTTTAAACCAAACACTTGCTTCTACTGAAGCAATCCCTTCTTCGTACCTCAAAATAATCATTCCCCAGATCTCCAGTAGCAAATATTGAGTCAAGTCCTTCCTGAAAGGGCTGCTTTAGATATAACTGTGAGCTGCTGGAAGCTCTTTCTCAGAAGGCTGTGATGCTGTGATTCTCTGAAGACTGCTTTCCTTTCATTCTTTTTTGTTTCTGTATCTGATCAAGGGGCAATAAAGCTAGGTCTATCAGTTCCAAGAACTTCTGAGACAGATTTAATTTAGTGCCTACAGGCTGACTGTATTTAAACACTGTTTCTTTCAGGAAGTTCCTTCCCTCCTTTCTACTCTGTTGTAGTTCTTTAATCAAGTTTTGAAAGATTTATTTAGTTGTATAAGCTCTCAAAAGGTGAGGCCCTGCTCCTATTGTTTTTAAATACATAAATTATTTCACTGGCATGTTCTCATCTTAAACATTAGGCAAACTTTGTTCATGTGGAGAATGCCTGTAACTGGCACTGGCTCTTCTTCAACGCTTCTCTTTGGGGAAAAGCAAAATGCTTACATCTCATTTCAGCTGCTGTAGCAAGTCTGTGACTTCTGTATCCTGCTATGTTGTCTGAAACCAAATTAGAACAGTTATGTTTGAAGACCCTTACCCAGCAAAATAAGGTGTTTCATGTTCCTGAACCACTGACCTACTGTCCTTATCCGGGATGTATTTTCTTTCAGAATGCCAAAGCACTTAAAGCAAAGAAAGAAGACGGGAATAAAGCATTTAAAGAAGGAAACTACAAACTAGCATATGAACTGTATACAGAAGCACTAGGAATAGATCCAAATAACATAAAAACAAATGCCAAACTCTACTGCAACCGGGGTACAGTTAATTCAAAGGTAAGAAATGGTCACCTCGCAGGTAGCGTTTGATCTCGGGTTGTATTCCTCACCACATAGTTTATAAATACCACATCACTTCTTTTGGAAAGCGTATGCTTCTCTGACTCCAGGGGCAGCTGGATCCTTTAGTGCTGTAGGCAATATTTCAGGTTTTTGTGCTTGCACAACAATTGGATCTGTTCCAAACAGCCAAAGAAGTTGACTCCTAAAGAAACAAAACTCAAATACTTGGGCAAATACTCCCACAGAGTGGGAGGGAGTTGAGGAATGTAGTGTGGCCTTATCTTAATCAGCATAAAGGCATCCTTATTTGTTTCCTCCCTGGTAATGAGGGTTGTGTGTTGTTTTTTTTTTGTAGATCATGTCTTGCTTCATTTTTTGATCTAAAACAATCTGACGTAACTTAAAATTTTACACCTTTGTTGGAGTTGCTGTTGTATTTTGGTAATGCACTCTCCAGCGAAGCATTTGCTTGACAGTGCTTCAGATTTCCATCATGCTTTTCCTCTAAGCATGTTTCCTCCTCAGCTGTCTCTGTGTTGATGCCCCTCTTCTATCAGTGGGTCTTTTCAACACTCATACTTGGTCAAGAAATGGGCTGTTTCCAAACCTAGGAAAAGTGGGATAAATCAGAGGCAGCTTTAATGGACACTTTATGTGGCTGTGTCTGAAAACAATTGCTTAATAATTCTAAGTTTATTCCATTTCAATCCAGGACATCTTATTCTTCAGATCATTCTCAGGAAGCCCCTTGTTTCTGAGTGCATTTTGTAGAGCAGCACCATGTAGTTGTACGACTTCACCAGCAAAGTTTCTAGTTTTTCCTTAGAGAAGAAAAGCTCTGTGCTTTTGGGGACTGGGAAAAAATGTCATAGATGTAGATCCATAAAACCAGTGAGACTTTTCTAAAATTCTATACAACTTCCACTTGCCTAAAATCACAATGCTGATAAGTGAATCCCAATCAGAAAAAAAATCTGCTTAACTTCTGTCTGACTTTGTAGCTTAGGAAACTTGAAGAAGCAATAGATGACTGCACGAATGCAGTAAAACTGGATGACACATATATCAAAGCATACTTGAGGAGAGCACAATGGTAAGTAGATGTTTATTATGGACATGCTGAGCAGGTTTGTGGGTAGGAACCTCTTCCCTACAGCACTGAGTGACAGGCTAACAAATCTGAAGCTTAAATGAATAAAAGATTCTGTCTTAAGAGTCCCTGAATTTGTTTCTCTTCTTTGTGGCGCCAAGAAGACAGGAAAGTATGCAGTCTGTCCTGCCTGTGTGGGTCTGGGTCTGTCTATCTGTTGCTGTGTTCAGGCAAGATTTGTTCTCAAGCTTGACTTGCCTTTTTTTTTTTTTTAAAGACTAATATAAGATGTTGTTCTCTCCCAGAGAACCTGTCTTTTCTAAGTTGTTTCAGAAAGGTTGCTGGGAATAATAGATTTTATCTGTTTCATGCTTCCAGCACCCTGGATTTTGAAATGGGATGGCCTGTTTCCACTATAAGGGAAATCAGCTGAGGCTGTACATATCTCTGCTGTAGATAATACTGCAATGTAGTACAGTGAGGCTGAGAGAGTTGGACAAAGGATGTTTGGGTCTGTGTGTCTTGTAACTTGGCACCAACCAGAGAAGTCATCAAGCTCTGTTCTGACTGCACATTTATTTGCTCCTTTGCTCAGCACTGATGGTTCCCTAGTTTGTGACCAAGCTGCCTGGCCTATAGGTGAACCAAAACCATTACTGCAGCCTTCTTGTTGTGCATTCATTTTAATTTGCATCCTTCGGTGTTTTTCTGAAGCTCCATTTCAGTAATTGCTAAATTACAGTAAGTAGTTGTGATACAGTAAGACGTGAGCAGGGCTGAAATGCCAACAGGCAGGGACACATCCCTCTCCGAGGTGCCAGGATGGTCGCTTCTAAACAGGGCTGCTGGTGTACAGCTGCACCAGCTTCCTTGAAATGATACTGGCTGGTACTAGTTCCTGCTGTTGGATGAAGTAATTATCAGATCTTTAAAGTAGAACTTGTGCTGCCAAATGAGACTGCGGTCTCAGCTTGGAGCCCAGAGAACAGGCTCCTGTGCCAGAACTTCCCATAAACTGCAGGTGTTTAGGCTTGTATTCAGTGTAGCTGTCACCCTTTGTGGGTCCCTCTAATGATTGTTCTTCCTGAAGCCCAGTGCACATATTTTCCTTAATTCATATCCATCCAGAAAGCTTGTACCTGCACCCCGTTTGATATTTTCCGTGAAGTACACCTTGTCAACCGTTGTTTCTTTCCACAGTTACATGGACACAGAGCAATATGAAGATGCTGTAAGAGACTATGAAAAAGTATATCAGACAGAAAAAACAAAAGGTAAGCATATGAGCATTCTGTACATGTATATTCTGTAACATGTTCAAAAAACATCTAGTTACGGTTCTTATTTTTAACAGTCATCTTTTCTTGTAGCCTGAAATGAAATGGACAGAGTTAGCTTTGTCCTTCTGGTTCAGTGTGTAACAAATACTGGTTCAATAGCACTGGGATGTTTACCTACATTTGGAAATGGTATTAAATGTAATTAGACTTTAATTAGCTGCCTGGCTATAAATCCAAGGGGGTTGGCTCCTTGTGGCACTTGAATACTTCAGCCCAGGTCACCTCAACATGTTGGTCTGTCAGCCTTTTATAAAGCAGAAAACTGCCTGCCACTAAAGCTGCTTTCCCTTGGCATTGCACTTCTTTCTAGAACACAAGCAACTTCTAAAGAATGCACAGGTGGAACTGAAAAAGAGCAAACGGAAAGACTACTATAAAATCCTTGGGGTTGACAAAAATGCCTCTGAAGATGAGATCAAGAAGGCTTACAGGAAAAGAGCACTAATGCATCATCCAGGTATGCAGAAACAGGATGTCTTTGAGCATGTATTTGTTGCTTTTATCCCTCTTCCCATGTACATCCCTTCTCCCCACAACCATCACTTACAGCCAAGTATAAATAGGAGAGGGAATTTGTGGACACACAAGTTTTCTGACGCTAGAAATCTAAAATAAGTCTGTGGTAGCAGCTGGAAATTTGTGGTATTTTCCATTTACACTAGAAACTCAAAGCTTTTTTCCTGCTTGTTTTTATATCACTAGACCGACACAGTGGAGCAAGTGCGGAAGTACAGAAGGAAGAGGAGAAGAAATTTAAGGAGGTTGGTGAAGCCTTTACCATCCTGTCAGATCCCAAGAAGAAGGCCCGCTATGATAGTGGACAAGATCTAGAAGAGGATGGATTGAACATGGGTGGTAAGTATTTTTGGTATTCTATAGTAGCAGCCTTTAAAAAGATTAGACCATTTAGTCTGCCTTCTCCTCTAAAGCAGCCTGGCAGTTCTTGACCTCTCAATTGTAATAATCCTGTGAAGTGGCTTGGCTTGGTCTGCAGAAGTATTTGAATGGCAGATATGCAATGACTATTTGAAGTTGCAGATAATAGGTGCCATATAATCCAGATTATCTTTGACAGAGCTGTTGGATAGTAGGTACCATTACGCAGAAGCTTCTGTCTTTTGTAGGCAATGTAAAATCACATCACAGAAAGGATTTGGTCCAAAATCCAGAGTTGTTAGGTTGCTCTCATGACTGGAACTGTCTCACAGCTGTTGTTTTTACCTGTTTTCTGCCAGTCAGTAGCCCCATAGTGTGCTGTAGTACAGTATAGCAGAGCTCTCTGCTGCTGCATTATAGTGGACAAAGCCAGCTATTTGCTTACAGCTTTTTGTCCATTTAAAAAATGCTTTATGGACCTTCAATTAAGAAGCAGTTTCTAAACTGTAAGCTGTAACCATCTGTTTTACTTCATCTTACGACTTCCTTTTCTTCCCTGTAGACTTCGATGCAAATAATATCTTTAAGGCCTTCTTCGGTGGGCCAGGTGGCTTCAGTTTTGAAGGTAGGTGGAAGTGTCCTACTGTTAGCTTTGGAAGTGGTAAGTACACAAATAGCTTGACAGGACGGCCGAGTTTCCCCAAGCTTGATGTGCTGTTTGAAAATAGAATTTGGCTTTTCTACATAAAAGTGTCTGCAAGCTCTTGGAAGGCCTTGCACAGCATCCCAGCTGATGGCTGGTTCTAGTTTTTATGTTCAAAAGGTTCCCTTTTCAAGTAGCCTGTAGGCATGGGCTCTCTGAGTGGTGTTTACTGCTTATAAGTAGTTGACCATAGCTCGGATACAGTTGCTGTTGCTCAACAAAAAAAGCAGTTCTTGGTCCGAAGTCCTGTGCATATGTGTCACACAGCTCTCTCCTTCAACATTTTTAAGACTGAATCCTCCTGAGGGTCTCTGCCTTCAGACAGTTTGAGGTGAGTGGAGGCAGTGAAGGAGCTGTTGCTCATGTCCCTTCAAACCTCAAGTGTGGTCAGGCTTTCTTCACACATGGTGGAGTAAGACGGTTTTATACAGCACCAAGCAAGGTCTCAGCACTTACCTAGTATCAATGTGCCCCTTAGGGAATTTTGTGTTCCATAATGTCTTTTGTTAAGTGAATTTTGGAAAGTCGTGCATGGTTTGTGTCCCATTTACCTTCATCTTTGTAAATTTGTCTCCAGGCCTCCTTTCCCTTTATTACCAGTAATCCACTCTTACCTGTTGGAATTTAGCTGCTGGAAATCATAGCTAAAATCTCTCCCACTTGTCCAAATGGTTTTGTTTGGGTTAAGTGCTGGCCTGGCATCCAGCTACTGCAGAAGGGTGTTTAACCATGTTGCCTTTGAACTTTGAAAGTGCTAATATCTTCCATTTTCTTTTTCAGCTTCTGGGCCTGGAAATTTCTTTTTCCAGTTTGGCTAAAAACAAACAAACACACATACCTGATCTGCTTATTTTAGCCTTGAATACGGACATACTTTAGACTCCTTCCTTCATCATGTCTCATTGTACTTAGAGCAGTTTCATTTTTCTCGGTTGGAGACCTCTGTTTTGTGTGCTTTTGTGTGTGAAGAGGAAACCAGCTCGGGGAGGGAAAGGCTTGTGAATTTTGTTTTACTGTTAACTTTATTAAAAGAAATAAAGCTTTGAATCTTTTGGTCCCTCCATGCTGGCCCGTACTTTCAGACTGTTCCTGCTCCTCAGCAGAGAGGATTTCCCTGAAGTCCTCCTGGAAACTTGCCGTGTGAGAGGGTGAAGTAATCTCCTGTTTTGTTTTGGTTGGCTCCAAAGTGCGATATGGCAGCATGTCTAGGGTTTGTAGTAACTTGTAAGTTATCTTAATCTTCTGAAAATGTTGCCAAGATTCAATCAAACTTCATACAATTGCATTTTACCTGAAAGATGTCTCTTTTTTTTCTGCCATGGTTCTACCAGAACGGTACACTTGGGCATTAACTTAATCGATAATGTGTGAGCTTAAAAATTTTGTATCAGAGAGAAATGCTTCTTTGGATTTAAAAGAGCAGCTTATGTGAGAATTCCCTGTGATGCAGCTAGAATTAAGGGCTTTGTGTTTCCACTCCATGAATTGTCCTCTTTAAGGGAATGTTGAATTTGCTCTGGGCTGAATTTTTTCACCGTATGTTTTTTAATTAATCTACTTGAACATTTAATATCTGTGCTAAACTTGATTTTCTTGGGTTTAAACTCTTTGTTTGATTTTGTGTTACTGATCCGTAACGTGGATGAGCTCTTTTTAGCTTTGAAGAAATGCAACGTAATATTCAGGTTATTAATTGAAAATGGTTACTGTGTGCGTGCAGCAGTGTGTTCTCATAATGTTTACAAGAACTGTACAAATCTGTTAAACTAGTCAAGTAGTTTTCAAATAGAAGTAATTTACTAGTCCAAAGAAGCAAGAAAATGCAAAGTCAAACCCTGAACTGACAGTCTGTCACTTGCTTCTCTTGCACAATGTCAGGACAAGTGCTGGAGTGATGAGCTTAAAGCCTGGAGCTGCGTGCAGCTGCACCACCTCGAATTGAAAATGGATTTGGTTCAGTGGTACTGCCCGTTAACGTGAATGCTCTTCTATTTTTCACCATAAACGTAGTGTTACAGCAAGACCTCAGCTGAGAGAGGACTGCTTCCAGAATTCTGCCTGGTTTTCTAGAAAGTGAAGAATCTTTTCTTCAGAGGTGCTTTGGTCAAGTTGAACGCTCTCACTAAAGCAGTTCTGGAGCACAGCTCGTGGCGTTGCCTGCCAGCTTCAGGCAGCCTTGCTCAGAAGTTGGGCTCTGAAAGAAATTGTGTTGGCACTCCCCAACACCAGCGTGAAGGGGCAGAGGCTCGAAGCATTGTGTTGTATCCAGAGTTTCTTTGAACTGACCTGCTGTAGTGTAGTGACATTTGTAGAGCTGAATTTTGCTTGGGTGAGAAAACGTGTTCGTAGAAATCCATGCAAGGCTTTTTCCTAGAGAAACCTGACGCTAACTTTTATATAAATACCTGAGTTATCTTCTGACTGCAGGAACAAAAAATTGCAATGACTTCATTGCACAAAACGATTACTTTGAACGCTGACATCTTTGTCTTCCTTCCAGTTGAGGGCTGTACTTGTCCTGTCCAGTTGGACGGAGTTGCTAGACCGCAATGCAAGTGAACTCCGTTTCCAACAGTTGCAATAGTGTCGTGGTGCTGCTGCTGAGGACTGCAGTCCTGTGGTTTTTGGTGTGTCAGAACTTTTGACAATCCGCTTTCATAGAGGGAAGATTTAAGGGCTTAAATTCTAGTACTGCAGAATAAAGGAAGCATTTTATAACTCACTCAAAAGTCAGCTTTTAAAATGAGCCAACGTTAAGTAATATTTCCAAAAATAAACTCTGCAATGTTTATTCAAACTTCCTTTGCATCAGTGTAATGTGATGGACTCGCCCGGATTGCACTGAGAGCAAAATAAGGTCCCAGCATTTTTCAGGCTCTGGAACGGTAAATACCTGGTGAACTAAAATCCTGGTCTATGCACATTGAGACTTCTCCAGTTCTCGTGGCACTTGTAAATCAGTTTACAGGAGTTATTTTAGTGTGGCATTCCGGATTCATAACGTGTCGTCCTGTGTGTGTCGATAATTACTGTACAGTTCGGACTTCTCTCAGTCTTCTGTCACCATGCAGAGCTGTGTACTGCGTTTGTCAGTGTGGTTTTTATTATTATTATTATTATTTCTGCCTCCCCCCCTCCAGTTGAGTATGACAGGCTTTCTTCTCTCCAGGTTGTGAATGAGACCATTCCTTGGAGGATGGAAATGGAATGGCTTCTCTGAGAGAGGAAACGTGTACAGCAGATATTTATGAACCTGTACCTGAATGCATGATTTAAAGTAGTTTAATATTAACGTGGTGAGTGCCAAGACTTTTCCAAGGAGCGCTGTTGCGTGATTGAAACTGAAGGCAAACACATGCTTTTTGCATAAACTTTTGCACAGTGCGTTGGGGTCTGACGGGCGTTCAGTGACTTTCCCCTTACCTCAGGACAGCAGCAGAGCGTGGAGGTAGAGGTGCGCCGGCGTTGTGGCCTCCGTCTTGTCTGAGCACGGCTGGGGGACACGGGACTATGCTTGGTCCAGAAAAATCCCCATGGATGTGCACTGCTGGAAACGTTGCCTTTCACACCTGGTAGTTACAGAACGTGTCATGGGTTGTGGTTTGTGCATGGCCACAGGGAGCCTTGGTGCCATTTTTCTGCAGAGCTCCCCGGCTTCCTTTGGCTCGATAGCAGCTACCAGGCATAGGATCTTGCCACAGAGATAATTAATAAATACCTTAATGATATGATGCTTCTGCTTTTTCTAGAGTGATAAAGAGCTAACGTAGGTGGTAGCCGTGAAACACAAGCACAGGGGGGTGTGAGTTGAGCCTTGCTTAGCAGTGAGCTCTTCCCTTTGGAGACTGGGGGGCACCACGGGAATGTGGCACGTGCAAGAAGCTGCTGGCAAAGCCCCCCTCTTTTAATGAGGAAGGGGCTTTGTGGAGGTCAGTCCTCGTCGTTACTGAAAGGTTTGTTTTTTGGCATTACAGGAAGAGCCTTAATCAACATCAAAACGTCCTAAAAGGTGCCCCCAGACTTTCCCATGCGCAGGGGCTGTTCCCTGACCTGCCCGGTGAGCTCCCAGCTCCCATCGCCTGCAGTGCAGCCGCTGAGCATCTTTGGCTTTGTTTCGTGCGTCTGCCCCTCGGGCCTCAGCTCCTGCTTGGCGTTTTGGAAAGGGAGCAGTTGGTGCTGTAAGGGTGCCCGCTGATGGGAATTACCCTGGGGGAGCAGGGGTGAGGTGGCTGAAAGGCAGGCCAGGTCGGTGCTGAAGGGAGGGTCTTCGATGAGAGGAGATGAACGCGATGGCTAACGAGCAGCTCGATAACTGACAGCGCAATTGTTGGCGATGAAAGATGTGAAATACAGGAAAAATGTGTGCATGAGGAGTCCCTCAGCGGGCTGAGCTGTGTGAAGCGAGGCTGGGTGAGGCTGTGACTGGAGCATTAGCAGGAGATGAGGAGCGTTGGCCTGTTACCCTCCCTTTATTTCCCTGTCTCCATCATGATCTTGTGGTGTCTGAGCTGCTGTGGGGCTGGTTTCAGAGTGCAGCTGCATTCAAATGACGATGGAAGCAGTTTCATGCTTGAAAAATGAAAAAAATGTGTCGGTAATGTTAGTGTTTGGGAGATACTTGCATGTACAATGATCTGACCTCTAGACCACAAAGCCTGGTGTGTTTTTGTTTGTTTCTTGTGTGGATTTACTTTCCAAATCTGATGCTGTTTCAGCTCCACCTTTTGCAGGGAGTGTTGCAAGTCCTTTCCAGACTCGCTGAACCTGGACTTGAAATCAGCTGCAAAGCCCATTAGGATGCTTCTGGCTGCCCGTTTTGACAGGCTTTTCTGATTGTTTCTGCTATACATATACATAGGAAAGTACATGATTTTTTTTTGTGAACTTGGAAATGTTGCTATAAAGCTGGATCCTGTGCTCTAAAGGCTTCTGACTGTTTTGTAAATACTTGCATTAATGCAAACTGGGTGGGGAAGAATGGTTTAGGGACAGCAGTATTAATTAGCGGTGGAATATTGGAAGTCCCTCGGAGCTTTCTGTGTCTGCCTGGGATTTGGAGTGCAAGCACCCGTGCTGTTGTTTCTGATAAAGAAACTGCCACCTGCGAGCTCTGGCCTCTGAGCCAGCCTCGCGTCGGGGGCTGCTCGGCCAAATCAGTCTTCAACTAGTTGAATGACCAAAGCATTTGGACCACGCCGTGGCTTGCTTATTCCTTCAAACTCACTTCCTCAGCTTAATAACTAAAGATGTTCGCTTATCTTCAAGCGGATGGCTTTCATCCCCTTTCAATTTGTGCCTTGTACCCTCCCCTCCCTTCCTTAGGGAAAAGGAGAGCTGGTGGACTGCACCTACTTGAGCCTCTCCAAGTAGTGCTGAGCTCCATCGCCTTGTTATAGCCGTGCTGTAACTAGGTCTGAAAGGTGACAAACTCAGCCGTAGCAGGTCTGTGACCCTCCTTTCCCCCAGAGGCCGTTCACATCCAGCAGCTGCTGAAATCTGGAGAATTCCCTATTGCTCAGCAGGGCAGCAGGAGCTGTGCGTGGCGTGGGAGATGATGCGAAATGCTTCGGCTTTCCTCAGCTTGCCCCGGCTGTCCCCAGGCCTGCAGTCAGGGACAGGGTTGTCCTTTCTTGGAGCAGTGCTAGGCACGTCTTCTCTCTAGAGGATCTGACCTCTGATGGAAAGCTCTTGTGTGAGTTGTGAGAGGGCACCAAGATGAGGCACAGGCTGCAAAGCAGTGAGCTGGAGCTGGTGCATTCGGGGTGGCTCGGGAGGGCAGTACTTGGGGAGAGCTTGGATGCTGCCTCTGCAGCTTGCCTGCAGGTCTTGTATAGCCAATCTTACGTTGCTTACTCCGTCTTAGTCCCTGCTTTCACTTAAAAACTCATACTTAAAAGAGAAAATCGCGTGAAGCAATGGTGGGGGGGTTGAGTGCGAAACAGCAAACCGAGCACCTTCATTGCATGCGTATCTGCTTTGTTGTAAAGACATTAAGGAGTAGTCAGACAACCGGACGCTGATGTGAAGCCGACTTGGAGAGGACGGTAGACCCTGTGCTGCAGTATTTATCTGAAAAGAGATTCCGAATGTTTACCTCAGTGTAAATATCTTACCTTTCCTGGGGGAGGAAAGGAGTCTTGCATGGAGCAATCACTATCCAGATCGCTTTGCCAAACACGTCATCCTCTCTAAGGCAGGCTTCACATTGGTATGAACACTGTCCCTCTTTGGACCCTTACCTTTCTAGGATGTGAATGGTAAAAATGTGAATATTTGTTGTTTACTTCATTAGGCATAATTCATAATGATGTGTTTATATGAAGAATATCACAGACTGAAGCGAAACCATATGCAATTGGTTTACTTTATTATAAACTGTATATGATGTACAAACTAATAAAAACTTAAATGACGACAGTCTCACTGTTGTTCTTGAACAGGCAAATAAACAAGATGCTCCAGCTGTGCATTTCAGTGCTGGATGTGAGCTGGAGCGTTGGGTTGTGTTACCAGAGCACTGGAGGGAGAGGTGGCTCAGCATGCTCCTGCATACTCTCAAGAGCTGTCCTGGGCAGATGCTGTTAATTTTTTTTTATAGTTTTGATGGAACAAAACCGCATGAGACTTCTCACATGGCACTCGCAACTCTACTGGTGCAGAAGCTAGCCAACTGTTAATCCCTTGAAGGTAAGGGGGGATTACATCTTTTTGCAGCAGCAGGAAGAATTTTGCTTTGCTAGAAAACATGGAGTGTTTATCAGGTTAGCCCAAAGCACTCCTTGATTTTGTTTTAAATGTTCAGAGGAGAAATGCTGCTTGCACAGGCTGAGTTGGGCTTCCTGAGCAATGCAGGTTTGAGCGCGCACAGCTACAGGAAGGCTGTGCCCATGTGACAGCTCCTTTACAGATACGAACCCAGCACATGCATGTCAAACACAGTAAGTATTTACATTTATTAATACCAGATTAACTTCACTGTGCAGTTCACCAAACACTGAGCCCTAGCATGAGTTTAAACTGTTGTCCTGACCTGAATCCATTAGTTGAGCTTTTTGTTACGGTAAAGTAGTGACCACATATCCACTGATGACTGACAATCTGGCTAAGAGCAAAAACATAAGCTTTAATAAAACAGACTTAATAACAAAAGTACTTGATCATTAACTTTTTTCCAGCCAATGGTTTAGGTTTGAGCAGACTTAAGTTACGCAGTTACAGTACCTCCATTTACTTCCTAAATTACAATGTTACTTCCATCCTAACTTTTAACATTCAAGTGCATTAGATAAAACTAGTAAAATCTTGCATGAAGTACAGTTCTATACTTCAGACATGATTTTAGTTTCTATAAAATAAGATGGAAAAGACATTAGTTCATCTCTTCCACTCCCTGCCAAGGCAGGATTGTTCCCTACAAAACAAGGGCACGGGACAGTCCTTGGTCCTGCCCACTCTTACATGTGCTCTGAAAGGACTGGAGCCATGTTGCAGGAACTGAATGCATCTCCTGAGATTTAACTTGTTTCCTTCTTCTGTGATTTCTTTTTTTTTTTTTCCTGTATCTCAGACATTATCTGGCAACGTGCTTTCATTCTGTGTGCTCACCAGCACGTCTCTTCCCTGCACTTGAAGGAAGCCTGAGCATGAACTGGGGTAGAACACGCAAGGCTTTTAGGTACCCTG
Organism: Anas acuta; assembly: GCF_963932015.1. Lineage (NCBI taxonomy): Eukaryota > Metazoa > Chordata > Aves > Anseriformes > Anatidae > Anas > Anas acuta. The sequence goes on along the minus strand of NC_089003.1, from coordinate 2,656,468 downwards.
ATGTCTGTTGCAAATCCTCTTCCTATGGACTAAGTTATTAGTAACTGCCACACTTGACAGAAGTGACCCATAATTGGGTCTGACTGGTTCTTACCTAGTAATTCAGCTACCAGAATTACTGACTTTTAGTCCCTCTGGTTTGGGAGAGGGGAGAGGCATTATGCAGTTCACTTCACTTGGCTTCAGACCAGTTATGTACAGGCTTTGGTCTGCCACTGCTTGATCATATAGTGCTGGCACGTAGAGATCTAACGATTGTGGTTCATAGGGAAGTTATAAAAGACCATAGAAGATCTTCCTCTGAGGAAGAAAACAAGCAGAACACCACAGCTCGTTCTTTCCAAAAAGTCTTCCATTAAAAGCACTCAGCAACACTTCAGTTACTGACAGCAGTTACTCAACAGCTCTCCTTTGTCAGTCAGGAGTTGTTTGTTTTCTTCCAGAGGCCAATAAACTGTCTCCCCAGAGACACTTCATACTGGGGTTGGCAAAAAGGGCTTACTTTAGTAAAGGTAGAATTATTTCTCTTTACAATTATAAAGGTTACTGAGTTACTTGCCTTTTAAAAACAACAGAAAAAAAGAAAGCTACCCTGCCCATGCTCTTAGATGATGGTGCAGGAACTAAAAGCAGAGCCCCGCTTGTTGGTGCTCTGCGTAGGCACAAGTTTTCCTTTTCCATAGTAACCTGAGAATATCGCCCTCACATCGATCTTTTTGGAAAGGACGAGCATCCACATACCATTATCAAAATACTGCAGTTTCCCTCCTCCGATTTCCCCCACTTCATCCCCTTTGTTCCCTGCCTTTTCCAGTTTCACAAACTCCAGCAGATCGAGCCCAGTCTGGACTGCTTCTACGCCGTTGGCGCAGCCGAGGGTGATGTGAGCCCGGCTGCCTTTCGGGAGGTTGTCGGTGGACAGGAGCTTATCGACATCTCCGGGCCACAGCAGCAGCTGCTGTTCATTCAGCTCCACACGGGCACCAACAGTTTTCGTTGTGATGAACAGAGCAGAAATGGACAAGGTGAAGCCTTTGCCGTAGGAAGCCTTCACAGCCTGGGAGAGGAAAGAGGGAGACAAGTACAAAATAGAGCTTAAACCAACACCACACAGGTGGAATTTAAAGCAATGCAGCTGGCTTTATCAGCCACAAGCTCAGGGTCCTGGCTGGCCGTGGTCATTCTTGCTTTGCCATGTTTGAAACATGGTGGTCAACTAGGAGGTGGTGGCCTGAAGTTCCTGCTCTGTGAATTCAGGGCTGGTCACATCTTTCTCCTTCACAAATTCCAAATTCAAACGGGCTCTCGAGCTCATCCGCTTTGAAATAATTTGGCTAGAAGCATCAATACTTCAAACAATTTATCATCATTCCAGTTAAGCTACTGGGGATGCTGCTGGAAGTCGGGGTGATGGGGGGATATTTAGTTTGGAAACCATCAGGAAATAGTTGCCATCTCCCCCATGCTTATCACTTTCCTATCATACGGGCTTACTTTCTCTACAGTTTGCCTCATTGCTGAGAGCAAAGCTGCCCCCCCAGCCCGCTCCCAAGGTGCGTGGATCCCCAGCTGGGAAGGGGAAGGGAGACTCCAGCAGGGAAAGGCTGGAGCCGTGGTACTCACTTCTTGCTGCGCATATTCCTCAGCCCCGGGGGCTTTTCCAAACTCTGTGAATTTGGTGGTGCAGTGTAAGACCCCAGGTGGCCTCTTCACAAAGTAGCTGGTGAGATCTACTTTTACTTTGGGATCTTCGATAGCAAAAGCAACTGCAAACACAGGTAAGCAATGTTACTACGAAAAAAAATCAACCCCTCAACCCCTGAGCCTGTCTCATCTCAGCTTTCTCCACCAAGCTGTCCTTCATGCTTCATCTTTCTTACTGCTAGAAAGGACTAGAAGGATACATAAAGTTCTTCCTTCCTATCAGTGGATGTAATTAAAAGCCAAGCTCCTGCACAGCAGCATGGCTCACCTTACACCTGATGTTGCAGAAGTCTCTTAAGTCCCCAAGACCAATTATTTTTTCCTATTTTCTCTTTGACTCCGCAGTTGTTCTACACAGCCCATCCCAGTAACCAGTGGGTGCCCAGCTGCCTAGAGTAACGCTGCTGCCATCCTAACCCACCACCCTGCAGCCTCACAGCTAAACAGGCTTTCACTGAGAACTGGTTATTGTATTACTGGTTATTGTATTTTTTTTTTTATTACAAAAGCAAATCTGACAACTCTGGGAAACTGGGATTAGTATCTTCAAACAGTTTTCCCTGATTAACAAAGAGCGTCACTGTAGAAGCTGACTAAAGTTGTCCCCTGTTTCATCAACAAAACAAGAACTTGATAAGACACTTCTATACATACAATATTTGCTCTCCTTTTTGAAGGCTTTGAGACTTCCAAGCTCATCTAAGAAGAGCTGGCCAGCCTTCCTCAGGTTCTCGGAACTTCTTTTGCTCAAAAACCACCCAAAATACATGGGTAGAAATTCCTTCTCCAAGCTTGGCTTCATCTTCTTCAGGTCTTCCGCTGACAGTTTCCATTGATTCTTTTCCTTAAGCTGCGAGCAATCCATCCTCCACGGGGTTTTGGGCTCAGCAAAGATGACTTTGTACCGGTATTTGTCAGCAATATCAAAGATTTGGTCCAGCCGTTCCCTTTCGTGGTGAGTGTCGTCCAAAACGATAATGCTGATGTCTCGTTTGCAATAGTCAACTAGATCCTCATCAACTTTTGAGTATTCTTCAGGAATGCTGCTTCTTATTGCAGGTGTAATTTTATAGTTATCGACAGAAATGACCTTGCAGGCATCTTTATACCTGTCTTGAATAGCCTGGGCAAGAGTGGACTTCCCACTGCCAGGTAGGCCTCTTAAAATAAAAAAGGTTTTAGACTCTTTGAGCGTGGAGATGGTATCTTCGTCATCAAGGAAAGGAAACTGCAAGCTTTCAGGCCTTTCTTTTGCTGATTGAGAAGACATTTTTCTAAATATTTTAGGCAGGAACGTGTGGCTCTTCTTCGAGAAGCCTCTGTTCTGAAAACCAAGAAGAAAACGCTTTGTAGGTTAGCAACCCCCGGAGGAAGGGAGGCTGAGGGGGCGCGGTGCCACCGCTTCCCGGAGCCTCGCTTGGCTTAAAGCACTTCCCACAGCTCCCCCAACCCTTCCCCACAGCAGGGACCTGCCTGTGCCCTGTCCTGGTGCTGCCCCGCTCCTTGCTCCGGCGCCTTCCAGCAGCAACTTGGGCCCTGCCTGACCAGGAAGGGGAAGTTTTGCCCGTCACGTGGCGGTGGCTGCAGCTGGGGAGGCACCACGGGGCTGAAACCCAGCCAGAGCATCAAATTTATTTCTGAACGCTTAAACAAATACCTGTGGCCGCTAGATTGTGGCGTCGCTGTGCGTCTGGGGGAACTCTGCCTGAAAAAGGGGAAATGAAAGAGCCAGGCGGCTGGGGCAGCTGCTGCAACCCTGTCAGCTCGTCTTGAAGTGATTGCAGGCTGATTTAAGTCTGCTCGGGGGTCCTCTGTTCTGTAAGAAAGGCTGTTTCCACGTGAAGGCTGTTTCACTGCAAGGATTGCCTCTTTTTTTGTACCCCACTGAATATCAGCGCTGTGAGTGCCTCGCAGGAGAGAATTCGGGCTCCTCGTTGAATGAGGAGCAATTTCAATTGCTTTCAGCGAGGGCAAGCCCAACCCCAGCCACTGCCGAGCTGAACACGAAAGTGAAAGCAACTGCGAGCAGCAGAGAAGCTTGGCAGCAGCAGGAGCCTTGGGAAAAGCACCCTGGGGAGCTGGCACTGGCTCTGCCTCCCTGCCTGCCAGCAATGCCGGTACCAGGAAGCCCAGATAATTCCCAGCAGGGTCTGGGAAAGCACCGGACTCGAGGAAGGGAGGGATTTCTCCAACTGGTTTCAGTAGCACCGCCAGGGCAGCTGTTGTTTTTTGGGTTGATGTGTGGCCTCTCCACCCTCCCCAGCTGTGTCCTCACTCAGCCCAGCCTGGGACCTGCCCCCGAGCTCTGCCCCAGAAATGAAACCAAAGCAGTGAGTTCTGCCTGCGATGCCAAAACTGGGGGGTTTTACATGCTGTGCAAGAGGTCTGCCCGCAGCAGAAAGGCCTGCTTTCCTGCTTGCAGAGTGAAGAGCCTGTTTAAAAAGTCAACTATTTCATTTAAGTAACTATCCTTTATTCCAAAATTCACAGGTGGGGCTTGGTTCCAAAGCACCCTGGGGCTAGGACCGTGCACCCCCCTGCCTTAGGGATGCGGTGGGCAGGGAGCGCTGTGTGCCCAGGGGCAGCAGCGTGGGATGGAGAGCTGGGGGTACACTGATTCGTGCCCACTCCCAAAAACCAGGCAGAGCTCCTGGGGCTGCAAGAAGAGGAAGAACTGCACAACTCGCCTGGGGCCCCTACACCACCTTTCCTGGGGATTTAGGGCTCCCCCATCCTCACAGACAAGGAAGCAGAGGTGTGAGCCAGCTCCAAGGGCTCCTTGCTGTGTCCTGGCTCTGGATATTTGGGCTGGGCAGGGACCAGCAGCATCTCTGAGCAGGGCCATGGGGGATGCGCTGCTCCTGTGGCTGTGAGCTGGGCACAGGGCTCGGCTGTGAGCGGGGCAGCCCGGCTATTTTGCAGCAAGCAGCTGCTGGTGGCCAGCAGTGACTGAGGCTGCTTTTCAGCCGCGCAAACAAAAGAACAATAATAGAAAACACCCTCAGGACCCATTGTTTAGCAGCCAGCTCGAAGGATAATGCTGGCCTTTATGAAATCGGGCCCCGTACAGCATGGCCAGACAATGGCACTACAGAGACCGGGCTCCTCCGGGTGAACAATCCCCGATTGAACGCGCGCCCCTGTCCTGTCCCTGCCTGCGACCCCCACAAAGCCCCCACTTGTCCTCCGCGTCCCGGGGCCTCGCCGGGTGATGCTCCCAGACCCAGCGCCCCTCCGCACGCTGCTGAAGGTGTCTGCACCCCAACTGAGCCCCAGGGTGGGCTGGGGACCAGAAGGGGGCTGCACAGCCCAGGACCCCCCTGGGAAGAAGCTGCTGTGCCCCCAGCTCCACCCTGCAGCCCCTTGGGGTCGTGCCCCAAGCACCCCGAGACCCCCGGGTCGTGCCCTGCACCCCGAGCTCCCCCCATACACCCGGAGAAGCCCCGTTCCCCCCCCCACACCCCCCGTTCCTTCCTCCCCACCGGGAAATCAAACCGGCCCCGGGGATGCCCCGACCCCTCGCTTACCATGGTGAGGGCAGCGGCCGCCGGTGCGGAGCGGGGCGGCGGGGCAGCGGCTCTGGGGCGGGTGCGATCGCGGCCCCTTTCATAGCACCGGGACCCCCCCGCCCAGCTCCCCCCCGCCGTGGCCGCGCCTCCCCGGGGCGGGCCGGGCCGGTGGCGATGGGTGCCCGGCCCCGGGGGCCGCCGCAGCTCGGGGCCAGGTTTTTTTTTTTTTGGTTTGTTTTGTGTGTTTTTTTTTTTTTTTTTTGCCCCGTGCTCCCGGGGAGCTGTGCCAGCAAAGGGAGGAAAAGCACGAAGCGAGCGTCTGCGTGAGCCGGGACTCGCAGGTACGTGGCACGGCTGGGGTTTAGGAACAGCAAAGGGAAAAGGAGTTTGCAAAAGCAACGCTCAGCACTAAGGTTTATTCTGCCCTCTAACTGCTCAGGAAATGCTGCTCTACTCCAACGCGAGGTTTGGCTGCTTTTCATCATGCCCTGTTTCTTCTTCGTCTCTTTTGCTCTCCTCTCCGTCTCTTTTGCTCTCCTCACCATCTCTTTTGCTCTCCTCATCTCTTTTGCTCTCCTCGCCGTCTCTTTTGCTCTCCTCACTGTCTCTTTTGCTCTCCTCACCGTCTCTTTTGCTCTCCTCGTCTCTTTTGCTCTCCTCGTCTCTTTTGCTCTCCTCGTCTCTTTTGCTCTCCTCACCGTCTCTTTTGCTCTCCTCATCTCTTTTGCTCTCCTCATCTCTTTTGCTCTCCTCGCCGTCTCTTTTGCTCTCCTCATCTCTTTTGCTCTCCTCGCCGTCTCTTTTGCTCTCCTCTTCTTTACTCTCATGCTCTTTATCGTTCTTGGCACCTTCATTTTCCTTTTCACCTTCTTGATTCTCTGTGCTTTCCTTCCCACTTTCCTTCCCCTCTCTGTCCTTCTCCAAGTTGTCATCGTCTGTGTTTTCATTGCTGAAATCAAAATCTGGAGGGGGGAGAGGAAGAGGCAAAGGGAATCTTAAACCAAGTTCCAGCACTGGGCAATCAGTAGGGTGCAAGAAAAGCCCCTTGGCCTCCATCACCATGGTTAGAAAGCTCTCCTCTATTTCCTGTCTCACAAAGCTAAATTTGCCAGCAATATGAGGTACTGAGATACATGATCTAAGGTGAGCAGAAGGCAGGTGCTGGCAGTTACATTGTGAGGCCTGGATTCATCAACTGACAAAATGAACATGAGATGAAACCTAGGTGTGGTGTTTGCAGAGGGGACGCCTGGGACGTGCTGCCATCTCCTGCTCAGGCTTGATACAGCTCTGAGATGGCCACGGCCAGACCTGGGAGCAGAGCTGCAGGAATTCAGTTTGTGTTCTGAGTCCGGGGCTTCAAATAACCATGAGGATGCTGCACTCCTGGGGATTCCACTCTGCTCCCCTCTTTCTGCAGCCCTACTTGCTGGGGCAGAGTAGGGATTGCTCTGTGTGTGAGTTTTGCTCTAGGAAGGACACATACGTGTGTTCGGAGGAAGAGCAGTATCTTTTGCAATGGAACTGTGACTTACTCTGTCATGCTTCATGCTGCAGGTGCTCAGTAGCATGTGTCGTCATTTAGAAGGTGACAGAAAATCAATACTTTTATGCTATGTGGGCTCTAGGATTTGCTGATGTTTTTGAAGGCCTCAGCACTGCGGGTCTCATTTATTTATGTTCATTTTTGCGGTTGCATTTTGACACTATTTTGCTTCTGGCTGTGCCCACCACTACACATTCTGGGCACTGGGGCTGCTTTCACTGTTATTAAAAGAAGCTTTTTACAAAGATAGAGCTGAAGAGAAGCCAGAGTCCCTCACTGTTATCCTGGAAATGAAGCCCTCACTGTCAAAAAAATGAGGCCACAAATCTTAACTATGCTATGGCATCACATATAAATGAATTCCTGCTACAGCATACTAGTACAGGGGATGCAAGCAGTCCAGAAATTTCAATCCTTGGACCTAGGAATGGGGTGTTTTGTTCCCATGCCAGAAAAGGAAAGTGGTAAATTTTTACATTTATGTGGTGCGGAGGTCTAGATGACAACTACCTTTAAAAGAGTAATCTCTCATTTCTCTTCCTCTTTCTTTTAGGTCTTCAATGAAGCTTCTGCTCACGTCATCTAAGGCCTGAAATTGATGTGGCTTATTAGTGAACGCTATAGAAATACAGCGATATATCCAAGTTTTTCCTATTTCTCTTTGATCTCTGCTGTCATTGCTTGCTCCTTTCCTACCTCAAAACTCTCTGCAACAACACACTTTGTTCCTCCCTGCAGTGATTGCTACCTGTTAGTATCCCTTATCAAATGTCTCCTCCCCTGAAGATTTAATCTCTTCTAAACTATTGTTCTCCTTCTGGCAGGAAAACAGGCTCTGCTTCAACTTTGAACACCCATGAGGGATCACCAAATAGGTATGTGTTGATGCTGTACCTGTTCCCTGGCAAGCTGACTGAGGTCAGAAGATCACCCACAACCCGCTGTCAGGCTACCAAAATGTGCAGACTGCTTTATCCTTGTGTCACCGCCAATGCCCCAGATGTTCTGATCTGATGCAAAGTGGTTTCTCTGGGACACTTTGGAGAGGCCATAAAAGGGTAAGCTTTGATTAGCCCTGCATTCTAACATGTGGAGAAGGATTTCTGTATTCTGCATGAGAAAGGGAGTTCAAATAAAAATTTTCCCTTGACCTAAACAGAGCTAGAGCTTCAGCCTTCTAGGTGTTGTACTGGTTCACAAACTGAGATTAAGTTATGAGCCAGGAGGCTTCATAACTTTTTGCTTCAGAGGCTGCATTTTCCCCCTCTTAACACACTAGCTAGGAAGTGACATTTTCTTAATTCACAGGCTGCTAAACAACATTTACAGCTAACTTATTGATGCTGCTGCAAGCTTCTCTCCACTTTGCACCAAGCCACTTACAGTAATGATGGCCTTCTGAGCAGGATCATCGTGAACAAGCTTTGCCTTCTCAAGGGCTTTTTCAAAGTTTATGATTGCAGAGCGGTAATCCTTTAATTTTTCTGAAAGGGGCAAATGAAAACATCTATTTTAACCCAAGATAAAGAGAAGAACAAGTGTTAGTCAAGCAAGTCTCCTGCGATAGATCTTAATCAGAACAGTTACTTTGGTTGTTAACTGACAGATATGTAAGAAGCTGAACAGACAGGCTGCCATCTGTCCTTAAAGAAATATTGTAGTGACATCTTTACCTTGTGCTTGTGCCACCAGTACGCTAGCATGGAGTTGCCACTCGACATCTCCCTCTTCATCTGCTGACTGCAGGGACTTCTCTCCGTAATTTCGGGCTGCTTCAGCTTTATCAAGCTCAAGGTAACATCGGCCAATTTCATGGAACAGCCAGGTCTTTTCCAGGCTTGATTTTGCCATTGGAATTTTCTCCTCCCAACTTCAAGCAGAGAGTAAGAAAGAAAGACTATTGCTGAATCTCACTAGGTGCAGTTATAATTTCAACCATGGATTCTATACACAAAGTGTTCCAGGTACTGTGATGAAAACTTTCTCAGCCCTCTTTCTAGCAGTACGATTAAACAAACTGAAAAGACAGCATCTATTAAATTCAAAACACAAGCTTACGCCTTTTCTGTTACTAATTTTACATACGTGTCAATAGCTTCCTGGAATTTGCCGATTCTGGCATAAACTCTGCCGATGTTATCAAGGGCTCTGGATATGGCATCTGGTAGATCGCTGTGTTGAAAAGAAAGAGAAGTTGCAGTAGCTGAAACAGCCTCGTTCCTGATACAGTCTGTGCTTTCTTCAACCCCATATATTTCCTTTGGCTCTTAACATGAAAGTAAGTGTTGAGAAGTAGAAGTAAAGGACCAGTGCCAGGTTGAAAGTCATCAAAACAAGGTAAAATTTTATTTTCATCTACAGCATCGCAACAGCCTGTAATATGGGGAAAACCAGTTTAGTTTTGCCTTCATTATTTTGTGCAAATCTGGCAGCCCTCATGAGTCTTTTCTTTGCCTCAGTTTCTCTTTGTTTCCATTTGGATCCCATGGAAATCCCCTACCAGTTCTTAGGTCCCTAACACTAATAAATTGTTATTGTCCAAGAAGAAATTGAAGACACGAGTGTCTGCAATATGTCTCATTAACAGATTCCTGGTTACAGGTCCTGTTCCCAGTGCCCTGAATGAGATTTTGCCCAATGCTAGAGGCAGCTTCTTCTATCATAATGTAGCTTTTTTTTTTTTTTGCCCTTTAATTAGTCCTCATTCCCAACTTCAGAAGTGGCCTGCTTTGACTACCCGTGCCTTGAAAAAAAAAGTGATGAAACGAGAGAACAAATGTGTTGCTGTGGGTTATGCGAGTCACCAATGTCTCCCCTGGCCACTGCTGAACTCCAGCCACCAGAGGGCGAGTTCCTCTCGGTAATGACTGTGTTTCTGTCCTTCAAATACAACCTTCAGTCGGTTTGAAAAAGTAGTAAAATGACGGATCTCATTTCTGCCTAGCTTCTGCTAAGTCTTAACTTTATGTGGTGTAACTGTGGAGTGGAAATCACAAGGAGAGATGCAGAAATTGTTAAACCTATAATTAAAAATGTGCTTTTTGAAAAGGACAAACAGTGAGGTCTAACATTTTAGGTCTTATACAGTATCGGCAGAAATAAAATCAAAATAACCTCAATTCAAGCAACTATTCAGCGTTTTCTCATGTACTTTGTAAAACTCTATTACTAATTCTTAAGACTACATTTGCTCCATTCAGTTTTAGCTGAAAGTGCTGCTGCAGAATGTGTTCTATATGAGCAACTGTATCTTTTATCAACATTTCACATCTATCATCATGATTTGAATGCAAATGACTTTAAGGGAAAATGTAGAAGAAAACTTGTGCAATTTAGACTCTGACCTTCCTGAGAAGGAAATGCATACTAGAGGCTGAAGTGCTGAGGCTGGAACTTGTGTTCTCTTCTGCTTTGCTTCAGCATGGATTTAGATACTTTGTGTGTGCTAGGTCCTTTAAAAATCTGCTTAAGTCACCTTATTTTTGAAATAGTGAAGATAAGTCACTAGGGACCACTGCATGTGGACAGAGTCTGTATGCATTGCCCTGTTAAATCTCCAGGTGAAAGAATTACAGTGTTACCAGATGCTAAAACATCTTAACAGAGATACTTTCCTCTGTATGTTGGATCTTTTCCCCATCTATCTAAACTTCTCAGCACTTACTTCTGCCTAGCAAATTCGAGATCCATTTTATGGCTTTGCAGGGCTGCTTCCATCTGGCCCATCTCTAACTGAGCATTCCCAATGCAGCTGTGCAGGTTTCCAATCAGTTCATTCTTGTTGGGAACTTCATCATCTGACCATCCTTGTATTGTTTTTAGCACATGCTCAGCTTTCTTGCAGCTTTCTTCGGGGGAGCCACCTGTCAGTACTAGAGACAAAGAAGAAAGGTTAGTGTTAGGGTAGGTACACAGCAATATTGGGGAAGTAGAACTGAGTGCAGTTATGTACACTTCAGACAAAGCTTGGGAATGGTTAGAGCTCCTAACTCTTCATGCATATCCTATATTCCTCCATTCAATCTCCACGAAATCTGCTCTTGGGAGATGGTACTTCAGCCCCTCCATCTGGCACTCCTGGAAATCACTTTCATCACAGCAAGCAAGGAGAGAGAACTCTGGTAAGACTTCACACTTGCTGAGGAAAAATAAATGAGAATGATGCTTGTTGTCTGAAGTTTTTGAAAGCAAAAAGTCATTGAAGCAGGGCAGCCTGATCATGGAGATGAAGTACTAGCTACAGTGCTTAGTTTTTTATCTCCTAAATTAGCCCCTTGCACTTTCCTGGCAAGCTCTGTTTATTGCACCCAGCTGGCTGCAGTGCTGTGGGGAGTGGACTGCAGGATGTTTCTGGCACTGCCTTCACCAAGCTGTAGCTTAAATTAACTGAATGGCAGTAACACCAAATTCTTGTCCCTGAGTCGTAAAATATGTGGCATAAGTAGAAAGCAAGGGTAAAAGTGGCTGCATTACTCCTTCCTTCCAGATCACTATTTTTCAGCTTCTTCGTCTCTCCACAAAAGTATTTTTCAACTACAGAAATTATTTACTTCAGTGCCCTGCATTTTTTTTTGGTAAAACAGCTTCTGATTACTAGACCAGCCAGAGGCACTTGCTAAGTATGCAGCAGTGGCTGACCTGGCTTTTTTATCTAAATGATGTTCTGAAAAGCAATCAGCAATACAAGTACAGGAAAAAAAAAAAAAAAAAAAAAAGATTAAAAAAAGGAAAATGCATTGGATTCTGTATCTAAGGAAGTGTTGCCTTGGAAAAGATGGAGAATGTGAAAGCAAATACTTCCCCAAACCACCTGCTACTGTTTGTTATTACTTGCACACTACTTCTGTTGTTCTGGGCTGTAAAATAGTACAGCAAATAGTTACATATGCCAATCATCACTTTCTTACTGTTTCCAGCCAGGACACATACACATATCAATGTCCTCCATACTCTTCACAATGTATCTGGCAACCTCAGCTGGTTTTCGCTTCTTGTCTCGGATCCACCTTTGCTGCCTGAGCTTACGCTCCCTCACGCGGGCATAAATAGGCTTCTGCTGCTGCCAGAACTCAGTGCGTGTGTCCAGGTAGGCAATGCCACTCAACACCATGTCTGCTACTTTGATCCCCTTCTTTGTGCAGCTCTTCATCAGATCTGAAAATAAGATGGTAGAACGGGGGAAAACATTAATGTATGTGAGGGACGAAGCTGCAGTTCACTGGGGGACTGCTTGTGAACATTCTTTTGCTCTGACAGAGCCAGTCCTGAGAATTAAAGTATTTAATTCTCCTCAGAACTGATGTGATTAGGAGAGAAGTTACAGAAAATTCTCCTGGTGAGCTAAAGCTGTTGTTCCCAGCTCCTGTAAGCTGCTGCCTTCTTTAATGAAGAGCCAAAGAAGACGCCCAATTAATGGGGGCCAGTGGTGGTGCATGAGCATTTGTCCTCTTGGACAGGACAGCTATATGGGACACTTAGGCTCAAATGGCACTTTAGAAAGTAGTGGATTAAATTGTGAGGTGAAAGCTGAGAGGACTTTAACATGGCTGGAAACCAGATGGCCCTTATGTATTATTAATGCCAGTAATACCATAAACCCGGTGAGTAGACTAAATTCTGAATTATTCCTCTGTTACTGGGTAAACAGTTTCTTAGATGAATGACTACATGGGAACGACCTTTCTGCCTGGTTCTGAAATAAGATACTTCTCTGATTCCTGCATCTTGATCTTAACAGCATTTACAAGAAAGCCATGATTGAGGCACGGTCTCATTAGCAGTGCTTTGCACTTAATGCAAGTGTTAGTAGAATTTAACGTCATGCCAGAAATTAAGTAAGTTGTAATGCTGTTGTTTCTGCTTTTTATTTCATCAGCACAGATTGCTTTGAATTGATTTATTGTTTGTTTTAAAAGCCTATCATTTAATAAGGAAGGAAACATGTTCAGACATGGTTATGAATATTGGATCTGGCTCCAAAAATGCCTGAACTCTCCAGATATCTGCCTCTCTCAAGACCACTGCAAACACTCTGTGCTATCTGAGCTCTGATACAAGTAAGGAATTGTAGTAATAAGGATATAAAAGAAGGAAAGAAGACCCTGCCTTAACTAAGGAGCACTTAGTTAAATACAATGGAGAAAGACCTTCATCCTTGAGCAACTTTTCTAGGTAGGCCTTGTCAGCATAAAGCTCTCCAAGAAGCTGTCGCTCTACTTTTGGGTTCCTCTGGGGCTCCTGTTTCTTTGTCCACTGTTGATCCTTGGTCAGTTTTATTTGGAGTTTCTGATTTGCTTTTTTGCTCTACAGCGAGAAAAAATAAATTAAGTTGGGTGAGATTAGTGGGATACACTAGCATTATCAGGAAGGTCTGGCTTTCAGAGTTGTTTGCCATCAATGTAGGCCCAGTTACTTTTTAAGTCAAAGCAAGATGTCAGTATGTCACCAAGAGTTTTGGTCAGCAGAAAATTTTGTGCCCAAGTGCGCTCCCTCACTTCCAAGAGAAGGAGGAGGCATTGTAATAAGACCAAGAGTTAGTTCTGCTCCTCAGTCTTATTCTGTTCTGGAGGGAGTCCAGGTCAGTGCTGTGCCAGGACATTAAGGCTGTGGCAAAGGCAGGTCTAGTTCTCCAGAGTCAAAGACAAAGACAGCTCTACCACGGCTTCTGAAACATCAGGACAGTATTTCTGACGTCTCACATTCAAAATCCCAATGATTACAGCATCAATATTTAGCCCCCTTTGTACAAATTATTTTTACCACAGAGTACCCATAATTGCAGCTGAACGAAGCAATGAGCATTCACGGCACTGACTTCACAGGGAAATATGGCTTGGCATCGCAGAGGAGTGAGGCATTACTTCAGTGGACCACCCCAAAATTAAGCAATTGAGAAAGTGTCCATTATCAAAAATGTGAACCTTAAACATCAGGTAAGACTAAAGTAAATATTCTAGATAAATGTACCCTAGCTCTGACCTCAGTGCTGTTACTTATTAGCCTTTGATGGGCGGTCAGCAACATACAACAGAACGAGCAGTCAGGCTGGTGGAGGATTCTCAGTTTGGGCTTCGTTTCTCCTTGGTTGCTCTTCCCTATCCCTCTGTCTTCTCCTTTCTATTTCGTGTAGCTTGAGCCACAACTATGTTAAAAGTAGGTACATAAAAACTCTCATAGTGGATCAACTTGCTTTGTCCGCTCAGAATGCGCTTCACTAGACCAGCCGTATCCCCATCCACGTTGCTGCAGGAACTACTAATCCTCTAGAGCCTATTTCAGATCACATTAGCATTATAATAACTAGTTAGCTTCTAAAGCAGGAGCTCTTCACACTGTACCTCTGCCTGCCTGCTTATAAAGCAGAGATCCTCTTTGTTCTCCAGTTTAACTGAGGATGGACCTGCAAATACAGAGAAAATACTTCTTAGTGTTCAAGAACAGCAGTACCAAAGCTTTAGAAACTAAAATGACCGTAAATGTGCCAAGCCTATCATGTCCTGTTTCAAATAAAGCTTCTTAATTATTTCACAAGAAATATGTGCATGTGGGTATGGTCTTTAAATAGGAATTACAGCTCATAGATGCAGCTCTTCTCTGGATTTTAATTATTTTCTTATGGGACCAGGGGAATCCCATCTTGGTGCAGTTTTCCTAGAGACATCATACATCTACATGGAGACAGAGGAAGAAAAAGGGTGGCAGGTTCTTCTGAGGAATCAAAGCTGAAGCTTAAAATGGAAGGAAAGCTCATAAGCATGGGGATATCCAGCAGTACGGAGAACTACTTTAAAGTTTTTGTGCACTGACATTAGGGCAAAACTCCCATTTCATTTTCACTTCTGCTATTCAGATTGCACCCTGGCAGTGGAGTAAAGGGTGAAAAACAACTCTGTTTTGGTCTGGTCAGAAGGAAGGAAGGAGATTCGGCTGCTGTTGGTGGAGAAGGATTTCCTCCAGCAAGGCAGCTCAGCCAAGCTCAGTGATGTGAGAATCCACATATCCCAGAAGGCAGGCGTTTCTGAACCTGCCGAGCAAAGCAGATTCAGCAAAGCAATTTGGAGGATATGCCCTGCTAATGTATGTGCATTTCACAACTATTTCAACATATGGATCAAATACTAATATGTTTCCTTGCTTCTTTTCCCTTGCATCTAACAGTTGCCACTTGATTGGAAAATGTTTTGGGTTTTATTCTGTTCATTTGCATACAGTCCAGATGCTTGAACACATTTAAAGCATTTAGCTCAGTATATCAAGCATGACAAGAATTTTGACTGAGAGCTGTGAAGACATTGAGGCATTTGTATTAGTCTAAGAGAGCAGTGGTGATGCAGGAAAGCAAGCCAGATCTGGAAACTTTCACTTTTTTGTTGTTGTTGTTTTGTTTGTTTGTTTTTAATTAATATCATGTATAGAAGAGTTTCAGGCTTTTACACAGCTGGGACAAGAAGCTAATCTGCAGCACTGGAGGTGGATTGAAATTTTGAAACTGATTTCAGGGAGAGCGAGGCGCCCAAGTATCTGGAGGATCGGGGCCTCTGTATGGGTGTGCAGGCAGGGTGTGTCCTGGCTCCGTGACGGGACAGGCTCTTGGAGGATCCACCTGGGCAGTTCCTAACTAGCTTGGCGGGTTTTACAGCACCCTTGGGAGCTGTACACCTGATAAGCCACTTGTCAAAGGTGGCAGCCCCAGCTGAGAGGTGTCTGTGTGCTCAAGAGTGGGTGCACATCTTGTCCACGCTTGTCTGCATGTGACAGCATTGCTAAAAGAAAAGCTAAGGGGAAAATTTTCCGTTTACTTTCTAACATCACTAGGTCCTTGGCCTTTTCTGTCTCCTGCAGGACGCAGCTCTACGATCTACGCCAGAAATTATGAAAGCAGTGCTCCATTGCAATAGTCAACAGTTTCACCGCTCTTATGCAATGGAAATTGGAGGAAAATCAGGATCTCAGGAAGGCCAGTCCCAGGTAGCAAGGCAAATTTCATTACAAACTTTTAATACTGGGATAAAGATTTCAAAATGGATTCTGTAATCAGTAGGGCCATAGGCAGACGAGCTGCTTTGTTCTGTATGATTTAGAACAAATTCACTTCCGTAACTGAAGTTATTGGACTCTGTATATGAATAGGCATTCAGCCAAAAAAAAAAAAAAGCAGAAGAAAAAGAAAAGAATGGGGCTGTGCTTTTTTGGTACTATCTGGTTTCATCTAACAATGGCCACTGAGCACGTGAATCTAGAAGCAAAGAGACTGCTGTTATAGGGTCCTTAGGTTACCTGCAGAGCTAATATGCCATCAGCTGTCCAGTGAACAGCTTCCAGCTGTGCTCACAGGCACCATAAAATCAAGCTGCTTACTTCCAATGCAGTTGACAATTGCCTCCTGGGATTTCTGGATACCCAGCCTGAACTTCTGTAGTTCTGGGCGTAGTCTGTAGCCTCGATGATAAAACACTAGCGCAAACTCAAAGTCACCCATGGTATATAATGTCTCAGCTTTTTGGTAAAGGCCCTGAAAAGGAAAAAAATAAAAACACTTCAGAGATCTCAACTAATTCCCCATTAGGCAGAAGGGAAAGCTGTGTGCTATCAGGTTTTCATACAATAAAGCGTAATCCTGTAACTCTTCCTCAGCTGACAAAGCACCTCCCCTTCTCTGGAAGCACTAAAAGGGGCCAGAGTGCAGAGCGAGGCTGATTTTGCTTTTAGAGTTACCTATTTTTACACAACGCTGCCTCCCAGATCCTTCAGATAAAAGACCTGTCCTTGGCCACCTCAGCCTCCTCCTGCTTCGTGCCGTTTACCTTGGGGAACGTTTTGTCATTTTTGAGTGAAGCTTCTGCATCTTTCAGGGAATTTTCCGTGTCTCCAAGTCTCAGGTAACATTTTGAGCGGGAAACTAGGCAGTGCTTGTCTTCTGCTCTCAGCTTCAGTGCCTGGAATGCAGCAGACGTCCATGTGCCATCAGTGCTGGGAATTCATCCCAGAATCCCAGGATGGCTGAGGTTGGAAGGGACCCCAGGAGACCACCCGGTCCCACCCCCCCCTGCCAAGCAGGGTCACCTAGAGCACCTCGTGCAGGATGGCACCCAGGTGGGTTTGGGATATCTCTGGACAAGGAGACTCCACAGCCTCTCTGGGCAGCCTGTCCCCGTGCTCTGTCACCCTCCCAGTAACGAAATGCCCCCACACATCGAGCCGGAGCCTCCTGGGCTTCAGTTTGTGCCCGTCACCTCTCGTCCTGTTGTTGGGCACAACTGAAAGGAGGCCGGCTGCTTCACACACACATACGGGACACAACCTGCTCCGTCCCTACACGGATCTGTCTGACAGACGAGGACAAAAAACTCCAACTTTTTTAGCACAAATTATTCTCTGCATACTCACGCACCCCCTGTGCAACCACCCCCTCCTCCCGTGCTGCCCCCCATCTGTGGGGCATCCCCTGCCACAAGGGCAGGACCTGCACCTCCTTATAGTGTCACCTCTGCGTGTCACCTCCCCTCGTGTCGGTGTCACCCCCTTCGTGCTGGTGCCACCCCCCCTGGTGCCACCACCTCGGAGCCACCCCCCCCAGTGCCACCACCTCAGGGCCACCCCCCCGGTGTCACCCCCCCCCGGTGCTGCCTCCTCAGCCCCCTCCCTCCTCGCTGCCACCCCTGCGAGCCGCGGCCCTCCCCGGCGACCCCCTCAGGTGCCCCCTCAGTTGCCCCCGCCGCCCTCCCGTGCCCTCGGGGCTCTCCCCCCCGGGCCTCCCCGGTTCCCTCACGTTGTCGAAGCAGGCCAGGGCCTTGCCGTACTCTCCCCGCCGGTACAGCAGCGTCCCCTCGGTCATGAAGCCGGGGAAGGTGCCCACCGGCACCGCCGCCATACCCAGGCCCGGCCTAGGCCCGGCCAGGCCCCGGTCGCCACCGCCGCCGCCGTCGCCTGGCAACCGTTGCCAGGCAACCGCCCCGCTTCCGGCTCGGCGCGAAGCCCCGCCCACGCGGTGACGTCTCGGCGCGCCACGGCGCGAGGCCGTTTCCCGCGCCCGCGCTTTGGCCACGTGCGGCTGCTGCGGTTCGCGCCGCGCCGCTGCCGGCACCGAGCGTAGGGGGGGGGGACCCGGTGGGGAGCGCTCGGTCCCGGGGGGCTGGCGTGGGCAGAGCGCCTCGAAATGCTGCCGTGCCGTGCCCAGCGCCTTCCCACGAGCCAGGGCAGCGTGGGGTGGGCTGGTCAGAGGCACGGTGTAAGTAGGGCACGGGTGGGCGGCGGATAGGAGAGGTGCGCGAGGCCGGGAAGGAAACGCCCGTTTCGCTGCAAAATGCGTGCCGGGTGATTCCAGGCAGCTGGAGCTGTGGTGTGTTTGGCGCTGTGTTTCCTCACCCGGCTTGTCCAGCCTGCGGTGCTCCGGTGCTCGTTCGGGTTTGGTTCTAAAGGCTGCGTTTCCAAACAGCAGCGCTGGAGGCATGGCTGTAAAGAAAGGGAGTGTGGGAGTGCAGGCGCTTCATAAAACCGCTGTGCAAGAGCAGTCGTGTGAATGCCTCAGCTCCTGCCAGCGTCAGGCCGAGCAGGTTCTTCTGCTCAGCCGGGTCAGGAGCTGGTGCCTCCTGCAGGGGCTTCGCACAGCAGCCCACTGCCATCCCCCCTCTTTGTGTAATATTCAGTTATTTTTGGTGTTTGCTGGTAGGTCACACTACTGGTTTCATCACTGCGGCATCCAATCCTCCTGGACAAACAGAAATGATGAACGAGAGAATGTTCTGGTTCTCTCCTGTCAGCATCCAAAGTCTCGATATTGTTTTTGGGCTTGTACAAGACCCTGCCAGGATTAATTTTTGGAGCAATTTGTTCCAGCACAGTGACTCAGAGAGGGTGTGGCCTGTCTGGCCTGCTCAAAAAAATCCTCCTGCTCAGAGCAGTCTGTAAGATTTAACATCACCGTGGGGAATGGCAGAGCTGCTGCTGGATTCTGGAAGCAGCCCAGGAGTGACAGGGTCAGTCCTCACTTCCATGGCGTGGCGGATGGGGCTGTGCAGAGGGCAGGCAGGGAGTCTCATTCGTGGGTGGTGACACAAAAACCAGTCAGACCCCGCAGTGGGAGGCCAGCGTGACAAACCCTCTGCCGACAGGGAGAGAAGTTGAGATGATTTAAAGTAAACTTCTGGTAACTGTTTTCCATGGGGCCTTTTGCCAATGCTGGTCATGATGTGTTCTCCCTAAGGAGACGGGAGCATCGCGTCTGTGTCCTCCGGTCACCCGCTGGTGGCTGTTACAAGTCCGTGCTCCAGCCCCGTGATAATGTCATGGGCTGCTCGCCTCTGGACCGAAGCCATCCTCTCTCATCGGAGGGACTGCCCCAGGGCGCTTCTCTTCGGTGTGGCTGATTTGTACTTTAGTCACAGGTTGGAAATACCAGGGGAAAAAAAAAAATGAATGTGCTCTGAGTGCTGCTGGCAAGCAGAAGAGACTGTGCTGAGTGCCGTTAGAGGCTTGTTACCAAACAAGCGGGGCTGTCGTGAACAGGGAGGGGGGATGGCCGCATCCTGCTCTTCCACAAGTGTCCCTTTGTCCTGTGGGAGATGTTTCACTGCTTTGCTCAGGTAAAGACCACCTGCAAGCTGTATCCTTCAGGACCATGCACCATAATGGTGATGTACGCCGGTGATGCTCGGTTCCCGAGCAGGACTGCTGCCTGGCCATGCACCGCGGAGCTCCTCACCCCACCGCCGGTACCGGCAGCCACCTCCTGCCTTACACCACCCCCGGGGGAGGCTGCTCAGCTCCGGGGAACGCCTGGATCCGGCTTGGTGCAGGCACGCCGGGCCGGGCCGTGGGAGGGGAAGGGTGGGCGGCTTGGCCCGGGGGCTGAGAGGCTGCAGAAGCAGGAGGAGGAGGAGGAGAAGGATGAGGAGGAGGATGGGGAGGAAGCAGCAGAAGCAGCGGGCACGGGGCTGCTGCAGCGCTGGGAGCTCGGAGGGGGGCTGCCAGCGGGGGCGGGCTGCCCGTGGCTGGCGGGCGGCGCTCGGCGTGACGGTGGCGTGGCCGCGGCCCTTTGCTCCGAGCTGGCACCGCCGCTGTTTGCCCGCAGCCCCGGCCCGGGATAAGGGAGGGGGGGGGGGGGGGCTCGGTTCACGGCCGGAGACGAGGGGAGGGAGGGGAGGGAGGGAGGAGGGGGGGGGGCAACGAGGGGGCGGAACTACGACTCCCACAAGGCCGCGCGGCCGCGCCCCACCGCTCTCAGCCAATGGGAGGGCGGGGAGCGCTCAGGCAAGGCACACGTGACGGAGGCGGCGGCCAATGGGAGGCGGCGGCGCCCGTAGGCCGATGGGCCGGGGAGGCAGCGCCGAGCCGCAGCGAACAAAAGGCGGCGGCGGCGGCGGGGCCGGGGCAGGGCCGGGAGCAGCGCAGCGGGGGCCGAGCGGGGCCGCGGTGAGTGGCAGGGCCCGGGGCTGGGCCCCGAGAGGACCCCGGAGCGAGGAGCCCCCGGGGGAAGGCTCAGGAGGGCGGCGGGAACCGGGAGTGGGAACCGGGGAGGGTCCCGGGGGGGTCCCCGGAGGGTCCCTGGGGGGTCTCGGGGGGGTTTCGGGGGTTCCTGGGGGGGTCCCTGGGGGGGTCCCTGGGGGGGTCTCGGGGCAGGGTGAGGCCGGTTCGCGGCTCCGCCGCTGTGGGGGGGGAGGATGCTCGTGGCCGTGAGCCCGGGGTGGAGCTGGGGGAGCGCAGCCAGCGACCCCCGGCCCGGCTCCGGGGGCAGCCCCCGCCCCGCTGCCCCTCCTCGACCCCAAACCCGCCCGAGGCAAGGGGAAGGAGGCACCGGGTTTGTTTTTTTTTTTTCCGCTCAGTTGTGTTCCCGCCTGCCTGTCCCTGTCACCCTCCGTGCCCGCAGCTGACAGCTCCGGGGCCGTGAGATGGCCGCCCTGCACATCTTTTATTTTGAATTATTTTTATTTTGAATTATTTTTATTTTGAATTATTGGCTGCTTGGGGAATTCTCCCCATTTCGCACAGGCTCCAGGATTCCCTCTTAAGCAGCGTTTGCTGCCTGGCAGAGCAGTGGAAGCTGTGCTCCGAGCGCGGTGCCTGTCCCTGCAGCTGATTTATTTCCTCGGCTGGGATCAGTCTCAGCTCTCCTATCTAACACCCTGCCTCGCACCCCCTCGAGTTTTCCGCACGAGGCTTCTGCGTGGCCGTGCAGGAGGTTTCCCGGCCGCCCTCCTCCTCCTGGCACGTCCCTGGAAGCGGGACCCGCTGTGAAGGCAGCCACGGTGGGGAATCCTGCCCGGCCACACAGCCCAGAAGGCGTGCTGCTGCTGCTGCTGCTGCTGCTGCTGCCCGTTCCCCAAGGGACACGGGGAAGAGCGAAGGAACGAAACTGCTGGGAACTCTGCACAGAGCTGCAGGATAAGTTGATTGTTAGACACAAAATTCCAGATATCCCGCTTCTGGCACCAGGCACGCACCGGGGTGTTTGGAGGCTGTTTCCTGCTCTCCGCTAATCTTAGATGGGTTCATTGCCCTTCTCCCTGGCTGCACTTCCTTTTTCTGAGGTTCCCCATCTGCAGGGAACCTGCTCCGGAGCTGGACATTCGCCACGCTCACCACCCCGGCGAGTGATACCTGCTTGCATCACACCAGGACGGTGCCAGGCGTTTCATAACGCGCGGCGCCGCGATTGCTTGAGCCGTGAAGTTGGCTGGCTGCTGTGGGGCCTCTTCCCTGGAGCCCCCTCCACGTCCTCTGATGAAAGCAGGCACGCTTGCCAGGTGGAAGCTGACGTAACTTTTCACGCTGCTATGGGCAGAAAATACTGGCCGGTCTTGAACCGTGTTAATAAATGACCTGGGATGAAGGGGGAAGGTTGCTTTACAGTGCAGCTTAAAATTTCTCAGGAAGAGAGGGCATGGGATCTTTACTGGAAGCAGTAAAGGCGCTTTTCTTCCTGTAAAAGCGTTGCTTGGGTATGATAGGATCTGGATCCAAGTAAATCCGTGCACATGAGCCCCGTTCTGCATGGACATGAACTGGTGAAGCTCGCTGAGTTACACCTCCAGCACCACGAAGGGTTTAAAGAAAAAAAACTTTATCCCTTTTTTTTTTTTTTCTCCCTTTTCCAGAGGTGACTGCACATCATCCAGTCTCTTTGGGATTCAAGGAGTTCTTACCCTGATTCTGTTGTCATGAATTTCTCGTTTTCTTTTTTTCTCTGGTTTCTCCTGTGTTTTGCCTTCGGTTAGCCCCTGGTATATCGGGGCGTTAGGTACCAGTTGTCACGGCAAACACAACATCCTCTAGCTTTTTGGGCCATACCATTATCACACAGTAGCTCTTCTCTCATCAGGATGCACGAGAAATTTTGCTGAGGGATAAACTTGCTTTGCATATTTGACAAGTGATGTTTTAGAGAAGTACGTGCTCCTGAGGCCCCGAACACGATCTAATCCATTTGTCTTGTTTGCTAGTGAAGGCTGAACACCAGCTTTTTTTTTTTTTTTATTCTTACGTCATTGGCCGTGGATGATTTTGTAAAGGTCCCTGTTGCAGAGAAGCTGTTTGTTTTAGAGCCTCAGCAAACGAACAGAAATCATTCGTGGAAACCACTGACGCTTCCCACCAACGCCTTATTCTTACACCAGTGATCTGCTTGTCAAACCAAGACTAGGTACGTGGCATCTGTTCAGCAGAGCTCTTGTCCTCTGCTTCAGGGCAGCGTCCTTCAAACGCAGGAATGGTTTTGGTGGCTCAGGTTGTAGAACTGATGCTGCCAGCCCTACAGAACCTGTAAAAAGAGCAGCAAATCATCACAGTGAGCCCAGAGAGGCGTTATCAGGTAGAAATCATTCACTTTATCTGCCTCTGAAATCCCGTGCAGCAGAAGATAAGTGCTAAAAGCAGACTGCGAGTGGCATTTTGTGCTACCGGCACGAATCTACTCTTCCATCTGTGGCATTTGCAAGATTTGAGGCCTAAAGTCATAAGAAAATTGCAATTCAGCCTTAATGAATGAATCGTGAACAGAGCAACGTCTTGGGAGTGGATCGGTGGAGGAAAGCATTTCCCTGTAGTTTGTATTTAGTGTGGAGAAAGGGATCTTCCCCGTTTGTTTTTTAGTCCAGAGGTGCTCCCGTTACTCTCATCAGCATCAGTCAGCGCTGCAGGTGCTCAGCAGGGCTGCAGATAAGGCCAGCCAGGACAGGTGATAGTCCAAACCTGCCTCATTCCCAGGAAACTGAGGGTTCCCAGCTCTGTGGTGACCTGCAGTCAGTTTTCCTGCTCGGTGTCTGCAGAACAGATGCAAGCAGTTCATGGAGTCTGCTCCAATTACGCCTCGGGGGTTGATGAGGGACCTGCACGAGCACACGCAGCCAGGAACTGCTGATGCCCCGTGGATTTTTTTCCGCTGATCTTTTCACCGAGCGGTTCAGCAGGCTGGAGCATTGTTTCACGCTGCCTATTCCTGAGAGAGGCTGGGTGGGAGCAGCGGAAAAACTGAGAGAGGGGCATGATTAAGGACTTGCTAATGCATTGGGAAACGTCTCAGTGAATCGGGGGCAGAACAGCCTCATTCCTGCTGGTCTCTTGCCACGGGACAGCTAGCGTGACATAAGGATTCTGTCATTTTTCATCTATTCTGGTAATCTAGGTGTTCTCTCTTCACGTCATTTTTGCAATCACAATCCTGGGGTGATGAAATAAGGAAAGAAACTGAAGGAGCAGCAGAATATGGCATGAAGGAGCCCTGTAATGTGCTGGGCTTCGTGGGAATCCAGTGTACTCGGTGTCCCTTAGGATTAAGCAATCCAATATATGTCACTGTTGTTGCAACTGACTTTTTTTTTCTTTTTTTTACAGGCCTTTTAATAAGACCTGAGGGGTGTCCTAGGTCACTGGGTCCAGTTTCCTGCGTTTGCAGACAATTGCATCTTGGTCATTGGCTTAGCCAGCGCCAGCTTTTGGTTGTTTGGATTTGTAAATGTGCATTGGAGATCTTGCAGTGTTGTTCAGGGACTCCGTGTCGCCTTGGGGAAATGCAAAATACTTTTTTTTCCCTTTTTCCTTTAAGGTTAAGAAATATGTTTACCACTTTATCTGCTTTTACTGCAGAAACGTGGTACTTTTTGCCTGCGACTGGCAAAAGGTAGAGCAGGCAGCTGATGTATTTCTAAGGGCTTTGAAAGCGAGGGTATTCCGGTTTCCTACCAGGCAAAATAAATAGCTGCAGGTAATTTGGGAGCAGGATCTGCTCCCAGAAATAGCCCTGCTTTAAAGTGAAAATTGTCATGGAAAGTTCTGAGTGCTTTGGTACGGATGACTGAGTGTAATGTGTGTGCAGCTGTGAGGGTAAGGTAGCAGAGAGGGGGTTGAGGGAGTTGGATTTGTTTGCGTGTTTGCAGAATAAGGTGTGTTTTACAGCTCTGCCAACCACCAGCCTGATGTACAGCCGCTTTTATGGCTTTGAAACGTTTTTTTCTGCAGCTAACCTGTAGCTGACCACATGAAGCTGGAAGCCCTTGGTCAGAGAAGCTGTTATATTCTCCTTGGCAGTGCTTTTCTGATGCTTACACGGTGCCTCTCAATGAAGAAAAAGCTGTCTCAGAGTGGCTCAGTGAAAGTGAGCCGCTGTTAGCAGAGGACAGATGCAGTCCAGTTCTAGAAATGAGCTTGAGATCCTTCTTGGTCCGATGCAGCAAACTCTGGTTGGTTTTTAGAGGTTAAACCATTCTGTCTTGCAGCTTCCTTACTGCTAAGGGTTCGGCAGTCGGAACGACCCTGCTGATGTTTGTAAGTTTTAGTGCACATCACAACACAGCTTACGCTCCTGCAGTTCTGTGGCATCTGCAGGGCAAAGATGGGCAGAGAACAGCACTTGGATGGGATTCTGGACAGCAAACATCTTGCTGCTCCTTAAGCACAGGAGATATCTGCAAGCCAGCTCCCTCTGGATGTTTCTGGGGGGCTTGCAGACTGCTTCCCCTTGAGACTGTTACGTGCTTCTGGTTGTAACACTTTCGTTAGGCTTTTTACTCCCTTCCATTCAAAATCCTTGTTTTTTAAGAAAGCTGCAGTGGTCAAACACCAAGAAGAGGTGAGCATCTGTCCAGCTTCGGTGTCCGTGCTTGGCTTATGGCTGAAATTGCAGCCCACCTAAGGAGCTGTGTTTAATGCACTGGCACCCAGCATTTCCATTTCACTGACCCCTTCCAACATGTGCTGCTGTTGTTAGTTACCTGGCAGCAGGACGTAAAGCCTTTGAGACAGCCCCATTATCTCAGTGTAGCTGGAGATGGAAGCTCTAGATTGCTTCTAAACCTCCTGCAGAAGGGCTGCTCGTAGCCCTGGGACTTAACAATTCGCTGCCTGCCAATGTTTTTCTCAGACAACTCTACTCCCACAACATCTCGGGAGAGCAGCAGACGTATTTTTAGGAATGGCTGCTAGTCAGTGAGCAGAACTGAAACCCAGCAGCCTCGGCGTGGTGCTACGTTAAACGGGGCTGCACGGGACTGAGCACGGGGCTGGAGGATGCATCTCGCTGTGGGGGACCAGACAAACAAAAAGTGCTGGGTCTCCTTCTCTTGTTCATTAGAGGTCCCCTCTCGTTAGGCTATGATGTTGAGTTCAGCACTAGTGTTGTTTTTAGCTGGCTAAATATTAGGTGTAAGTGTTTATGGGGGCAAGAAGGGGCTTTGGGTTATTTGGAGAAGGTCAGGGTGCTTAGGAAACGGTTGATGTTGTTCTTGAAATGGGGTTAAGCTGGAAGCTGCGGTGCAATTATACAATTTAGTTCTCTGAAGGCAGGAATGATGGTTTTGAACCAGCATTGCCCTTGCGATAGCTTCTCCTTTTTCTATTTTAAAACTTGAATTGCATTTGAAAAGATGCTAGCAGCAAATTTGATTGTCAGTTCTTAAGTCTAGTTAAGAGTTTTCAGTAATGGTACTTCGTCCATCCTACTCCATGCCAGAGGCATATAGAGAGAATGCAACCTGCCTCCTACTTTTTTTTTCTTTCTTCCCCTGCAGAATAAATCCCTTTCTCTTTATTTTTTGGGGGAAGGGAGGGAGGGAGGACAGGAAAGATTTTCTTCTGACCCTAGGGAAAAGGGTCTTTATTTTTAATGATGGCAAATTATTCCCAGGCACATCCTGTGCTTGTTTATAGGATGAATAACCCAGTTGATTACCCAGAGGATGGCACAAGAAATAACCATGGGATCTTTTAACTCTTTTCCTCAGTGGGCCTTTAATTGGTCATTTGTGTTGGCATGGGCAATTAAAGCCAGTCTTCACTGACTCGTTCAAATATTTCCCTTTCCCGATGGATGGAATTTGAGAAGCTTTTCTTTTCTGTGGTTGTGCCTTTCTGCTTTGCAGCTCTCCTAGAAACCACCCTGAGAGTGCTTTTGTCTTTCCTGCCCCGCTGGCTGTGCTTGGGGAACCCTGACACGCTCTCCAGCCGCTCAGAATTCAGCACGAGCTACTGCTCGAGCTCTTCTGTCAGCACTCTGACCCCTTGGAAAAAGTGGAAAACACTTGTCAGGCTCTGAGTGGTCACAAGACTCAGCTCTGATGTCAGCTGGATGCAGACAGGTTCCCTGGGATGAAGTATTCTTTAAAATAATTCTTACTGCAGTTAAAAATAAAAACCTCTTTGACATATGTGACTTGGCATCTAAGGAGAAATTACAGCTTTGAGATCAGGAATCATTTACTTAATTCAGTTTAGAATGTGCTTCTTGGAAAAGAAAATCATCTTCAGAAAAGGAGCTTGATTAAGGATTTTTAACTTGTTTTCATTTTTTTAACAACAAAAACCTGTCTTGCCTTTAAATCTTCTTTGTGATGTTAAGCATCTTATTTTGTTTGGGTGTAAAGCTGCTCTCAAAACACCTAGGTCCCAAAGCAAATAAAACAGTGCTGTAAATACCTTCTGCTCTGGGGTTTTGCTAATAGTGGTAACATTTTATTTTCCCCCTTTTCTAATGGATGGGGGATTGCTAATCTGCCTGCAGTCAAGCTCAGCCTGGAAATGTGGTGTGCCAGAAGAAAAGAAGTGGAAGGGAGGCTTTCTGTTCTGTTGCCTTGTCCCTCCCTGGTACCAAAGGAGAAGAAATGGTTGTTGCACAGATGAATTAAATGGGAGAGAGGTTTTAAGCAAGCAGAGTAGTTCTTGCTTGAGTTTTATAGCTTTGTGCCCTATTTGTGTTGTATTTTCACTGAGCGAGGTGGCTGAGAGTTACCTGTGAGAACTGTGCTCTCCTGATTTCCACTTTTAATGGATTGTTTTTCACTCCAGACTAGGTGACCATGTCAGCCAAAGCCATCTCGGAGCAGACGGGGAAGGAGTTCCTGTACAAATACATCTGCACGTCCTCCGCCATCCAGAACCGCTTCAAATATGCCCGAGTCACCCCGGACACCGACTGGGCACGACTCACCCAGGACCATCCCTGGCTCCTGAGCGAGGTAAGGACTGTGCCTCGCCGTCCTGCCATCCCTGAGCCCTGGACAAACCTCTGCCCACACGAGGTGCTTGCAGTCGGGCAGGGCTGCAAGCACATCTGTGTGCTCAGGACCTTTGTGAAGGACCAGTCGTTGCTGCTGCTCCGCAATACTTGCAACACTGATGAAGAAACAAGCCTGGTTTCAGGGCTGTCGCAGTACCTCCAAGGGAGTCTGATTATAAAATTTGCTTAAGGAGGTAGTGAAATGCATGAGCAGAAAGATCTGCAAGTGACAATCTGCTGATGACCACACAGAAGGTAAACCAGGCTAATTCAAAGGGAGAGTCTCTTCGGACGTCTGTCCCTGCTTGACAGGGTTTGAATCCTTACTTTCTGAAATCATGGAGTGCTTTTTCCTTGTCTAACTTTCAGTTAGGAATTTGTTTAAATTTCCTGTGTCCAAGCAAAATGCCAGGTAAAGCTTCATTTTTTTGTTTTCCTGTGCAAGACCTTTTATGTTCTTTGTTTTGTAACATTGTACTTTCTGTAGGGAAAACATATCCAGAGTTCCTTGTATTTGCTGTCCAAACTGGCTCCTCTCCCACAGTTAATGTAATTAAGTTATTGGTTAGTAGAGGATGAATGTTTCATAGCCCTTTACTCAGTGACTGATAGAGGTCCTACGCAGGGTAATTAAATGCCCTGCACTCAGCTGCATGAGCAAGTTCTGAAAAATATCAGCAATCCATCAGAGACTTGCAGAGACCCAAGGGGATGAAGGATCATATTTATCCTTTAAGGCAGACTCTTGTAACACTAGAAAGCGCTGTGCAGTCCGGCAGAAAGATTGCTATCTGTCCTGCAATACGTTACGCTCTGTGCTGTGGGTTGCTGAAGTTCCAGGGTGCCTTAACTGTGCAGGAAAATGGCTCTCACTTCATAGCCAAAATAATAATAATAATTGCAAGCTAGAGATGAGTGTGTTACCTAGGAACAGCCTTCTGTAGGTATTTTATACAGAGGCACTGTCAGTTGACTCAAATGTGTGTGACTCTGGCCCTAGCTGGTCTCGTGTGTAAGTGCACGGTGACAGCAGGAGCTTTCTTTGTAGCAGCTGCCTGTGCTTGTGGTTGGCATCCCACGGCTCGGTTGGTTTTTCCTTATGAGCCTCTGCTCACAGAGAAACATTAATTTTGTGATGCATCTCATAAAGGCTGATTGGAAAACTGATGGGATACCGAACGACACTCAGCATGGATTTTTACAGGAAGGGAGTAGCTAAACACCATGCTAACAGTTGCATTGAAAGTGCTTTAAGTTCACAGAAAACACCAACAACAGAACAAACTGCAGCCTCAGTCTCTGCTGATGTGCAGCAGAGAGCTCTGAGGAGAAATGAGGCAGCTCTTCTCAAAGTACAGAGGTGGGAGAAGGGGAGAAAAATATTTTCAGGCTTGTTGTACCGGGAGATGCATTTGCTTAACAACTGTAGCACATTAAGCACCAGTCAAGAGACTGCAGGAACTCTGCAGCAATACCTGCTGGATAGAATTTACTGAAACTTTCACTTCACCACCTGCAGAGAATCTCTCAACCGAAATCACTTTCTAATTATTCTTTTTTTTTAATCCCTCTTGCATGTTGTAGCGTTTAGTGGTGAAGCCAGATCAGTTAATCAAGCGACGTGGGAAGCTCGGACTGGTTGGAATTAACCTCACCCTGGATCAGGTGAAGGTTTGGCTCAAGCAGCGTTTGGGCCAAGAAACCACGGTGAGTGCCACCTCGGCAAGAAAAATTTAAGACTTTTTTGGTCTGTTTTTTCTGAATGCTTGCACGATAGAAGCTGGTGTGCAGGTACTTCTCCTGCTTATGGTGGTTAAAAGACAAGTTATTCTGATGCCAAAGCAAGTAAGAAACTTGCTCATGTGAACATCCTCTTGGTAAAAGAGTGCAGTTACGTGACACACCGCGTTAACTCAGTGCCCCCTGTTACCATCTGCTGTGCAGGACCCATATAGCAGGAGCTCAGCAGGAATTAGGACAATTTTGAAGATCTTTTCCACTAGGGAATCATCAGTTGATAGCTCAAATGCTGTGTCTAGCTGGCATAGCTGCCTCGCTTTAATACCCAAGGCGGATTTAACAAGACAAGTATAAAAGCTGTCATAAAATTGTCCTCTGATTGTAGCCAGCCAGTGTTTTGGCTGATGAGCGAGTGTTGCTTCAAGTTGTTATTTTAGGTTGGTGCTGTCTGGTAATATTTATTCTTCTGGGAATGCTCCTGCAATGCTAATGATAAAGAAATGCCTGCCATCCCAGCTGCTGCGTTCCAGGAGCTGAGAGTTCTGCTGCCTTGATGAAGCTGGTGCCTTGGCCCTGCTGTGATTGATTTGCTGCTGGCTCCAGCATCGAGCTGAGCCCGTGAGGCTTGCCTGAAGGCCGTTACGAAACAGCGGGCAACCGCATCGT
This sequence comes from Anas acuta, assembly GCF_963932015.1. Taxonomy (NCBI): domain Eukaryota; kingdom Metazoa; phylum Chordata; class Aves; order Anseriformes; family Anatidae; genus Anas; species Anas acuta. The sequence goes on along the minus strand of NC_089003.1, from coordinate 2,626,821 downwards.
GTGCGCCTGCCCACTGGAAAAATGACGGATGTTGAAACAGCTTTTTAGCACAATGCAACAAACGTGTCTAAAGGAGAGGCTGTGCCAAGGAGTTGTGGCCAATGATGGTGGCTACTTAGTGGTGCCCCCGGGAGCAGGGGTACCTACCATGGCCGTGTCCTTTGAGCCCAAACAATCGGGTTTTGGATAGCAGGAAAGCTGTGCAAGACAGTTCCCGAGACCTTGCTACAAGGAACAGTCTGGTTCCCCAGAAAACACAGTAGAGAGGTGATTGGGAGGAGCTGATCTTAGTGTTAATTCTTGAAGTTTGCCTTGTGCTGTCATAAATGTGGATATTGGGCAGGTATTTATTTACTGGTGTCTGTCTTGTTTTCTGCCTACAGATTGCAAACGCCAAGGGAATCCTGAAGAATTTTCTGATTGAACCCTTCGTCCCTCACAAACAGGTTAGTGTACCAATTAATGTGATAAAAAGCACTTTTTGATCTCTTTTGACTTGAATGTGGCTTAAACGGATTGATATATAATGGCAAAAGCTGGAACTTGGGAATGAGCTATTAAGCTGACAGTGTCAATGCATATTGTCAGAGCTGCATATGGGCACAGCGTTAGTCCCTGCAAGGAGTCATCAATAATAGCATTGTCTGCTCTCTCTCTGCTGAGAGGAGGTGATACATCACATCAGAAACACCCATTTGGAAGGGAGAAGGCAGCTCCTTGAATCTGGCGCTCCCAAGTGTGGATAACAAACTGATGTGAGATGTCTCAATTTGCGCTGGTGAAATCGTTTGCGGGAAGGGTATAATTAGCTAAGATGTAGGTGCTTTCACTGCCCACAGGAAAGGACCCTGGTTGGAATTTCAGTTGTGTAAAATGGGAATGGTTTTTTCCAGAAATTGAAAGTGTTGTCCCTGACGTGCTTCACCAGGGTGAAGCTTTCTGGACCCTGCTGCTCTCAGTCCCTTGTGCTGACACAAACACCTCTTCTGTGTTTGCTGGGTGTGACTTTTTAATGTCTGTGCTGCAGGAGGAAGAGTTCTATGTGTGCATATATGCTGCCCGGGAGGGAGACTATGTCCTCTTCCACCATGAAGGCGGTGTGGATGTGGGAGATGTTGATGCCAAAGCTCAGAAGCTGCTCGTGGCAGTGGATGAGAAGCTCAGTGAAGCAGATGTGAAGAAACAGCTCCTGCAGTACGCACCAGCAAATAAAAAGGAGTAAGTATGGATGCTGAGATGCTGTGCCTGCTTTGGGCATGGCCATCCATCCTCCCCGAATCTTGTCTATTTTATTTCAGTGCAACATCCCTTCATACTGTTTCACCCTAAAGCTTGCTCTCCTCCCCTTCTTGCTGCTCTCAAGAACATGCCGTGCATCCTAAATCCAAGTTGTTTGACCTTATCTGAGCCTCTTGTGAAACCAAAACCGAGCGTTCGTGGTGATTTGAGCCTTCACTTGACAGGAGCACTTCTCAAGGTGCTGAAGTCCTGACCTCTGAGATGTCGGAGACGTACTGAATTTTGATCCTTTGTGCCAGCACAGAAGAGTTTCTTTTATTTAGTAGAAATGTCAACAAGACGTGAATCTGGCTGGTAATTCAGAAATGTACTACTGTGCCTTGCTCTGTCCCATCAAGGGAGCCATTCTCTTGATATTCCCAATTTTACTGCAAATTGATCTTTAGATTTTAAGACTTCTGCGTCTCCCTTAATTAGATGCCTATAGCTAGTTATCATGAGTCATGAGTTTTCTAAAGATAACATGCTCACTGAGAGCACTATTTGGCACCAAAAGGCTGAAGAAGCCTGTCACTAATAGAGTTTACTGCAGTCTCTCCCCTGTCCCAGCTAATGAAGCTTAGTCCTGACGAAGATGTGTATCTCTCAGTGAGAGACAGGGATGCGTTTCTGTCTCTGAGATGAAACAGACATGACAGTTCCTCACAACCGTGTTCTCAGCAGAGTTTGGTGGGGTGTAATTAGGATGAGTCATCAAGGTCTTCCTTTCCTTGAGTCATCAGCCAGGCTTCCAAAGAAGATGAATGAGAATGAAATAAATTGATACAAAGTGATTTACCTCGATATAAATGCAGCAGAGCAGTCTGTACTTTGTATTTGGCTGCTGTAATGAATTTGTGTTTAAATTTTTTGCAGTGTCTTGGCCAGCTTCATCTGTGGCCTGTTCAACCTTTATGAAGATCTGTACTTCACATACCTTGAGATCAATCCATTAGGTAAGTGATGGTTTTGGGAGCCTGTGTGTAGGACTTCCTGCTCATTTGTTCTAAAATATTGAAAGTTGTATTTCAGCCTTCTCCATTTGGTTCACAGCAATATTAAGTGGCGTGTCCAAAAGTACAGAAGTGGATGTGATTTGTCTTGGAGCTGTTAGTCCAATTTCCTGGTTCAGGCAAAGAAATTCCACTGAAAGGGATGTGAAGTCAGAACTGAAGCACATAAGCACTGCTGTGTTGCAATATAAGACAACACCTGAGCTAGAGCCTGGTCCGTGACTAAGGTCACAAGTTAATTCTTAAGGGAGCTCTGCGGGTTTGGTAAATAGAACTAAGTGACCAATGTGGAGAAATGGGAACAAAGGGAACCTAGCTTTTGTAATGATCTCTGTATGGGATGAAATTTTGAGTAAATTTGCAGTGTGTACAAATCACAGCTAATCCTGATCTATTTTTTAATGCAGTGGTGACTACAGATGGTGTCTACATCCTTGACTTGGCTGCGAAGATTGATGCAACTGCTGACTACATCTGCAAAGTGAAATGGGGGGACGTGGAGTTTCCCCCTCCCTTTGGCAGGGAAGCCTACCCAGAGGCAAGTTACAATCTGTCACGGCCCAAATCTTTTAAAAGGAGGCTTGCATTTAACTTCATTTATGTGCCAAAGCTCTGTGCTTGTACAGTACTCCTTTATATGGTGCTCACTTGCGTTGCTCCCCCATCAGCAACACTTTTGATGGAGCTCTTTTTTGGCAGCCTCCTTGGGGCTGCTGTTTCTGCAGTGTTCCAGTTACAGATCTTTACAGCAGAGTAACAGTTGTGTGCAAAACACATGCGAGTGTGAATCCAGAGAGAATATTGCTGTATCTCACGCTGAAGTAAAAAGTTGAGATGTTAATACACCTGTTTTCCTGAAAAATGATGACCACAGATGCCTGCAGGCAAGCTGTGTTTGTTTTAATGCCCATTCCCTCGCAGAATTCCCTGGGTCTGCACAGCCAGTTGTATAAACACTGCTTCATACTCAGCTTCCCAGCAGCTTCAAAGGCTGTTGGACCTGGAGCTCTCTCCTTCATTGTTCTGTTGCTTACTTCAGGTGACTGTTCTGCTGCCTCCGAAAGGATTTCTGTCCCAACTCTTTCATTTCAGTAATTATAATTATGCTTCAGTTGGAAAAGGTTTTTGTAACATGGCCAGGAAATCCATTTAGCTATTTCTCTCCACGTAGCTTGCTGGATGCCAACACTTAACTCAATTTGCTCTTAAATAGATTAGTTGAGTTTTTGTCTCTCTGAATCATCCCTCTGCAAGTCACTGTGAATGTTATTATGTCAGTGTCTTTGAGAATTTTAATGAACTCCCAATAAAGTGCTTCACGACAGGCGAGCATGCTGTGATACAGGAACACCACGTTGAGCCAAATTACATCTCTGGGTGATTACATTCTTAGCTGCAGCACAGCCAGAGAACGTAGCCTTGGGTGTGTTGATTTTAAATTTCCTCTGGTCACAGTCTGCAGACAAGGTCAGAGGAAGACTTTTCAGTTCAGAGGCACTTGATTCTGTGACTGTGATACATTGAACCATAAAACCTGCGAGCTGCTAAGGGCTGGCTGAGCTGTGGAGGAACAGACAGCTGCTCTGTCATTTCACAGTCTGATGACATGGAAATGCCAGTGCAGTGCAGCTTAGTGAAACACGCAGCAGTCAGCTCCATCTCCAGAGTTTTTCACGTGCAAACAGAAAAATTCTGCTTCTGGATGTGTAGTCTACAAATGAAGTAATGTCACAAGTGACTGCTGTACATAAACTTGATTTCACTTGGGACAAACGAGATAAGCCAGCAGACCTTATAAACACTACATGTTTTCTTTGGAGGGTAGGACTTTCCAAGCAAGAATCAAAATCTGAGTGCGTGTTTAGGTTCATTGCTCCTCTTTGAACTTCTTCCAGAGGGAAAGGTGCAAGTTGTCTGTATCAGTCCCATTTCAGTGTTCTGTCTTGGAGAACATGTAACACAAACCAGTTTTGGCACCTGAGAGATGAAGCTGGGTCTCCTTCCCCTACAAAAGCTGTGTTTGTGGTTCTGCTCTTCCCACAGTTGTAGTTGAGAGATGTGGGAGCTCTGCATGCCCAGAAGTTGGGCCCAGCACTGCTAGTTTTTTGGTTTGAAAAAGAGCATGCAGGCGTTAGGCAGAGAAAGGCAGTAAGATGTTTAAATAATGTATGTTGCTCATCTGCAGGAAGCCTACATCGCTGATCTGGATGCAAAAAGTGGAGCCAGCTTGAAACTTACTATTCTCAACCCTAAAGGCAGGATCTGGACCATGGTGGCTGGTGGTGGTGCCTCTGTAGTTTACAGGTAACGAGAACAAGGTTTTTTGGGGGGAGAACAAAGAAAATAATGGGTGCAACCTGTAGGAAGGGAAGACTTCTAAAGTGGTCTTTCCCATGCTTGGGCTGCTTGGGACTTACTCCAAATGAAGCTTCTGTGCAGGTTTCTTCCCAGGATGTGGAATGCAGTGTCCTTCAGAAATGATAATTTCTTCTGGGAGGCTGTGTTAAGGTTCCTTTTTCACGTGGAAAGGAACGAGCTGGCTGGAGGCTGTTGATGCTCACGTGGTTGCTGTGGTGGTTCCCATCGTATGTGTAGGAAGTATAACAAGATTAATCATGCCTGGCACCAAGAGGAGAGCAGCTTTGTTCTCAGCAGATAGCTTGACCTCTCTGAGTTCCCCTTTCCCAGGAATTTGGAATGCTTTAAGACCTTTAGAGTGACTTGAAAATTATAACTAATCCTTTTTTTTTTTTTTTTTTAATAGTGACACCATTTGTGACCTGGGGGGTGTAAATGAACTGGCTAACTATGGGGAATACTCGGGAGCCCCAAGTGAGCAACAGACCTATGACTATGCTAAGACTATTCTCTCCCTCATGACACGAGAGAAGCACCCTGAAGGTAAGAAAGTCGCTGGGACTGGAAAAATTGTAATAAACTACTCAGGAAGGGTGTACAGCTCCAGGCTGCTCAGCGGTGAAGCTGCATCTGGGGGAAAAATGAACAAAGCTGGCTGGTTACTGTGCTTAGAACTGCCTGGGAGAGCTTTTTTAATGTACTGCTGCCTTCTGGGTCAAATAGTGATGGATTTCTGTCAGCTCTTGCTTCAGAGAGGGTTTGTATTATTCCATGTAGCAAAAAGCACAAATGTGGCTTGGGGTTCTTATCAGAAAACTTCCTGCTTGATACAAAGCTCTTATCTCCCAGACCCTGCTGAACATAACTTACTGCAAGCTGTCAGCCTGAACCACAGCGTTGTTTCACTTTGCCCTGCGCTGCTTCACCATCTTAGAGCAAGTACTCTGTGTTCTTAAAGCATTTTTATTTATGCTTGTCTCTTCCCTCAGGTAAAATCCTGATCATTGGGGGCAGCATTGCCAACTTCACTAACGTCGCAGCCACTTTTAAGGTAGGTGACTGTTCAGAAGTAGCTGCAGATGCCCCCAGTCAGCAACCCCAAGCTGTTCTCTCCAGGTTGGTGTGGTGCTGGTGGCGCATCTTTTCTAGCAGTTGTTGAGATGATGGGGAGGACACGGTAAATGCTAGGCCACCCAGCTCACCTGTACCATATGTTTGTTTTTGTTTCCTTCAGGGCATCGTGAGAGCAATTAAGGATTACCAAGGCCCTCTGAAAGAGCATGAGGTGAGGATCTTTGTGCGAAGAGGAGGCCCGAACTACCAGGAAGGATTGCGTGTCATGGGAGAAGTGGGTAAGGACCACCCGTTTCCTTCCCTTCAGCTTGGTTCTTGCCTCTTGTATCTTCCACCGGCTTCCTGCTGGGCTGTTTCAAGGTTAAATACTTCACTTTGGCAGAAGCTGGTCTTGTTCCTTCCCCTCTGCCCCCAAAGCTGACTGTTCTTGTGTGCACATGCAGGAAAGACAACTGGGATCCCCATCCATGTCTTTGGCACCGAGACTCACATGACTGCAATTGTGGGGATGGCTCTCGGCCATCGGCCTATCCCTAACCAACCGCCTGCCGCAGCCCACACTGCCAACTTCCTCCTCAATGCCAGCGGCAGCCCTTCGGTGAGTTCCTCCACCCCCCTCTGTGAAAGGGAACGCTGGTGAGAAGCCTCCTGAAGGCAGCTTTCCCCTGCCTGAACAGGTCAGAGCAGACCTTAGCCACTGTCATACCTGTATAGCTCAAAGCTGGAGGAAAACTGACTGCCTGCACAGTTTTCCAGGAGGGACCCTCCTGATATCCACCTCACTCATGCAGAAAGCACGACCCTTCAGCACAAATGTGACTCTTGCACCTACTGGAAACTTGGTCATTTAGTTTTCCTTCTCTTGATTTATTGATTTCTATCACTAAATCGTTCCTCTTTGGAGAGTAGCATAGCCAAAATGACCATCTCCTTTTACATGTCCCAGAAATGGATATTGGGAAGCCTGCTCTGACGTGCTGTCCCTTACTGACTTGGCTTCTGAATCTTTCAGACTCCAGCACCGAGCAGAACAGCTTCTTTCTCCGAGTCCAAGCCAGATGATATTGCTCCAGCCAAGAAGGCAAAGCCAACAGCACCTCTTGGTAAGTCCAGCAGTGGTTGCTGGCAGTTCACTTCTGCTCAAGGTTGTACTCAAAAGAGAGAAAGGTGGACTTGGTTAATGCTTTTTCTGGATATAAAAAGAAGTAATTTTGTGGTGTCTGTCTACCTTTTGTTTTGAATGGAATTAAGTGCTTTTAGAATGTGTCCCTTGGTGTGCTGTTCGCTTGTGCACGAGGTGAGTCAAAGCTACCTTGATCTGTGACGTTCCTTTCAAGGGAACACCACAATTTGAGAATTGCAGCTCTACCATGTCCCTGTACATGAGGCCAGCAGACAACAGGTTAGAGTCTCCGTGCTGTGGCTGCTGATCTGAGGCCTGCTTTCCATTTCAGTAACTGTGGGGTGTTCCCAGGGGATGCTGTTGGAAGGAATAGTGTAGGTATTCAGAAAGTCCTTCCTGGTAGAGCCTGCAGCTTCCTGGATGAACAGTGCAAACAGTGCCAGAAACCTTCCTGGTTCAGTAGGAGCTGTGATGTAGCCCTCAAACACGTAGGGTCTGAGGTTGCTCTGTATGTGTGGTGGTGGGGTTTCTTTGGTGTTTTTTTTTTTTTTGGTTGTTAGTTTTTATTTTCTGTTTAAGTTTGTAGGAAGCTTCTTTAGCATGGTGATATGCTTGAGCTTTGGTGGCCTTTTGGTTGTGTTTGTTGGAAGCCTTACTGGGTAAAAGCATGCTGTATGGGAGGAAAACAACAGCAGAACTGGGCAAGGACAGAACATGATACAGTTCTGGTCCTGCTCCCTTGAAGGCAAGGAGATATGGACATGATGACCGTAGGATTCATGTCCGACCCTGTTGAAACACAACACCCAAAACACACTGCTCTGTTGATGGTTATGCACAGGTTTTTGCATGAGCAGTGCTTCAAAAATACGTAGAAAACATTAGCCACGGAGCTTGCAGTGGGGAGAACAATCTCCTGAAGCTGTAATGTTTGTGCTGGATTAAGCGAAAGGTTTCTAGATGGCAAAAATCCAAAATTCGACTTGGAGAGGAAGTACAATGGAGAGTGCTCCAGTCTGCTTGTGTTTGCTTTTTTTTTTAACAAAAGCAAAACCCAAAAGCCCTGAGTGCTGTGGGGAGGAGGGAAGCCCTCTCGCAGGTGCCCCCCTAGGCTGTCAGGATGACAGCAGCCAACTGTGTCATATTGTTGCATGAGTGATTCTCTCTTCAACAGATTCAATCCCAGCTTCAAGACCTGGTTCAGGTAGGACACGTGTGACTAGCTGAATGTGTCTGGCCTTGCTGGCAGCTGACTTTTTTTTTTTTTTTTAGTTTTTGTTTTTTGTTGCTGTTTTTTCTCTCAAAAGATTGCAGTGTTGTCTGGTCCTTCCCTTCCCTCCTGCCAGCGTACTTAGCTAGTGCCACGTGAACTTTTCAGCTGTTTTTGAAGTGCAGATCGCATCCAGCTTTGCACAAAAACTTAGTGCTTCTAGGGGGGAAGAACAGGTCTCAAACTTCTTTTTCCCTTCCCTCCTTTGCCCTCCCACAAGAACTGGGGAAAAAAACAGACCTAGCAAGCTGTGAAAAGCTCTGTGCTCTTCACTTTCAGAAAGAATGAATCATTAACTATTCCTAATAACTGGCCTTTTGTTTTAAAAGGAAACAAAAAAATGTAGATGCCCTGCTTATGAGCCTTGAAGGGCACAGAGAAGCTGCTGAATGAAGTAAATGTCCTTGTAGCCTTATCGGTTCAGCAAACCACTGAAGCTTGGTGTGTGCTCAGTTGAGTTAAAGAACTTTAAACATTTTCTTGAGCTCAGTGCTAAATAAGCTGCTGAGCTGCAGTCAAAGTGAAGTTTCAAGCTGTTTTCTCCATCATAAGAGGGGCAACAGCAGAAGGCAACTCTCCTTCTTCTTGTGTGGCTTCAGATGAATAGCATCACCTTCCTGGGCCTCTGCTTCCCTCTGAATAATAATATTCCTTGCAGGCCTCTGTAAGATGATAAATTGAAAGGGTTTTTTAGCTTCCTGAGGACAAGTCACGTGGCAGTGCATCTAAACTGTGAGCCTGTAGTGCTGGAGAGAACAGTGACTGATTTAACGCTCAAGCCAGGCAGAAGAGGATCTTGTCTAATCCCTAATGCCATCTACCTTTGATTCGGAGCCAACAAGGAATCAGCTGTAGACTGACTGGGATCAGCAGCTGGATCAGCTCAGGGTTAAGAATTTTAACATGAACTGTCTGGAGTCAAAGGGAGGAACTCAACATTTTGCTGTGACAAGTGGTGTAAATGTATTTGAAGCGAACAGTCCATCTCACTAGCTGAACTGTTGCCTTTCCTGTGACTCTGTCCCTCAAAGCCAAAGTTTTGGGCTGCATATAAATGCTTGGAGCCATCCAAGGAGGCTTGTGTTGGATTCTGATGATCAAAAAGAACTGAAAACAAAAGCTGAGTAATGTAGAGCTCTTCTGCTCTTAGTCTCCTTCGTTTTCTGCTTTTTGTTGTTATTTTCTATCATCGTACTTTTGGCACCCTGTCAAACGTAGGAGGAAAACCTCCTGTGGTTCTCCCAGATTGTAGGCTGTTGCAATAAAACAAAATGCAAAGTTCCCTTCCTCTTCGGCTTTGCAGAATAAATCCATCTGGGAGGGATGTGAACAGCCCATGCGAGGAGAGGAGGAGGCTCTTTTCACTCCTCGTCTCTCCCGTCTTACACCAGCTCCCACCCTGTGATGAAGCACTTGCCCGTTTCGTGAAACCCAAAACCTGGCTACTGTGTTCAGAATCCTGGGAAGAGGGGGATGCTGCTCCATCCGCAGCTTCTTCCTTAATCTGGGGAGTGTGGCTACTACATCCTGCAGCTCAGCTGTTGGGTTTAGTTTGGAGGGAGGGGGAATACGCTTATCTGGGAGGCTTGAGGCAGACTTGTAGCAAAGTTGCTGCTTTGATCTTGCACAGATGTACATTTTGGGTGTGTTGTTCTGTTTTTTTTCTTCCCCTCGCCCCTCTCTCCGAGCAGGTAAAGCTACAACCCTCTTCAGCCGCCACACCAAAGCTATCATTTGGGGGATGCAGACACGGGCCGTGCAAGGGATGCTGGACTTTGATTACATTTGCTCCCGGGATGAGCCGTCAGTAGCTGCCATGGTTTATCCGTTCACGTAAGTAGCCTGGGATAACGGTGTCACTTTTCTGACTGCTTCCCTCAAATTCTCCTGTTAGCTTCCTCCTCTCCCAGCCTCTGTTCTGTAGCGTAGTTCTGCTCTAGTCCACATCTCTGCTTTTACGCCTTCTCCTACGCTCCCTTCCACCATCAGGCTGGCTTTGCAGGCTGCTTCCTACCTCTCTCAACCACTGATTTCAGGCTGCTCTGTTGAATGACGTGGCTAACGTTAAGCTGTTCCAGGCCCCACTTCGTGCTCTTTCCAAGGGTGTCCAAATTCCGTTCCTTCATTCCACAAGTGAGGCAGGCGTTACTGGTTGGGCTTTCTTTAACAGCCCACTGACTTAGCAGAGGCACTAAGGACGTGTGAGGTCTCTTCTACTCACCCACTGTTTGCTGCATCCTTGTCTCTGACATCTCACTTTGTACTCATTGAAGCAGGTGTTTTCCCCTCCAAACGTTAGCCAGAATCAGAGCAGTTCTGCTAACTAGACTAAGGCAGTCTGTCGTGTAGCCAAACAAAACTATAAAAAGAAAACAAATCCCCGTTCATCTGGTTCAGGCTCTTTTCCTGCAGTAGCTGCAGGTTTTTCAGCATGCATGAAGTGTGCCAATCCTTCAGTGGGATACAGTTCTCTTGAGGTATTCACCCTCTTTGCCCTTATCCCTGCAGCTGAGGGTGAGAGAGGTTATTAAGTGTTTCACATTGCCCTCGGGAGGAGCCTCCAGAACGTGGCTGTTGTGGAGATGTGGTGCACAAGCAGTTCTGTTGTCGTGCCTCGTGGCTGCGAGGTGGGGGTCTTCCTGCTACACAGGGCAAGCAGTGAGAAGGAAATAAGGGGCTGGCTGGCCTTCTGCTGGCGCAATGAGGTGGGAGCAGATGTAGGGGTAGGAGGCTTGTTTCATTTCTGTGCTATTTACAGACATCTAAGATAGCTGATGTCTAATCAAGCTCTGTCCTGCAGAGAATTGTGCCTCTCTTGTCCGTTAAGTACCTTGTGCCATTAGTCCGTAGTGCTGCAATTATCATCAGGGCTGTAACACCTCAGCAAGTGCAGACCTCAGGGTACTAAAACTGACTGCAGGCGTAGCCACATCCGTAGCTGAGTGGCAAACCCCTTGCGGCGTCACAATTGTTGAATGAGGAAAAAGCCACCGGGATAAAAAGCTTAAGGCTGTCTAATAATAATCTATCTCTGCTTGACCTTTTTGAGGAAGTCAGGCTGACAAAACCTGAAATGTTCCAGTACGAACATAACGGTATGGAAACACAGCCAATCTCTCTGGAGTCCTAAATAGTTGAGTAATAGACTTCAAATTCCAATCAGAGAGTCTACCATGCGTAAAGACCATACAGAGAAGACAACACCTACACTGAGACTTTCCTAGGGGCATCTCCTTCGGTGTGTGGGGCAGGGTGGGCAGTTTCACTGCAGCAGGATTGGGAAAAGTTGACTGACCCCCTCACGTTGTTACCCTGGCTGTTTGCCACAGGTACTGGTTTCCTGTTTCCCCCAGTGCAGTATTTGTCCCAGTCCAGTAACGCAGCTTTGCATGCACCTCATTCATTACTCTTTCTGTGCCTCATTCTGTCTTCCAGCTTGGAGTAGAATTGAGGCTCTGGTAACTTCACTGTGGGAGAGCTTATTCATCTTGCTGGATGCCTCTGTCCCCATTAGCCCGTCTCCTTCCATATGCTGCTCTGTTCTATACTCTGAAGAACCTTCTGCTGTTAGTATGGTCCCTCCCCACGTACGCTCACTTGCTAGTGAGTGTCTCACAGTCAGTCGTGGTGTCTGAGAATTGGGGTTTGCAAACTCCTCTATCTGCATGCATTGTATCCCTCTGTCTTTGCAGTAACCTTAAAAGTCAGGCCTTTCTCATCTTCTCCTTTGCAGTGGTGACCACAGGCAGAAGTTCTATTGGGGCCACAAAGAAATCCTGATCCCAGTCTACAAGAACATGTCTGATGCCATGAGGAAGCACCCAGAGGTGGATGTTCTCATCAACTTCGCATCTCTGCGCTCTGCTTATGACAGCACTGTTGAAACGATGAATTACCCACAGGTGAGTGAGGGATCTAGAAGAAGCTCAAGAAAAGAAGGAAGATCTTGTAAGCATTCTACCAGCGCTTCTGGTGCAGGGTGCTGATGTTTATCAAACCACGCTGGTGCCAGGAAATAGTCTTGGTCAGATAAATACCTCAGTCCTAACTTCTTGTAGAATCTAAGGAGGATGCTGGACTTGTATAGCAAAGTCTGATGCTGGACTTGTGGTTTGTAAGAGGAACTTGGCACCTCTGTGTCTGTTAAGAATGATTACTTCAGGTCGGTTAAAATACAGTGCTGCTCCCTAATCTGCAAGGGAGAGAAAAATTCTCTCAGCAGCTCATTGGGACTGCGGAGAAGAATATAGTAGATTGTGGATCCGTGCACCGGGCTTTTCTGTCTAATAACTGCTTAGTGACCTGGCAGGGAGCAGCGTGATCATGCCCTGGGAGCAGCTGTCTCACTCGTGTGTCCTGCAGAGTTGGTTAGGATGGCAACGCTGGGGCACTAACGGCTCTTGTTATCTTGATGCAGATCCGCACGATTGCCATTATTGCTGAGGGCATTCCAGAGGCACTGACACGCAAACTGATCAAGACAGCAGATAAAAAAGGAGTCACTATCATTGGGCCTGCAACTGTAAGTACCGATGACCTTTCACTCCCCCTTGTCTGTCTGTCTTAATCTTCAGATCAGCTTTTTCTGAAGGATAAAATATGTTCTACAATACATTTTGTCTCTAGCCATCTAAAGTGCACGTTAGCTGACCATTATAAGGTCACATTTGTCTTCCTTTGTTTTATAAATACTGACAGAAGGTTGTTTTACCCAAATATTCCTAAGTCTCATGCCTTGTTTTACAGGGCTTTACATCTTTCTCTAATTTTCTTGTAGGTTGGTGGGATCAAACCAGGTTGCTTCAAAATAGGCAACACAGGAGGCATGCTGGATAACATTTTAGCATCAAAACTGTATCGTCCTGGCAGCGTGGCTTATGTCTCAAGGTCTGGAGGAATGTCTAATGAGCTCAACAACATAATTTCCCGAACCACCGATGGGGTTTACGAAGGGGTGGCCATTGGAGGAGACAGGTAGGAGTCTATCTTGAACAGACGAACCATTTTTCAAGTCAGTCAGCAGAAGAAAATGCCTGAATCGTTAATTGCATGGGAGTGAAGGGCAGGCTGGCTGTTAACTTTGTCTGAAAGAAAAGCTTATGCAACAAACTCAACTTCTGTCATTCTTCCTGTGTTCTACCCAGGTATCCTGGTTCAACTTTCATGGATCATGTCTTGCGCTATCAGGATACCCCAGGAGTGAAAATGATTGTGGTGCTTGGAGAGGTGAGTGAGACTGTTTCACTTCTATCTGAGAAAGACCCAACTGCTCAATTCCAGGAGCATCTGACCTAGTAGCTAAAATGCTAAATAACTACCACAGTGAAGTGGCAGCTACTTAATATATTTGAGATATACCAACAATCTGTTCTCAGTTATCTGAATTTTTATTTTGTGCTCCTTTAATGAGAAGAAATTGAATGTTTCCAAAACAAATATAGTCTTCCCCATTTAAAAAAAAAAAAATTCTTCTCAGACTGAATCCATTACTCAGAAACAGACAAAAACAAAGTTTTTATGTGCATCTCAGAGCTGGTTTCTATGAAAGTGCCAAGTTCTTTGTTTTGAACCAACTCATCTCTCTTTCTCTCCACAGATTGGAGGCACAGAGGAGTACAAGATCTGCAGGGGTGTTAAAGAAGGCCGTATCACCAAGCCAGTGGTGTGCTGGTGTATTGGTACCTGTGCCACCATGTTCTCTTCAGAGGTAAGCATAAAAGTGGGGGCAAATGCAGAAGATATATAAATATCTGTGGCAGAAGGAAAAAAGGCAACTTCTCCCACTGCACCTAAACTGGAACAACTTAATGTGCAGAAGTTATTAAGCATCTGTGATAAAAACTTAACTGCGCTTCTGTAGCTTGCCACTGGAGGTTTCCAGAGGATTCCACTTAGATGTAAAAGGAGCCCAAAGATCCTAGGTAATATAACAGATTTTAAAAGTAGCCAGCTTCTGGAGTGGGAAGGAGAAAGATACACGTTAAGCAGCTTTGGAAAGTGGCATAACATTAGAGAAGCAGAACTTGATGGAGGAGCCCGCAGTGACTCCAGATCAGAAAATGCTGTGTATTGCTGTTTTGACTGCAGTTGCAGCCAGGAATTCTGTTTGCCCAAATAAGAAGGCAGATTGTACAATCTTTGGTATTCCTGTGACCAGTTCCCTATGCAGTTCTGTACTCTGTTTTACTCTCTGCCTGTAAACAACTCGTATTCCTTACTACTATCACTTCTTTTGTTTGTAGGTGCAGTTTGGCCATGCAGGAGCTTGTGCTAACCAGGCTTCTGAAACTGCTGTTGCAAAGAATCAAGCTTTGAAGGAAGCTGGTGTGTTTGTTCCCCGGAGTTTTGATGAGCTGGGAGAGGTCATTCAGTAAGTCACACTAACAGGGCACCTTGTGCAGGGCCAAAAAAAAAAAACAAAAAAAAACAAAAAAAAAACAGTTAGGGTACTGACTCTTAACTGATACGGGGATGTATTCCTGCTTAAGGAAAGCTGCTTCGCTTCATCCTGGGTTTTTAAGGTCTAGACTGAGATCACCTCACTTGTCTCTCAAAAGGATTTAATAAATGGATTCTCTCCCTAGGTCTGTCTATCAGGATCTTGTAGCCAAAAGAGTGATCGAGCCAGCTGAGGAAGTGCCTCCTCCAACTGTGCCAATGGATTATTCCTGGGCAAGGGTGAGCTATGCCATTTTACTTAATTCTGGGTTCCACAGATGCCAGACAGGACGTTTGCTATAATTCTGGATGCTTAAGATGATAATGGTGTGGTGTTTGGGTTACATCTCAGGCTTTATAGAGAGCTCACTGGCTATGCTGGTTCTAAGCTCTAGAAGCTGCCTTGAGGGCAAGTTTAAGGCTTTGTTTTTGGTCTCCTGCTGCCTCTTGCTTCTAAAGGGGATTATTTAAAATCCCATCTTTGTGCTCTGATTTCAGGAACTGGGTCTGATCCGCAAGCCGGCTTCCTTTATGACGAGTATCTGTGATGAGAGAGGTCAGGAACTGATTTATGCTGGAATGCCCATCACTGAGGTCTTCAAAGAAGAGATGGGAATTGGAGGGGTCCTGGGCCTGCTCTGGTTTCAGAAGAGGTGAGGCAACTATTGTGAAAGTCCCTAGACTCGTTAGCTTGAAGATTGGCTCATTTATTAATAGGCTTTTAGGCACAAAAGTAAGGCAAGATGCCTTTGTGAGTGTAGATTCATTGGAAATGCCATCTCTATCCTCTCCTCAGAGGCCACATCAGCATCTTCATCCACTGCGTTTTAGTTTTGGGGTGAAATTTCCCAGCAGTTTTGTGATGCACCGAGGAGACTTCTCCATTTTAGTCCTGTTTCACATTCTTGGACTGCTTACTTATCATAGTTGCCATTTCAGCCCTGGAGATAGCTGGGGAGCCTGCAAATGTTCAGTAGCCAGCCTACAGGGAACCTTCTGACTGACAGAAGTTCTTGCTGGTGTCATTAGAGGCACTCCTGGCACTAGCTGAAATGCCTAGCTCAACAGAACTGCAACCCAGCATTGCTCAGGGCCCTCCTCAAGGGGACTCTCAGAGGTTACTGATCAGCCAGTTGTGGGTGTGCAGGTTCAGCCTACCCAGCTGACCCTAAGTTCTAAGCTAAATAAGTGGAAACTGAACAAAATTTACTGATCTCTGAAAAGTCAAAGATACTAGGATGCACTGATGGCCCCGTGACCCTACAGCTCCCTCCCTCTGCTCTACTACTTTCATGCAGGCACCTAAAACACAACTTACTGTCCAGTCTAAGACCAAGTTTCTTGTGTTTTCTTTACAATAAATGACCTCTGTCTCTTTCTTGCTCAGGCTACCAAAGTACGCCTGCCAGTTCATTGAGATGTGTTTGATGGTAACGGCAGATCATGGGCCTGCTGTATCCGGGGCCCACAACACTATTGTCTGTGCAAGAGCTGGAAAAGATCTCGTCTCAAGTCTCACTTCAGGCCTTCTTACTATTGTAAGTACCTAGTATCTGGCGGATTTGCTAGTCCAGCTTTTATTACTAGTACGCTAGAATTTGGAACAGCTGCAGAGCCATGGTTTAGCTTGTGTCTGTTCACTCATACTTTGAATTTCTATTGAATTCCACACTACTACCTTGATTAAAGTGAAAAGCTACGTGAAGAGACAGTTCAGCTTCTGTTCTGTAGGTTTAAAATATAGTCCTTTTATTTTTTTCTAGTAAGAAAGACTATTTTAGTATCTCATGTTTGTGTCTATGAATATTCTGTAGAAGTTTAATTGCTGTCAAAGCTAAAAACTCAGTTTGGGAAGAGACTAGGCAGCCACACAGGGACAAGTAATAATCTGAATAAAATGGGCTCTAGATTACATTCACCCCTATCCTAGTCTGTTGTGGAGACGACGTGGCTGTGCATTGATAGTTAATATTACTGAGTTATAAAGCAGATGTTTAGTCCCGAGTGCCTGCCTAATTTTACTTTCATGATTGCATCAATAGACACAAAGGATGGGGAAGATAATCCTGTGCTTGTTTTGTACCTTTACCTGTGAGTCCTTTACTGTAATCCTCTGTGTTTCACACCCAGGGTGACCGGTTTGGTGGAGCACTGGATGCTGCAGCTAAAATGTTCAGCAAAGCTTTTGACAGTGGGATTATCCCTATGGAGTTTGTGAATAAGATGAAGAAAGAAGGGAAACTGATCATGGGCATTGGACACAGAGTCAAATCAGTAAGGAAAATGCATTATTAGTACAAATTGGAAGAGTGTTTTTGTTCTTGATAGGTTTTTTGTTCTGTTTTTGTTTTTCTCAGGTGTGTGGGGAGTTGAAGGAAGTAAATTAGCAACTTTCAGAGGCAGCATTTGGTTCTCAGGACTTATAAACCATAGAAATATAAACAGTCAAGCTTAGGACAAGTACCTGTGTAAGATGCAACATCAGTGACTGCAATATATTCTTAACTTGCAGATAAATAACCCAGACATGAGAGTTCAGATTCTCAAAGACTACGTGAAACAGCATTTCCCTGCCACCCCACTGTTGGACTATGCACTTGAAGTAGAAAAAATTACAACTTCCAAGGTGAAATGTGCTAGTATTTATCTTTTTTCAATCGTTTTTTCTTAAGAGGGGAGAATTGACCAGTAGTTAATGCTATATTTTAATTGCAAAGCACAGTAAATTGTTGCTGGGTTTTTATTCTTCTATGGAAGAGTTTGGGCCAAGTACAGCTACGCTTCAGTAAGGCTGGAGATGTTTGTTGGACACCAGGAAACACTGAACAGACTGAAAGCCATTATCTGAGTTGTCCACAGTATGTCTGGAACTGCTACATTCTTTAAGCTGGAGGCAGAGCTAGTATGTATGATGGGTGGTAGTAGATAAACTCTGCAGTTTTAGTAAAATGCAGCCCTGTTGTTTGGGGCTGTCCTTCCATCATTTGTGTTAAGCGTGGCTCTAGCTCAGGTTGCTGGACAGCCTCTTGTATCACTAGGTATGTGCCCACAATTATGGGTAACCTTCAAGTTACCCTTGAGGATGAAAATTACCAGATGAACATCACTTGCCATTGTTAACATCTTTATTTGGGGTGTGTGTGTTTATGTCCTTTAGAAACCAAACCTTATCCTGAATGTAGATGGCTTTATTGGAGTTGCCTTTGTTGATGTACTCAGGAATTGTGGCTCTTTCACACGGTAAGTACGTATTGGGCTGTTTTTCTCTTGGATCATGGTCTGACAAAAAAATGATAGAAGCTGTACTGCCAGTCCATGTGAGACCAGGGTTCAAAAAACACGTTGATTTATTTTCTCTTGCAGGGAAGAAGCAGATGAATATATTGATATAGGAGCTCTTAATGGCATCTTTGTACTAGGCAGGAGTATGGGATTCATTGGTAAGTTTGCTGTGTTCCTGCCCCTTCATTCCCTGGGGAGATGCACTGTCACCACAAACTAACACAAATGTGAACTTCTGGGGTCTCAGCCTAAAACCTAAGTTGTAGGAATCCAGAAATCAAAGCTGTTTTAAGACAAAGCATGACTAGATTAGAAGAAGGCTCAGAAATGTTGTAACACAGTTGTTTTTCCTTTTAGGACACTATCTAGATCAGAAGCGCTTGAAGCAAGGCCTGTACCGTCACCCGTGGGACGACATATCCTATGTTTTACCAGAGCACATGACTATGTGATAACCAGTAGTACTGCCTCAGAATGTCACTTCAAGAAGCTGGAAGCCTGCACAGAGGACAGCCACAAATGGGACTTTGATGTATAAAGGCCATTGATGCATAGACATTGAGCTGCCTAGTTAAACTGTGCAAAGCAACTGTTTTATAAGAATAGAAACTTACTCAAAAACCAAAACTTATGATATTCCATGTTACCTGCTGTATTTAATACTGTCTCTCACACTTTTATTTTTTTTCTACTCTTGTTTTATTTTGTTTCCAGGAAGGATTTTAAGGGTTTTGGGGGGGAATTTTTCTCATAGACGCAGTCATTTTGAACTTACCCTGACGGGGGGAAAAGTACCCATCATTCCCATAAGCTATGATTTGGGTGTTGTATTTTTTTCATTGTTGTTGGTTGTTTTTCATTTTGTTTACTGTGTGTTCATCTTCACAGTCTAATCATCATAGCCTGAGTAGTGGGACCACTGCTGATGTATAACCAATGCTACTCAAACTCTGGTGTAGTAATTTAAAATGTAAAGCTGTAACATACTGCTGTTAAAACTGTGAAACTCCACGTATTCCAGTGTCTGTATTTATGCAAACAACTTCTCATTTACTACTCGATTGCTGGTATATGGAATGTCAGTCTCCCACGTTATCTGCAGATGCGAAAATAATCTCAGTAATAAGTTTAGCATCCTACTTGTCTGTGTATTGTAACCAAACAAATAAATGATACACTACTAGCTTATCTGGATTCTTTTTTTCCCCTTCTCCCTTTTAAAGGTTGGCTGTAAAACCTATCTGGCTCTCTGACGAGCTTGGAAGTACTTGTATAACCGCATGCCAAACCTCGGAGCAATTATTCCTCTGATAGTGTGTGTTCTAGAAGAGTTTAAAAAAAAAAAAAAGAAAAAAACACCTGTGACTTACCCCGTAGTGTAGGTTAAGGGCTGAAACTTTGCAAAAGAGAAAAGAAAGAGTAGGAAAAAGAAGTATATAAGTGGATAGCTTTATACCCTGGTTATGGGGCTGTATCACGATGCACAGTAAAGATGGAATTGTCAGCTGCACCTCACTTTATTCTAATTAACAAACAAAAAAATGCATACCTCAGTCAGAGTTAGTGAATTTCTCACATGAAGTCCCTTCCCTGCAGGCTCACCTGAGAGAATGACGTTGAGAAGAAAAACGATCAAAAGGATAGCTCAAGGCTTTGACAAAAACCATGCCTGTATTTCAGGTGTAGCATCCCCGTACCCTTTGGCAGGGCCATCTCCTCCCTTTAACTTAACTTAAACTTGCACCACACCTAGCGAGCTCCCTTTGTGCTCCGTCACGAGGCGGGGGGCACAGGAGGAGCACCACAGGGCAGCCCCGGCGGCTCCCTCTCGCCCCGCTTTTCCCCCTTGCTGGCCGGCGACATCAGAGGGAAAAACAGCTCCTGTCTGTCCCCAGCCCTCACTTTTCAAAGCGGCGGGCGGGGTGCCCAAACGCCTCCCCGGGCAGCGCTGGGGGGGGGATGCTCGCCTCAGGCACCCCCTTCTCCCCTCAGGGCTCCGCGGCCGCCATTTTAGCTCGGGCGGCGGCGGCGCCTCCCCGCCAGGGGGCAGCGCGGGGCCGGCCGAGGCGGCGCAGGCGCGGTGGGCGCAGCCCCGCCATGGCGGACAAGATGGCGGCGGCCGCGGCATCGCCTCAGCCGCAGCCGGGCCCCGGGTCGTCGTCGGTGGCGATGGCGGAGGAGGAAGAGGAGGATGGCGGCGGCGGCAGCGGGGGCCCACGGGGAGGTGGGGTGGATGGGGAGGTGGAAGCGGAGGAGTTCGGGTGCCCGGCGCACTGCGCTGACCTGGCGTGGCGGCAGAACGAGCAGCGCCGCCACGGCCTCTACTGCGACATCACTTTGGCTTTCGGCGGCGGCCGGCCGGGGTTTTGCCGTGAGTACCGGGCTCACCGCTCCGTCCTGGCCGCCGCCACCGAGTACTTCACGCCTCTGCTCTCGGGGGGCTTCGCCGAGTCGCGCTCGGGCCGCGTGGAGCTGCAGAAGTGGAGCTCGGAGGGCGGCCCCGACCCCGACACGGTGGAGGCCGTTATCGGCTTCATGTACACCGGCACCATCCGCGTCAGCCCCGGCAACGTCCACGAGGTGCTGGAGATGGCCGACAGGTGAGCTCGACCCTCTTCTGTTCCTCCTCGGGGGGCTGCCTGCCAGGCCGTGGCATCACCCCGATTTATTACTTCCACAGGTTTCTGCTGACCCGCTTGAAAGAGTTCTGCGGGGAGTTTCTGAAGAAGAAGCTCAATCTGTCCAACTGCGTTGCGGTTCACAGCCTGGCCCATATGTATTCCCTGAATCAGCTGGCCCTCAAAGCTCAGGATATGATCAGGAGAAACTTCCACAGAGTTATCCAAGACGAGGAGTTCTACACTCTGCCCTTCCACCTCATCAGAGACTGGCTCTCAGACTCAGAGATCACAGTGGACTCTGAAGAAGTCCTCTTCGAGACCGTTTTGAAGTGGGTTCAGAAAAATCCTGAGGAAAGAGAGAGGTACTTTGAAGAACTTTTTAAACTGCTGAGGTTGTCTCAGATTAAACCCACTTACCTTACTCGCCACGTCAAATCTGAAAGGCTGGTATGCAGCAACGAAGCCTGTGTGAAGTTGGTGTCAGAAGCTGTGGAAAGTCACGCCTTGAGGTCTGAGAACTTGCAGTCCGGTAATCTGCAACATTCCACTTGTCCCATAGCATTGCTGCCACGTTTTGGACAAAACATGGACGTCATTATGGTGATTGGTGGTGTATCGGAGGGAGGAGATTACTTGAGTGAGTGTGTGGGGTATTTCATCGATGAAGATAGGTGGGTAAACTTACCGCACATACACAATCATCTTGATGGGCATGCTGTTGCTGTAACAGAATCTTATGTTTATGTGGCTGGCTCCATGGAACCGGGATTTGCCAAGACTGTAGAAAGGTACAATCCAAATAGAAATATTTGGGAACAAGTCTCAAATTTAATAACCAGAAAACATTCCTTTGGCCTTACTGAAGTTAAAGGAAACTTGTACAGTATTGGCGGACATGGCAATTTCAGTCCTGGCTTTAAAGATGTAGCCGTTTATAATCCCGAGCAAGACAAATGGCATAACCTGGAGTCAGCACCAAAGATTCTTCGTGATGTCAAAGCTGTTTCTGTAGAAGACCGATTTGTTTATGTTGCTGCTCGTACCCCAGTTGACAGTGATAGCGAAGATGGCTTGAGGGCAGTTATTATCAGATACGATGCTGAAACAAGGCAGTGGCAAGATGTAGAGTCTCTGCCGCTCATTGATAACTATTGCTCTTTTCAGATGTCAGTTGCAAACACAAACTTTTACCATACGGCATCCTGCTGCCCCAAGAGTTACCCTATAGATAATGAGGAAGCCAAGATAAAGATCTGTGGCAGAGCCTCAGACGAGATTCTTGAAAGTTTACCCCCAGAGGTTCTGAGCATTGAAGGGGCAGCTATTTGTTATTATAAAGATGATGTTTTCATCATCGGGGGGTGGAAGAACAGCGATGATATTGACAAGCAATACAGGAAAGAGGCTTATCGTTACTGTGCTGAGAGGAAGCGCTGGATGCTCTTGCCTCCCATGCCTCAGCCTCGCTGTAGAGCAACAGCCTGCCATGTGAGAATCCCCTTCAGGTGCTTGCAGGGCACACAAAGATATCCTATGCCACAAAACTTGATGTGGCAGAAAGATAGAATAAGACAAATGCAGGAAAGACAGATGCAGGAAATACACCGACACTCGCTAAGTTTACGAAGAATGCCACGCTCACAGATTGAGTGCTAGTGTCCGGAATATCACTCCTGATGAATCTAGTTTAGGAAATACTGGGCTAAACCATTTTCCTAGGCTTGATATGTCTTTATAAGACATCAAGATGTTGCTTGGGTTTGATGCGTAAAAATAACACCTCGTATTGAAAAGTAAGAAGTTCAAATTGAGGATGAATGGGAATTGAGAAACTATCAGAATCCAACAATATTTCTTAACAGTGCCAAGGAAAAAACTACTTTCCTCTAATAGGTCACGAAATAGATCTTTCTTTTCAAGGGTTTCTGTTGAGTTAGTCTCTAACAGTTCTGTTTTGAAAATTGAAGGTCTCTATGTTAATTTACCTGTTACATTTGTGTGTGCTGAAAGCACCTGTTTTATTTGCACTTAATATTTTGACATTCCTTTGACCCTCCTCAGTGACTAAACTTCACGTATAATTAGTGTTAGTGCACTTGGCTTTCCAAAGTTGGAGGCGAGCGCAGTAGTTACACGTATGTATGAAAATGAAAGCACAATCTTTCTTTATAAAGAGTTACTTCAGGATGTTTCTATGGCTATCAACTGTTTTGTAACTGTACGTTGTAGAGAGGCAGCGGAGTTGATCAGTAGAACGTCAGACACTTGCTAAAATGGAGAACTTGAGGCAGTGGATCTTTTCCAGGTATGTCTGGAGATGCTCTGAGTTTGTCTTTGACAACTTCGTTAGAAACTTGGGTCAACGGTCAGCCTGATGAAAGGAGTGGAAACCAGCAATGTAGTCTAGGCACATCAGCGTGGGTTAGTAAGAATGACATTATTGCCCAGGAATAGATTGAAACCTGAGCTACTTGTCGATCCTTTCTCAAATATTGCACGCGTTTAATTCAAGTGATAAAGCAGAAGAACCCCCACAAGCCTGTTTCCAGCCTGTTTTTGACAATCAATACCTTTTGCCTTCAGCGTATTTTCCCTAGAAACTTAGGGTAGCTGTGCTGCAGTGCTGCTTAATGAATCAGCACTTGGTGTTCCTCCTGAAGGGACATCGTTGGCTCTCAGTTACTGATGACATGAAGATTTTTAGATGCATCTGGAGTTTTCAGTCTGTAAATAGTTTACGCATGTCCTGTGGATGTAAGGGTTAATCTGATTAAAGGTACCTTTGGGAGTTTTGAGGTAGTTTTGCATATATCAGGGCCCTGCTTGGCTCTGGTTTGTTTAACTGCTATACCCCCGAGGAACAGAAGGTGGATTAGTTCCTTGGGAGTATCGATGCCTCTCGGTTATTGCTCCCACTGAACACTCCTCCCTGATCTGAAGAGCTCCAGGACAGTTTTCGTTACTAGTGGATTCAGTGCATCCTTCCTACCTCCTTTCCTTCCCCATCCTTCCCTTCATTTGAATGTTCCAGGTTTTCACTTTTGACCAAACTCAGGACCTTAGGGAAGGGAAAGGGAGGAGTCACCAGGTTGTTCCCAAACTTACGCAGACAAACATTGATGAAGAAGGTGTTTACTGTCTTCGGTTCGTATGATAATTTGCTGGTGGTTTTGATGTGGGCAACCTCATTGCAAAAGATCCTCTAAACACTTCTTGTTTGTTTGTTTGTTTTTGTTGTTTTTTTAAACTGTTTAGCTTTCTGAACTGATACTTCTCATTTTCCAATTCAGCAGGCAACCTAGATCATATCTGAAACACTGGGTAAGTCTTTCAACCACATAATATGTAAAGGTTTCTCTGATGTGTACTTTCCTTAATGCTCCACTTTGCAGTTCACTTGTCACTTTGTTATCAATAACTGGTCTTTTTGTAATAGGAGAATAACCCAGCCTTGTAAAAGTTAGATTGAAAATCCAACAGTTCAGTCTCAAATTACTTACTGATGGTAATCATCCTGTGTTGTATTTGCCTGTTGGATTATTATGCAAGGGCAGATTAAATTGTACAGTGCTGGCTTAGTGCAAGAGAGGAAATGTTTAAGTTTGTTCAGGCTTAAGGCTGATATTCAGAAGCGACTGTTGCCAAATCAGCTCATGTAGGCCCTTACGGAAGGGGTTAATCAGTGGAGTTTGGCCCATGAACTCTTGCGGGTTTGGCTGGAATATTTTTCAGAATTACAGCCCCTACAGTAGGGTTTGTGAGTAGAAGATGTGCAAATGCCTCACAGCTTTTGTACAAACCCCATTGATTTAACCTACGTGGGAGCTGAATTTAAGACAATTTGTCAGACTTTGCATAGAAACACCCGAGAAGTTTACCTCTTCCATCCCACCGACTGGGCTATAAGGATTTGATGAGCAAAGGATGGTAGCATGGCACACCACCACAGCTCTGTCAAAGCCCTTATGTAGTCTGTTGGCAAATCTGGGACAATTTTGGGGGGGAAATACTGAGATTGTTGTTTCAGTTAAATAGCCTGATAATATGGCAGCATGCAACAAAGTTAGAAGCAAGAACAAACTTCTTGCAGTCTCTCTTTTTCTAAGCAAATTTGATATTTGCACGTACTGTGAGAACTTCCACCTGACATACACTCTGTCTAGTTTACTGAAGACATTCCACTTAAAGACAATGTCAAAATGGCTTAGTATCTGTTTAACGTGTGGATGCCAGCCATGATTTTGTGTGTGATGCACTATGTCTCTCCTGTGTTCTGTTTGCATGAGGAGTGATGGACAGTGTGAACAGCACCGGTTTGCTCTAACTTTTGCTAGGCCAATTCAGTGGAATTTTTAAGTAGTGAGTGGTTTTTTTTTAGCCTTGACTTTAAGTGGACCAATTGCTTTGCAGTTTTTTAACTGACAAGTCTAACCATCCATTGTCTCACCTGTAGGTGTTCAGAAGAACTGAATTTGGCTGTAATTTAGCTCACTAACCTGTGAAACGTGTAACAAACTCCTTGGGGCCCTTGGCTGCTGTAGCTTGCTGGGTATTTATAAAAAATGATCCTATAAGCAACAGGCTGGGGATTCTTTCACTGTGTTTATCCTGGCTAGTTAAATGTCAGTAAGATCCTAGTGTGATTCAGGAAGTATTACAAGGCTGACTTCTGGCCCTCTAAATGTACAGGAACATCAGACGGTGTTTTTCCTCCTCCTTATGACAATCACACCTCTATAGCTGTACTGAATGTGTGCCACAAAATGCATGTTTCACGTCCCGTTGTTCTGCTCAAGGTATTAGTGAAGTAGGACACATCCTGCCCAGCACTAGGTGCTCACTGTAGTCAGTTCTAGGTGCCATAAATGTACATAATATTTTATAAGGACATGAATACTCTGTTAGTATGCTGGGTTTGTATATATTTTCAATAAGACTTCCTCTCACACGTAGTAGGACACCACTCCAGAAATAAAACATGCCAACTTTTTAGCATACATAATGAATAATGATCCTAGATGGATCACTATTCACAACTTGAGTCACTGAGAATAGCAACTTCTGAGGTTATTTTCAACACAACGTTGCAATACTATGGGGTAACATTCAGTGGGTTTAAAAAAAGTAAATGTTTTATGGCTTAGATTTATTTTCAGCTGTGTCCACGTTATGTTAGAAAGTAAACCATATTTCTAATTTGACAGTCTTAAGTGGAAGTCTTATAAAACAGGTGCTCCTGAGGATCTAATCCTATTACTAATGCGAATGTTAAGTGTGGAACTAACTAGATGTTCGAAGACCATTAATAGTCAGATACTCCTTATAGGTCCATGTCACTGTGGATCACGGCAGCTGTACTCTCCTCAATGTTAATGTAGACTTCAGCAAGTTGCTTGGGCAAGCAGCACTCCTGTACTTACTTCCAGTAAGGTAAAGTAGTGTGTGTCTATAGGCTGTTTGAAACTCCTACTGTAATGTTCTTCACATTAAATACACTGTACTAAAGTTTATTGTAATAAGTGAATTAATGCAAATAAACCTTTTATTTCTCTAGCGTTCTGTCGTGCGTTGTGCCTCTTACTGGTAGCCAGTACGTCTAAATCATACTTTTTTTTGGTGCCATAGAGTGAAAGTTTTAATTACTAGTCATTCTTCTTGTCTGTATCAATTGTGCTTACTTTTAGAATAAGCGAATACATTCATTTGCTGCTGAGAAGACTTTATTAGCTAAGGGGAGCCGTTTATACAGGCAGGGTACTTGTTGAGGAAGTGTACTTGACTTCTGTTTGCAGCGACTCCAGGCTGTAGTCACGTTTGGCAGCGTAATCACCGACATTCGACAGCCCTGGCACCACGCAACAGCTCAAAGCACTGCGGTAGACGCTCATGTCGTGAGCATCGTACCAGTCGTCAGCTTTTTCGTCGTAACACTCGACGTTGAAAGTGGTAGTATAACCGTTAAAGCCACCAACCACAAACAAAAGGTCGTCCACCACTTCGATGCCAAAGTTGCTGCGAGGGTTGAACATGGTGGGGATGGTGCGCCACGTGTTGGCGACGGGGCTGTAGGCTTCCGCGGTCCGCAGACGGTTCACTCCATCAAATCCTCCTACCTGCAAACGTCAAAGGTACAGAGCTGAAATAAGCCTTTCCCCTTCTGCCCAGGCAGCTGAATCACGTTGTGGATGTGTAAGACTTTCAACTTGTCCTGCTTTGTTGAGATTGAGCATTGTCTCAAAACACAACGCAGACTGCCCCCTTCTTGTTTCAGAGCTTCCAAACTATCTTGTGTGTCTGTCAGATTCTTATACTTACCCACACGCTGCATTTAGGTTCTGTGTAGGATAAGCAGGACCAAGCAGAAGTACTGAGCTGCTAAAAGATTTTATCAACAGCAGAAAATAATTTCTTTGCTATGACTGTTTAAAAGTTATATATTTTCTCCTAATGAAAAGCATGCAGGTGACAGTAGTTTCAGGGGTATTTTAACCATTCTTGCCCTCAACTTTCTTCCCCAATTCTCACTTTGATTTTCAAGCTGGCCACTTGCTTCTAGCTGGGAGGTGCAGGTTAGCAGAGTTTCAGCCCATTAAACAACAAAAAAGTACCACGAGTGCTGTTGTGGCAGAGGTACCACTTCTACCTTACCGCATACACTTGTTTTCCATATGCAATCACACCTACTCCACTTCTTCTGCTTCTCATGGGGGATATAAAGGTCCACTGATCTGTTGTGGCGTCGTACACTTCGGCTGTGGATAAGCATTCATTCCCATTGAACCCACCACATATATACACCTGTTTAAAGGAGGAAAAAAAAAAAAAGGTGAGCAGGGTGCTTGTATTGGTGGGAGAACATGCTGAGAAGAAAATGGCCTGACTGTGTGTTTTTTTTTATGTTAATTTTTTTTAAAGAGAATTGTCTTTTTGCCCTGGGTTGGAGGTAGTAACAGTGCAAGGAGTTATACGAAGCAGCAGGGTTTTGATCCGTTTTTTCCTGAGCTGTGTGAAGCATCCAGGCGTGGTATGTGACCTGCGGCCACAAGTATTGTCCAGCAGCAGCCAGTTTCGCCTCTTAGCTTTATATCTGTAGCTCCAGGATTTAAATGAGCAAGGTTTACATGAACTTTTCCCCCTCTGTTTTAAATGACTCATCATGTTAAAGGGAGCGATTGTTTCGTGTCTAGCTCCCACAGCTCCTCTTTTTCTATCTAGAGGACAAACTGGGTGGAAGCTCTGTTCATCTGAGCTCCACGAGGCTCTCCACCCCACCCCACTCTAAAAAATCCCAAGGCTCGTGCTTGCCGTGTAATGCTGCCCAGTGCCATCTGTTTTCTGCCTTGTCCTGCTCACTGTACTTCAACCAGAACCGCTGTCACAAATCCCCCCAGGCCTTTTACCTTGTCGTACAGCGTGGTTGCACCAGCGTCGCTTCTCTGCTCGTGCATGGGAGCGATCAGCGTCCACTGGTTGGTCTCCGGCTCGTAGCGTTCAGCCGTGTTGAGGCGCGTGTACCCGTCGAACCCCCCCATGGCGTAGATGTAGTTGTTGAGCACAGTGACACTGACGTAGCAGCGCCGCGAGTGCATGGGCGCGACCTGGTGCCACGTTTTCTTCAGCGGGTCGAACCGCTTGACACTGTTAAAGTAATCCACGCTGTCGAACCCCCCGATAACGTAGACGAAGCCTTTCAGGAAAGCGGTGCCGTGGTAGGCCCGGGGGCTCTCCTCCTGGCTTGTCACGTTCACCCACTTGTCCGCGCGGGCGTCGTAGGTCTCGATGGCGTTGGTCGGGCTCCCCCCGCTCCAGCCCCCGATGGCGAAGAGGATGGCGTAGGGCAGGCGAGGCCGGGTGAGGGGGTTGATGAAGTCAGAAGCTGAGGGGCCGTTGGCGCTGAGGTCGTACATGGCCGTCAGCGTGTCGATGATGATGGGCTTGCAGTTGTCGTCGTCCTTCACGTAATCGTGCATTTTGACTTTCTTCATGAAGTGGTCTGCCTGCATCAGCGCCAGTCGAACCTGAAAACGCAAGCGGAGGTGAGGGTGTTGGTGTTAAAGTTGAATGTTGTCTAAGGCTTATCACAGAACCAGAGAATTAAACGTGTGGCTTTTAGCTTGTCCTGAAAAGGGTACACGAGGGTAAATGATGTAAATGATCCCATTTTGGGGGAGCCTGCCACGGCTCTGCCATGGCGCTCTCCTGCCCGCGGCCTGAAGCTGCTCTAGCTCCTGCTGCTGTTTGCATAGTGCAGCTGCCTACAAACACCCATAAGCTTTGTGTACCTGCCCATAATGTCAGCCCATGTAACCTTCAGCCCTTCCTGGATGTGAGGAATGATTAAACTCAAGCTTGGAACATGAGGAAACGTGCGCTTAAAAGGGCCGGGCCTGGGCCTCCCCAACCTTGGCAGAGCACGTAGCAGCACGTAACGCGCGCTTTTCCCCGAGCAGTGCTGGGAGGCCGCCATTTCCTCCGCTCTGACGAGGAAAGAGAAGCGAGCCACATCTCCAGAGCCACGTAGGGGGGCAGGATAGGTGGCACCACAGCCGCACTGACCTTGCTCAGCAAGACGGAGATGTACTGCTTCCTGTTGTCAGGGTCGTGGGCGATCCACTTCAGGATGGCATCGAACACCACGTCTTCTTGTTTCACGTTGAGCTCGTCTTTCTCGATGATGCCCTTCAGCTCGTCGACGGAGAGGTCGAGAAACTCCGTGGACACTTTGATCAGCTCCTCGAAGTTATGGAGGATGAACGTGTAGGCAGTTTGCTGCAGGTTGGGACAGTGGTAGCACTTTGTGAGTCGGCAGATGCCGATGCAATTCTCCAAGGACAGCTGAGATTTCAAGAACTCGCAGCACAGTCTGACGATGCCCATGATGTTGAACTGGTCCGCTGCGGACAGCAAACTTTCAACGTTTTCGGCGGTGACCGGTACTGTCCTGGTGTAGGCATACTCAATAATGAGCTTCATCATTTCAGGTGAAATGCCAGGGATTTTGTATACAATCTTCTCTGTGTTGTTCCAGCCACTGGTAAACAAAGCCCTGACAAAAATAATCAAAAAAATAAAATAAAAAAGCAATGTTGGGGGAAAAAAAGGCTTTTCCTGTGTTAACCCCTGACCCTGTTTTCCCATATGCCTTCCTCCCTGGGCACTGGTTTTGGGCACTAGCAGCAGTCATGCTGGGAGGCCCTGTGGTTTATTGATCCGTGTTTTACCAGCTTGTTGGATGGTTTAAAATAGGAGCCACAGCCTCAGGCCGTGGACAGAGAGTGACAGAGCCCATGGCCACCTCGCTCCAGAGACTAACGGTGTGGGGGGCAAGAAAAACTTGTGCTAGGGGCCGGGCTGGCCATGTTCCCAGCCCTACATTCATCAGACACCGCTGCCAAGGTGTCTGCGAAATGCCATTTGTCCCCATTCCCCCTGTAAACTCCTTTCTGGTACTGACCTAAAATAATGACTGCAGCTACAGAGGATGTTCTTGTGAGCATTGAATTCAAACCCATCCACGTCAATGATCACATCGCAGAGTTTCCCTTCCAGGCGAAGCTCGTTGAAGACTTCGCAAGCCATCGCACTCATCTTCCTCTCCATTTGTGAGGCCGAAGAGCTGGGGGGGGGCGAAGCGTCGCCCATGTCGGAGCCGGGGTCAGCGGAAGGAGCTTCTCTAAGGTGCTACAGGGCTTTGTCCTTGCCCTCCTACATTTTGTCCGAAAAGCTGCCTTGTCTGCTGGTTCTGGAACCTGCCCCATAGTGAGCTCACAGAGGCAGGGGGGGACCCAGGAGCTGCTGCCTGTGAGGCTGGGGGGGCTCAAGCCCTGTGGGCACGGGGGTCCTGCTCCTCCTCGCTCCCCCAAATCTCAGCATAGACAAGGCTGGGACCTTGTACCCACACCTCGCTGGTGGCTGCTCAGGGCACAGACAGCCCCGTGCCTCCCGTGCAGCTTGCTCGTATCATTTAGCCCCCATATAAAGCCCCCCCCATGGCAGGCACCAACTGCTTAGAAATGCCCCAACATGATGGAGAAAGCCAAGACATGGGCTTGCTCGGGTGGGTGGTGAAGCCACGAGCCTTGCACTGCTTCTTTGGAAGAGGGGAAGGTTTTTTTTGGGGGGGGCCAGGCCTGGGAAGAGGAGAGTGGGGTGCACTTGGGGCCCCCTCCTGACTCCTCACAGCCACCTTCCCCATCACAGCTGTAGGTGAGATGGGTGCCAAGGGAGCACCTCTAGGACTGGTGTAAACAAGAAAAATAAAGTAAAAAAAAAAAAAAAAGTTTTAAAAAAAGTAGTAAAAGTAATAAAAAGTTTGGACTTTTTCATTTTGCTGCTGGTGTTTTTTTTTTTTAATTATTATTTATTTTTTTTTAAGTTAAACGGTTCTGTGGCAGCGCTGGGGAGGATGCAGCCGCTAGCAGCCCTTGCCACGTATTTTTATTTATTTCTTTAATTATTTTTAACCTTTCTCTTTCGCCTTCCCGCCTTGGGGGCGTCTCGCACAGGAGCCGCAGCAGCGAGCGGCGGGGGGGGGGGGGGGATCGCGGGGCGGGGGCTCTGCTGCACCCGGAGGCGACGAGAGACCCCGACCAGCTCCGAATACCCCCAAATACCCCTAAATTTTCCCGAATACCCCCGGGTCCTCCCCCCCCCCGGTCCCGCCTCCCTGCCCGGCTCCTCCCCGCGGCTGCGCGGCCCCGGCTGGGCCCTGTTGGAGCGGAGCGGGGCGAGATGGTGAGCGCGGGGCCGGGGGGGGGGGGTCCCTGGGGAACGGGGAGAGAGCAAGGGCTGGGGGCACCCAGCCCCTCTGGGGTGTCCCTGAACCCCTGGGGGGGTCTCTTTGCCTGCAGGTGCCCGAGCTGGAGAAGCCCACGGTGCGCATCCTGCGGCCGGAGCGGGTGCTGGGGATAATCCGGGCCATCAAGGAGCAGGGGAGCAGCAAGCTGCAGGTACCGGGCCCCAGCACCGTGCTTTCACCTCCTCCCCCCCTCACACCCCCTAATTTTTGCATCCCCCTCAGCACCCAGATGCACGCAGCTCTGCGCGGTTTGCTGGTGCAGGGGGAAAAGCCCCAGACGAGCTGGGGGGAGCTGTGTTTGCAGGCTGCCCTTTGCTTCCCTCTTATGCAAGCCATAAATATTAGCCAAGCCCCAAACCTCCCCCCCCACACACACACCCAGACGGGAGGATTAAGCCTTTTGGTGCTGATAAGAGCGCCTGGGGTGCAGGAAGGGTGCTGCCTGGCTCAGCTGGGGGGGGGGACATCTGCTTCCAGCTGGCAAGGACACCCAAATTCCCATCCCCGAGCTGCTCCCATGCTCTGCTGCGGCTCTGTGCTCTCACGTGAGATGTGCTGACGCCGGATTTGCATCCTTGGCTGGGTGCTGCAAAGGCAGAATGAGCTGGGTCACCTGCAGCTTTTGGTCTTCTCTCACCCTCCAGGTCATCTCTGACTTCGACATGACGCTGAGCAGGTTCGGGTGCAACGGCAGGCGCTGCCCCACGTCGCACAGTGAGTTAAAAAAGCCTTGCTGTCGGCTTTTCCTGCCCCTAATTCCGGGGGGTTTCTGTGTCTGTGTCCGCAGCGGGTGCTGCTTTCACAGCCCTCGCCTCCAGGCAGCCCAAAAACCATCTCCTGGTCTTTGTGCTCCAGCTTTGCAGACGAGACTCGCAGATGCTTCTTCCCTTTCTCACGCTTGAATCCTAAAACTTTCAGCCTTCACGTTTCTGGGCTACAAAAAGGGAATTTTGTCTTTGCAGATATCCTCGACAACAGTCGTGTTGTTAGCGAGGACGGCAAGAAGAAGGTAGGCACTTTGCAGGGCTCTTCATCCCCATGGCCCATCATCTTGGGCTTATATTGGCTGATGATAACAGAGGGGAAAGTAAAAATGAAAGTTTCATTTGCATACTCAGCTGTGGGCTTTTTTGGCCTGATAAGAGCAGGAAGCGTGTCTGCCTACTCCTCTGTACCTGGAGTGTTTGGGCCAAGAGGAGACGCAGCCAAGCTAGCGGTGGATTAACTCTTCCTTCAGAGATCCCCAGATTTGCTCGGAGTGAAGTGGTTTTGGCCGCGTTTTTGTTGTGTATTGTGTTGCTTTGGGGGAATTCAGAAGTGCTGCGTCTGCTGATTACGGTCTCTTTGGACTCAATGTTCGCTCTGTGTTCTCACTTGCGTACGATGTTCCAGTTAAAGGATCTGCTGCACTATTACTACCCCATAGAAATCGATCCCAACCGGACCCTGGAAGAGAAACGTCCCCTGATGGTGGAGTGGTGAGTGCCTGCCTGTGGTCTACTTGTTTCCTTGGGGAGCATTGGGGGAAACAGGAAAAAGGGAATTTCTGAGCCAAGGCCAGGCACAGAGGAACGTGCTGAGCCCTAGAAGTGGTTCCTTTTGCTTGTAGGGTCCCCTTTAACATTTTTTGGGTGTGTGGCACACACTCACCTGATTGTGCCTGTCACACCCAGCTGGCAAATAATTTGAGTCACTGGATAAAAAGCAAAAGCTACAAGATCTTGAAGAGAAGGGGGGGGGGGCTGTCCTTGTTGTCCTTGCCTTCAGGCACGGGAGTGGTGATGCTGGATCCCTGGCACGGGTCTGATTTCCCTGCACGCTGGTGCCTGATGTTGGTGCTGGCAGCTCCCTGGGTCTCGTAGCATGTCCCAGGAAGCTCACCCTGCTGCCTTTCCCTAGGTGGACCAGGGCCCACGACCTGTTGTCGCAGCAGAAGATCCAGAAGGGTGACATCGCCCAGATAGTCAAGGAATCGGACGTGATGCTGAGGTATGTGCCAGGGGTCGGCACGCTGCTTGGGGCCCTTCCTCCCCTGCAAGTAGCTCCCCCAAGGCCACGTCGCCGCTCGTGTTTTCGGAGAAGAATCTGGGGGGAGCTGAACTGATTTCTCACCTCACCTGCTCGCTCTGATCCGCACGCCGCCCCCGACGTGCAGCAGATGCAAATCTCTCTTCCTTCCTGGGGCTGAGCTTTGTGACAGAGCCAGGAGCCAGCACCACCAGCTGCAGCCTGAGCTCTGCTCCCCGAGGCTGCCCGGCTCCTGGGCTGGCTCCTTCCTGCCCAGAGCCTCTTCCATCTCCTTTCATCTTGGCAAGGAGCACCCAGATGAAGCTCCCCGAGCCTGGGCAGGCAGCAGGCAGCTCCCCTCTTCCAGAATAGATTTTCTCCCCGCTCACTGTAACCGCTGAGCCTTATCCAGGCCCTTGACTCAGGAAGCTCTCAGGGGTTCTGGGGGCTCTCAGGAGGCACTGGGTGAATGGCTCACATGCCTCACCTTGCTCCATACCTTCCCACAGGGTTGTTTTGTTGAGGTGAGGTCTGGTGGCTTTGCTGTGCACCCTCAGCATGCACCACAAAACCCCAAAGCACCGTGATTTTTGCAGAGCAGGCACAGGCTTTTCTTTTTGGGGAGTCCCAGGCAGAACTGTGAACCTTGGAGCTGAGAGCGTTGGCAGCCCACCATGCACAGAGCACCTCTTGCTGGGAGGGAGTAACGTTAATACCCTGTCACGGATGCTTCTCCTCCAGGGATGGATTCAATGAATTGTTTGACCAGCTGTACAAGTACAACGTCCCCATATTCATCTTCTCTGCTGGCATCGGCGATGTCCTCGAAGAGATAATCCGGCAGGCCAATGTCTTCTACTCCAACGTCAACGTGGTGTCCAACTACATGGACTTCGACGACAGCGTG
This sequence comes from Anas acuta, assembly GCF_963932015.1. Taxonomy (NCBI): domain Eukaryota; kingdom Metazoa; phylum Chordata; class Aves; order Anseriformes; family Anatidae; genus Anas; species Anas acuta. The sequence continues at coordinate 2,592,652 of NC_089003.1, read as the reverse complement.
AGTCCGTGCAGCGAGCCTGCAGGGGGGAGGTTTGAGAGGCTGGAACTTGGTGCTATGATATATTGAACAGACACGCTGCTAGGTTCAAAGCTGCCCATTAAAATTATGAAGTATTGCATCCCTCCAGGTAGGACTGGCTCTTTTCTGGGCCATGGGAGCACCGTAGGGGCTTTGGGATGCCTTGCTGCCACCACAGATAGCACAGGAGCAGCTGAGCATCGATGTTCAGGATTTTGTAGGTTCCTCGTCTTCCAAACTTACTTTTGGAGGCTGAAGGTGACCTGTGTGTCTGGGTATGCCCTGGGCTGGATGCTGATCCGGCGCTGCACGGTCAGCATGGAGTTAACCGGCCGCAGAGGTCTCCCCTGATCCGAAAGCCAGATGTCCTTTAAAGCAGCTTGGAAGGCCTTTGTTGATGTGCGAAAGGCTGAAAAGTCCCAGTTCACATTAGAAAATGACCCGCTGTGCACAATGAAGCCCTCTGTTCCCACGGGTGGTGTGCTGGGGCCGGCAGCCTCCGGGGGAGATGGGGCAGCAGAACAGCCTCCTGGGGCTCCCCTGATTGTGGCTTTCCACGGCCCCTGAAGAGCACCAGGGCAGTACAGAGCCCAGCCCGAGATCTCCAAGATCCTTCGGGTTCTCACCATATGGAACAAGCTCATCCTGCAAAATGGGGCCCTTGGGGCCTCTCTCCCTGTGTTTCGTGGCTCCTTGGGCACGTCTCGGAGACGAGAGCTGTCATTCTGCGAGCGTCCCCACCTTATCCCCCTCCCAGGAGGGGGTCTGCGGCTGCAGCACAGCAAAGGGGTTGCTTTGGGATCAGCGTGGCTGTCCTGTTCTGCACAGGGAGTCCTCAAGTGCTTCAAGGGACCTCTCATCCACACCTACAACAAGAACAACAGCGTCCTGCAGGGGACGGAGTATTTCCAGCAGCTGAGCGGCAGGACAAGCATCATCCTGCTGGGGGACTCCATGGGGGACCTGACGATGGCAGACGGGGTTCCCAGCGTGGAGAACATCCTCAAGATCGGCTTTCTCAATGACAAGGTGGGTGTGAGAAGCAGCCTTCTTGCTGCCAGAGCGGGGGGGATGCTGGATTTGTCTCAGCTCCCGTGGAGCATGCAAGGGAGCTTTGGAGCTCTTGGTGTGCTTCAGGCATTTTTTTTGGGGTGGTTATTGAGTTATTGGCCCTTCTTGTCTATAGCACCAAAAAATGCAAGGGCTGTGGGTGCAGCATCTTCATTCTCAGCTGTTCACAGTCCTCTTTCTCTTCTCCCTTCCCTGGTGGCCTCACGGCAGGTGGAAGAGCGGAGGGGGAAGTACCTGGACTCCTACGACATCGTTCTGGAGAGCGACGAGACGCTGGATGTGGTCAACGGCATCCTCCGCTACATCCTTCTGGAGACATGAGCTGGGAACCTGGCATCCCAGCCCCGGCCAGGGGAACCAACAGACGTCCTTCCCCTGGCAGAGCCGGGCTGGGTTTTCTGGTACCCTCCTGAATCCATCCTGGTGCCTGGGGCACTCTCCCTGCCCCGGCTCTCGTGTGTCGTGTCCATCCCGAACCTCGCCGCCTGTCCTCCTGGAAGCGGAGGGCTGAGATGTGGGAAGCAAGGAGCCTGCTCCTTGTGCCCCGTCGGTGCCTCGGCTCTGCTGCTTCCCCCTCAGACCTCATCCCAGCTCTGGGGGCCACACAAACCATTTAGGGCAGAGACGTCCCTGCGCTTAGCTTCAGCGGCTGAGCGCAGAAACGGAGGGGGTTTGCTGTTGGTCGAGGGCAGACCCGTTTTAGATCGAAGCTGTTCGCTTTTAACTGCGTTCCCATCTAAGAAAACAAATTTCTCTCCCGATGTCCTGTGTTCTGTGGCTTTGAGGTGCTCAGGCTGAGCTCCGGGCACCTCTGGGCATTGCCAAGCAGTGCTCCTGCTGCCAAAAATCCACTGATCCCTGTGCCATCAAGTCTCAGCCTCTGCTCCCTCTGCTTCTGCGTGGGTGCAGGACCCATTGCCCAGCAGGGCTTTGGGGTGGGAAGGGAAAGGAAAAGGGGAAAGAGAAGGGAAGGGTTTGGGCAAATGCTGCAGCAAGGCTGGGGCTGGGAGCAGCGTTTGAAGCCCATGGGTGGGATCGGGGAGGAGCAGCCAGCCGCGGTGTGGGGGGTTTTGGGGAGCATTTTAGGTAAGGGTGATTCCATCCGAAACTGCTGGGCTCGTTCTGGGCTCTTGGAGGAGCAGTAGAAAGAAGCCCTTTTATTTTTGTGGAGCCTCTGGTGAAGTTAATGAAGAGGAAAACTCTTGACAGCCCCGATGGCAAGCGGCAAATTGAGACCCTGGTGTGGGAAGCTGCTCTCATCCTGCCGCATGTAACTGGTGGCACCTCTTGGCCTGTGAGCTCCGTGTCCAGCCCTCCGTGTGGGCTGAGAACATTGAATTTGTGAACAGCACAGATTTCCTTCTCTTAGATGAAATAAAAGACCCAGGTGAGTTCTCCTTGCACCACTGCCCGGCGAAACGCGGATCTCTCATTGCAAAGTAACCTGACACAGAGGGAAAAAATCTGGAAACCAGTCGAAATCGTTTATTTGGTGCCCTGTCATCATTAGAGGGGCTCACTCCGACCCTTTGCACAGTTCTGGTCTCGCCTTTTTTAATCTCTCTCTGCGAGGTCACACAGAGCCGGTGGGGAGGTGATGGGGACGTGCTGGGACAGACCTGAGAGCGCCGTTCAATTAGCTGCATTTAGGCATCAGAACCAAACGGGGCTGATTTTTCTCCATCCCTGCTGGCTGCGGCCGTGGGGTGGGGAGGATGAGGAGGACACGAAGCAGGGGATGTCCGTGGGGCATCAGGGTTTGATCCTGGGAACCTGAGCCACCTCCAGCCCGTGTCCCAGGGGAAGCAGAGGCTGGGCCAGCAGCAGGGACCAGCAGGGAGGGCCCCTCTTTATTTCTCTTCTCCTTTAAAGATTGGTATTTAAGTGTACTTAAAACTAACAAAAACGGAAGAAACCAACAAAAAACACCCCTAAACTACAGCAATACGGCTGAGATGGAGGGGGAGATCTCCCCTTCCCTGCGGCATCGCAGGAGGTGCAGTCGCTGGCCAAGGACAAGGGAGAGGAGCTCGGGGACAGCCTGGGGAGGGGGTGCCACTGCCCCGACCCCCCCGTGGGGCACCGAGAGCAGAGGGGTCGAGGCAGGGCTGGGGGCAGAACTGGCGGCAGAGGGGACGTGGGGCAAGGCTCGAGGGGATGGGGGGACATGGGGCAGGGTGGGGAAATGCAGGCACTGCCCCCCCCGGGGGGCACTGAGATGCCCAAGAGTTTGGGTGCTTCCCACCTTCTGGTCTGGGCGCGTTACCTGGGGGCTGGTGAGTTTTCGTGTCCGTGAGGAACACATCAAATCCCCCTCAATTAAACAATGGGGGGGGGGGGGGCAAAATATTGTTTTTTGTTGTTGTTTTTTTTTTTTTCCCCCTTGCAAGGGGCAGGGGCAGGTTCCCAGTTGGCTCCCTGGGGAGCCTGGCCGTGGCGTGGCAAAGGGCAGTCCTGTCCCCGGGGGGAGCGGGGGCTGCACCTCACAGCTCCTCGTGGATCTTCTCCTGGTCCTCGTCCGACTTCAGCTTCAGCTCCTCGGCCGTGATCTTCCCGTCCTGGTTGCGGTCCTGGTTCTTGAACATGTCGGCGATGACTTTGTCGGGGTCGGAGCTGGGCATGAGGCGCCCCTTCCCTTCTGCCACTTGGGTCAGGATGAAGGTGGAGAACTGCAGGGGGGAGAAGGGACGGGGATGGGATGGGATGGGATGGGATGGGATGGGATGGGATGGGATGGGATGGGATGGGATGGGATGGGATGGGATGGGATGGGGATGCTGCTCTGCTCCAAGCAACAGCAGGGACACGAGAAGAGGCTGCCCCCACTGCCCCAGCCCCGCTGCTCCCCATTTCCAGCAGCAATTCTCCAGGCCTGGGCATTTTTCCTGCCCAGCGCTCCCAAATGTTTGGGATCAGCGGCATCCTCTGTGTGCTGCCCCCAGGGGTGGGCTCCCCGTGCCCCCCTCATCCTCCCGCACCCCACAAGCCTGGCAAAGTTTGGGCACCTCATCGGCGGGGATCTGCCCGTCCTTGTTGAGGTCCATCTGCTCGTAGAGGTTCTCCGGCGGGTCCCCGTGCCAGATGAAGAGGTAGCCTTCGGGAACCCCCTCCTCCATGGAGATCAGCTCCACCTCGAAGCGGAGCACGGCGCTGCCTGGCACCCCCCGGGCTGCAAAACAAGTGAGGGCTCTTGCACCTGATGGGCAAAAGCTTTCCAGCCTCCAGCAAGGAAAAAAAAAAAGGTGAGGGAGAGATGCTGAGGGTTTCAGAAACCCTGGGTTTGCTCGGCAGACGTGGCCGTGGTGCCCCTACCTCCGCTCTCCCCGTGGCCCAGGTGCGGGGGGACGATGAGCACCCGCCTCTCCCCGGCACACATGTCGAGGAGACCTCTGTTGAGCCCCTCGATCACCTTGTTGGTCCCCAGAGTCACCTCCTGGGGGCTGCCGTAGTCGTGGCTGCAGGGGGCACAGAGAAGACGGCGTGGCTGAGAAACCCCCTTGGACCCAGCGGGCTCCCTCCTGCGCACCCAAATCCTGCACCTTTCCCTCCCGTGCCCCAAAATCCTGCACCCCCCCTCCCCCATCCTGCCACCCCGTGGCCGTGCCACCGCCGTCCTGGTGCACGCACGAGGAGAAGAGCTTGGTGCCATCCAGCAGGGAGCAGTTGTAGTGGTAGCGGACAAAATCCCTGTTGCGGGTGGTGATGTTGCAGCCCTCGGGCCGGTACACAGTCTCCATCTCCACCGGGTCGGCCGGGTTGTGGAAGTCGATGACGTGGACGTCAAAAATGAGCACGGCTGAGCCGGGGATTTTGTCCCCTGGAAGAGGAGGAGCAGCAGCGAGATCTCAGCTGGCTGAGCACGGAGCTGGGAAAAAAAACCTTTCCCTGCAACCCAGCGATGCTGCGGGTCCCCTCACCTGCTCCGTTCTCGCCGTAAGCCAGGTGGGGGGGGATGACCACCCGCCTCCTCTCCCCCATGCAGACCCCTTGCAGGCCCTGGTCCATGCCGGGGATGATGTAGCCCTTCCCGATGTAGGTGTTGTAGGTGTGATTTCGGGAGTAGCTGCAGGGAGAGAAGCGTCCCGAGCACCCAGCACGTGGCCCTGCTCCCACCAAACCTCGCTCCATTTGGTAATTACTTTTTTTTTTTTTCCTAATCCTTTTCCCTCTTTGTTACCACCCTCTCCTCCCAACTCCCCTGGGATTTTCCAGCTTCTCCTTGCTGGGAGAGGACCAGGGGTGCACGGGGGCGTCCCCCCATAGGGCCGTTTCCTCGCCCCCCCGTACCTGGAGTCGAAGAGCGTCCCGTCCATCAGCGTGCCGTTGTAGTGGTAACGCACAAAGTCCCCGGTCACGGCCCTGCGCTTGCAGGACTCCGGCACCTCCAGGTGCTCCAGGAAGACCCCATCCTTGGGGTTGTGGAAGTCCACCAGCAGCACGCTGAACACCAGCGAGGCTTGCGGTGGGATCACGGTCCCTGGGGAGGGGGGGCACGGCTCAGCTTGGATGGGGGTCCCGTTCCCCGAGCAGGAGCAGTGGGGTGATGCCTGGCTTACCGTAGCCCTTCTCCCCGTAGGCGAGGAACGGGGGGATGATGATGCTTCTCTTCTCCCCGGCACACATGCCCAGCAGCCCCTGGTCCATGCCCTTGATCAGCCACCCGGTGCCCACGTAGGTGTCGTAGGTGCTGTCCTTGCTGTAGCTGATGAGGAGGAACCAGGAGAACAGCTCTGGGGCTGCACCAGCACCCCCCAGCCTGAAAGGGAGGCTCCCAAGTCCTGCCCCAGGCTGGCATCCCCAAGTCCCCACCGTTCCCAGTGCTCCCAGTGCCGGCACCCAGTACCTGGAGTCGAAGGGGGTGCCGTCGAGCAGCGTGCCGTTGTAGTGGTACCGCACGAAGTCCGAGTTCTCCACCGTGCGGTTGCAGTGCTCGGGTTTGGACAAGGTGGTGATCTGCAGCTTGTCGTTCTTGTTCCAGATGTCCAGCATGACCACGTCGAAATACAAAGTGGCATCGGGGGGGATCAGCCCCGCTACAGGGGCGGCAGCGAGGGCAGGGAGAGAGTTAGGGGAGGGAAAGGCAAGGGTGGGTGCCCTGCTGCATGCAAACGCAGAGCTTTAAAGCACTTGCAGCATCCTCCCCCCTCCCCTGAGCAGGACAAGGGGGGGGCATTTGTCCCCTGATGCTCCTGCAGGGTGCTGGTGGATGGGGACCCGACCTGCCTGGTGCATGGGGGTCTCCACGGAGCCATTAGTGCAAGGGGGAAGGCGATTGCTTTTTTTTTTTTGGGGTGCCCCAAATGCTGCTGTGTCCCAGCAACGCCTCCATCCTTCCCCAGCGCCTGCTGGGTGGGTGCCAATTCTCCGTGTCCCCCCCCCATAATGTGGGTTTGCCCCCATCCACCCCCCCCGCAGCCCCTTACCCACGCCGATGCTGCCGTAGCCCAGGTGGGGGGGCACGATGAGGTGACGCCGCTCGTTCACGCACATCCCCTGCAGCCCCCGGTCCATGCCGGTGATCAGCCGCCCGACGCCCACCACGCCGGCCACCGTGGCCCCTCGGTCGTAGCTGGGGGCGAAGGGACAGACCCGTCAGCACCGGGGGCTGAAGGGCAGGCTGAGACCCACGGGGGCTGAGCAACTCCCTCCGCCTCGCCCGGAGCACCCGCGCTGAATTTGTAGCTTTGCAAATTTCTTCCTTCAGCCAAAAATGTGCCCAAATCTCCTACCCCGTGGCAAGGCTGATGGCGGGGTCTGTGGTGCCCCTGCTAACCCTGGGCTCTCTCCCAGGTCTGGAATTCACGGTAACGAAGCATCCCCCAGCCCGGTCTCAGGGCACCAGCCTCAAGTTTTTCCCCCACCTCACTGGGATCGGGGTCCCCCCACCCCAACCAGGGATCAATCCTGCCCTGCCCGTGGTGCAGCTGCCTCCCTCGACACCCCTGGGGGAGTGCAGGATCAGGACCCCCGGGTGCAGAGGAGGCAGGAGATGAATTTATTTGGGGCTGAACTCTCAAATATCCTCGCAAATTTTGCACGGCAATCTGGCCCGGAGGTCTGCGCGCTGCCGGGCTTGCTGTGGCTTCCCTGTAATTTCACGTGTGCCACGTTTGCAGTGAGGAGGAAAGAAGAAGTCCCAGGCCTCATTTTTAAACTGCAAATTGGTTTTTATTTTATTTTATTTTATTTTTTAAATCTTAAAACACAGGCTCCGGGAAGCAACTGGGGGCCGTTCCAGATAAAGGGAAGCCCTTTATCCCATTTCATGTGCTGGGAATGCTTCTCCTGGAAGCACGCTGCAGTGCTCAGGACAAAGAATTATTTTAGCAGCAAAATTCCCCAGGCCCCCATCGCGTTTGGGGCGTGCAGCAGCAGGAGGGGCAGCCCGTGGCTGATTTCCTTTCTCTCCCGTTCACGCTTGCAAGAAAATCGAGACAGGCTGAGCCGGGAGCAGAATCCCCCTGCTCTTTAGGGGTCTGAAAAATGCCCAGCTGGAAAGTTTTTGTTCCCAATCTGGGCTGGGGCTGAGCTCCAGCACAGCCCCCTCTGGTTCTGTGCTTTTGCCCTGTGCCTCCTACCCCTCCTCGCCCCGGTGCAGATTAGGAGCTGCACCAACAAAACCCGGGTTTATAACCAGCGTGGGCACAGCAGGGTGGGTGCAGAGGCCGAGGAAATCCACGACCAGCAAGACCCGAAGCCTGTTAGGTAACGAAGGGATTTCGCCGCTGCCACGTCTCAAAGTGCTTCAGGTATTTTCTCTGCCTGTGCAGTACGTGCAAGCACACGCCTGGAGCGCAAAGCATCTCAGCCAGGGCCTGATCCTGCCCCTGCCTGGGACGGGCTTGCACCCGGGGGCAAATGGGAATGGGGCTGGGCTGGGGGCTGCAGCCCTGACCGGGCTGTGCCATCCTGGGCAGCTCCCTTGGGGCCACCCCGGTCTCAGCCCCGCCGTGAGCACCCCCAAAATCCCCCCTCGGGGTCCAAGCTGCGGGGCACCGAGCGATGCAGGCGGGGGGGCTGACGGGAAAAGGCATCCCCTGGCCCTTGGGGCCGTGATGGGGGGGACACGCGGGGGGGGCTGGGGGCAGCATGCAGGATTCCCCAGCGCGTGGGGCGGCCGCATGCAGCTGGTAAAGAGCCAAGGGCGATACCTGGAGTCAAACTTTTTGCCATCTTTAAAGGTCCCATTGTAGTGGTAGCGAATGAAATCCCCCATCTGGACTTCCCGCAGGCAGATTTTGGGGATATAGTATCTGTCTATCACCACGTCTTCCAGGGGGCCGGGGTCCCCCAGCCCCAGGACCCCCAGGAGGCTCAGCAGGAGGACGAAGCTGCCCAAGGCCATGGCGCTGGGAGGCTGCGGCCGGTTGGAAAGGCTCAGAGCGGAGAGGAAGGCGCAGAGGTGGGGCCTCCCCGGCCCCTCTCCCGCGCCGATGCGAGCTCAGCCCGGCCCAGCTGCATTTCTGTACACGTGTAACGGGGCCCAGCCGTGCTGCCCTCCGCCAGCCTCCCCACTGCACCACCGGGGCAATTCCCCAAACCGGCAGCAACGGGGCAGGCGGAAAAAGTCACAGCGGCAAAGCTCCGTGTCAAGACTTTTTTTTTTCGCCCCCTTTTTTTCTTTTTTTTCTTTTTTTTTCTTTCCCTAGGCAGTCCTTTCTGCAAAGGAAAAAGCTGAAGAGACCTATTTGGAAGCAAGTTTGTGCAGCTGGAGGTCCCATCCCAGCAGCCGCTCCGGGTCCTAGTGCTGCCTGCGCTCCTCCCAGCACCCACGGCTCAGGATGCTGCTTCCCACTCCCTCGCACTTACGGAATAGTAAATACAAGGAATTAACGGTTTTAATAACACCTACTGCTCTTCAGTCTGCTGCTGGCAGATCTTTTACTGAATGGCAATGATTAAAAACGCGAAACTGTCCCTGTAGAAGACTTTCACAGATCGGAGCAGCATCAAGTGCACGTTTATGTGTTGCCCCACATCCCTGCTGTCCCCCCAAACTGTTGGTGCTGTGCTAAGGGCCCTCTGCAAGCCCCAGGTAGGAAATATGACAGGTTCTGGATCTGAACTGAATCCCAGCTTCTCAGAGGCTCCTGAGAGCAGAGGCTCAAGCAGAGCAGCATCAGCTGCCCTGAGCCCAGACCCAGGGTGCTCTGTGGATCTCTGAGGGTCCATGCTTGGGCCGAGCCACCTCGGCATGGCTTGGGGGGACTTGGGGCTCTCCCCATGACACAGTAGGGTCAGGGTCTGACTCTGGGGCAAGTGAGCTCTTACTGAGGGGGCTGGCATCCCAGGGGGCTGGCATCCCAGCTGGTTTGCTGGCGAGCTGCTCGTTTGCAGGGAGGTGCTGGGCACTGCTAACGGCCTCTGCTCCACAGCCAAAAATCTCAGCAGCTCCCTGGCTCCTGCCCCGTGCTGCCGCAGCTCTCAGAGCCACTGTCCAGCAGCAGCACAGCTCTGGGCTTGGGCTGAGGCCAGTGTGGCCGTGCCGAGGCCTGGCACGGCTCAGCCCTGGGGTCTGGCACGGTGCAGGGCGAGCAGCCTCCAGCTCGCCACTAGCCAGCAGCGAAACCAGCACCGGGCACAGCCTGGCTGGGGGGATCCAGGCTGCGCAAAACCAGCCCTGAGCGCACCCCGGAGCCTTCCCAGGAGCTGCTGCCCCCAGGCCCACCCCGGCACCCCGCGCTCCGAGCGCATCCCCGGGGAGGCGCAGCAGAGGGCGCAACCCCCCCAGCACCTCCCCGACCCCTCGCTCCTCCTTGCGCGCAGCGCGCAGCCCCCGCGGGCCTTGCGCCAGCCGCGCAGAGCCGCACTAAGACCCTGCGCGCCCGGCAGGGGCGCACCGCCCCTTCCTTCCCATCCCCTTTTCCCTTTCCCCGCCTGCCCACCCCTTGCGCGGGGCGCTGCGCGGGCATTGCGCGGCGGCTGCGGGGATGGGCGGCGCGGCGCTGGCGCTGCTGCTGCTGGTAGCGGTGGCGGAGGAGCCGTGCGCGGCGCAGTACGAGGAGTACAGCGTGCGCGGCTTTCCCGCAGCCGCGCTGGAGCCCCTGCAGCGCGCATACGCCCGGGCGCTGGCGCAATACGCGGGCGCGCACTGGGCGGAGAGCGCCCGGGAGCTGGAGGCCAGCCTGCGCCTCCACCGCCTGCTGCGCGACAGCGAAGCGCACTGCCACCGCCGCTGCGCGGCCGAGGGGGACCCCGCCGAGGACCCCCTCGCCGAGGGGGACCCCGCGGAGTGGGAGTGGGAGCGGGAGCTGCAGCTCTTCGGGAGGCTGCTGCGCCGCGCCGGGTGCCTGCGCGCCTGCAAGCGCGGCCTCCCCGTCTTCCAGCTGCGCTACCCCCCCGCGCAGACGCTGCGCGATTTTCAGCGCCGCCTGCCCTACCAGTACCTGCACTATGCGCTCTTCAAGGTGAGGCGGCGCGGCGTCCCGGGGGGGGGCGCAAATGCCGCGCAACGGGGCGCGCAGGGGGCGCGCAGGGTGCCGGGGTCGCCCTGCTCTTGTGGGTTGGGGGTGGGCGTCCTGCAGTGCTCTGGTCTTGCCTTCACCTCTTCCCCCCCCCCGACCTGCACGGCCCCCTCCTCTGCCTCTCATTCTGTAGCTGTCCCGCAGCCCAGCCCTGCACCCCCCCAGTTTGCGCCCCTCATCCTGCACCTCCCCATGGACACCCCCATCCTGCATCGCCCCATCCCGCATCTCCACTCTGCACCCCCAAAATCCTGCTCCTGTCCATCCTGCATCCTGCTGTGCTCCCCATCCTGCAGCCCCCACCCCATACCCCCCATGCTTGGCATCCCCCCTCCCCGGGCTCCTCCATCCTGCCCCTGCACCGTGGCACGTCAGCGGCATCTGGGACGCATCAGGCAGGATGTGAGGGGGTGTGCCTGCAACTGGGGGCCCTCGTGGCTGCCCCCCTCCACAGCCCTTCATGGCCCTGGTCCCCTCCTCTCACAGCCCCTTCTGGGGGGTTCCTGGGGGCTCCCCGTGTCCCCCATCCTGCTGTGGGTACGAGCATCCCCCAGCACAGCTCTTCGTGGGTGCCCCTGGCCCACACGGAGAGGTTTTCCTGGGGATTTCTCCAGGTCAGCAGTGCCTACGTTCTGCCGGCGTTGGCACTGAACCTGATGTCCCCAAGGTCCCCCAGCCTGGGGAGGGGGACACAGGGGCTGTCCCAGCTGGTGGAGCATGACCCGAGCTGGCGGATCCAGCAGTTTTGTGACCACTGCAGGACACGTGTTGGGATGCTCCATCGGGGAGAGGCGCGTGCCCAGGCTCACGGTGCACACGTGGAGGGGTTGGTTTGAGGTGTCCTTTGCCAGAGCTGTGCTGGCAAAGCTGTTCTCCTTCCCCAGATGCCACGGGTGTGCTGGGCCCCTGCTGTGCCGTGGGCTGGGCTGGCTGCTGGTGCAGAGGCTGCTTTAGTCCTCAGCGCTGCTGCCCCCCTCACCTGGCAGTGACGAGGGACAGCCTGGCCTAGATACTTAATGTGTTTTCCTCTCGGTTGCTCTGGCTAAAATCCACGTAACGGATGCTTTGTCCAACCTCCCCCAATCTCAATTCCCCGAAATTGCAACCTGAGAGCTCCGAAAAGCAGCGGAAGAGTGGGGGCAGCTCGCTGGGCTGGCAGCTTGGTTGGAGGAGAGGGGACACGTGGGACAAACCCGAGCCACGTGGATCGCTGCCGGTGGGACACGGGGGTCCCCAAGGGAGCTGAGCCATCCCTGCTCCCACCATGGGCACGGGGAGAGGTTGGCGGGTCTCAGCACGAGCAGTTGCATCAGCTGGATTTATCTGCCTTGTCTGTGGTCCTGCATCCTGCCCAGCCCCTGCTGCCATGGGAAAATTGGGCTTGGGGCTGGCACCGAGGGCACTGGGCTGTCCCCTCCTGAGGAGCAGCCTTCTGCCCTGGGCCACTTCCCTGTGCTGCCCCACAGCCCTGGGGCTCGGTCTGGGCTGTGGTGCTGGGTGCTGAGCCCCCACAGCCCCAGCATCTCCCCACGAGCCCCCCCATGCCTCCCTCCATCAGCTCTTCCTCTTCTCCCCAGTCCAACAAGATCGAGAAAGCCGTGTCCGCTGCCCACACCTTCCTGCAGAAGAACCCCAAGCACGAGATGACCTTGAAGTACCTGAACTATTACAGGACGATGGTGGATGTGGACGAGTACCTCGTCGACCTGGAGGCTCAGCCCTATGAGGTGAGGAGGGGACGGGGCTGGGGTGGGACATGGACACCCCGTGGGGATGGGAGCTCGGCGCGTGCCTGGCTGGCAAAGCCCATCCTGCTGAACCCAGAGGCATCAATCCCAGCTGAGCCCTGGCTCGCCCACCTTTCTGCCCCCAAAAAAAACATCTCCGTGGGGCTGGTGCCCGGGATGAAGCAGTGTCCAGGGGAGCAAGGCAGGTCTGGTGTCTGTGCCAACCGGCGTGGGGCTGGGCACCGTGCTTGGTGCTCGGCGAGGAGGTGAGCGGAGCCCTCTCGGTTCCCTGCAGCCGATTTTCGTGCGGTCGGTGAAGCTGTACAACAACGGGGATTTCCGGAGCAGCGCAGCAGACATGGAGCAGGCGCTGGCCGAGTACTACAAGGCGTACGAGGACTGCCTGGCTGGCTGCGAGGGCGCCTATGAGCTGCAGGAGTTCAAGGACTTCTACCCCGCCATCGCAGGTGGGCGGGTGGGTGGGTGAGCGGTGGGGCTGGGGGCAGGTTTGGGGCATGAAACCCCAATCTGACACCTCTCCCCAGATCACTTTGTGAGCGTGCTGCAGTGCAAGGTGGACTGCGAGACCGAGCTGACCCCCAACGTGGGCGGCTACTTCGTGGAGAAGTTCGTGGCCACCATGTACCACTACCTGCAGTTCGCCTACTACAAGCGTGAGTGCCAGCCGGGAGCTGGGGGGGCTGCACCCCTGGGGTGTGCTGGTGTCACCCCCCCCCCCCCCCGGTGTCACCTTTCCCCTCGTCATGCTGCTGCTGCTCCCTGCAGTGAACGACGTGCGGGACGCGGTGCGCAGCGTCTCCAGCTACATGCTCTTCGACCCGGACGATGCGGTGATGCAGCAGAACTTGGTCTACTACCGCTTCCACCGCGAGCGCTGGCACCTGCAGGAGGAGGACTTCGAGCCCCGGCCGGTGAGAGACCCCCCCCCAGACCCTCACCCTGTGGTTTGGGCATTTTGGGGGCCTGACGTGACCCCCACTCCCCTTCCTGTGCCCAGGAAGCCGTGCGCTACTACAACCGGACGGCCGCCCAGAAGAAGATGCTGGACTTCGCCAGGCAGTACCTGCAGGCTGACGACGAGGTAGGTGACGGCCCTGGCTTGGGGCACTTATGGGTGCTTTTGGGTCCTTCCTTGGGGGGTCCGACCCCAGAAAGGGCCATAGCAGGCGCGCATTTCCTCCCCATCCTGTGCTGCAGATGGAGGTGGATGACGGCGAGGAGCCGGACCCGCGGGACCTGCCCTCGGACGGCGAGTTTGAGGGCGAAGGCGACTACGAGGAAGGCTTCTTTGCGGAGTGGTGGCAGGAGCCCAAGACCAAGGGGGACAAAGCTGACGAAGGTTCCTGATGCCGGGATCGGGGGGGTCGTGCCTGGGGGCGTGGGGTGGTTGCTGCCTGCCCCCCGGTGTCACCGAGCCCTCCTTGTTTGCAGAGAGCCTCTGATGAGCCAGGCGAAGGGGACCCCGGCCCTGACGGAGCTGGATGGTGGTGGCCCAGCGATGCCACCGTGGGGACGCCGGGCTTCAGGCTCCTGCCAGCTGCTGCACAAAAACTCAGGCTCACCGGGAAGGGCTGATCCTGCCCGGTGCCCACCGCAGGGCTGCCTCTGCCTCCTGGACATCCGCTGCCCCCAGTCCCAGCGGTGGAGTGGTGGCACCTCCACACCACCATGCCTGGCAGGGTGCCCCCTGAGCCACCCGTCCCCGGTGTCCCCAGGAGCCCTGGTGCCGGCGGTCCCCTGCAGCACTGGGGTTTGCCGTCCCCCTCGGCTCCTCCCCAGGAGCCGTGGATGGGGGTCAGGACCCAACCCTAGTGCTGTCACGAGGCGTTCAGTGGGTTTCCCTGCGCTGGGTGCGACGCACGTGGGTCCTGCGCATCCTTGGAGCTCATCCAGGGCTCCTGCCCTGGGGCTTCCAGCATCTCACCAGCAGCTCGCAGAGCCCTGGACCCCCCTCAGAACCCATGGCCCGGTGCTGCTGCAGGGGTCCTGGTGCTGTAGCGGGGGTCCCAGGGCTGCAGCAAGGATCCCGGGGCTGCAGCATCCCCGTGCCAGCGCGTGGCTGCAGCCTGGGGGGGCTGCATTGCCCGTGCCCGCGTGTGCCTTGAACTCTCACCACACCAGCCCTCCGTAGCCTTAAGCTCCATTAATTTAATACTTCCCGTCTTGCACAGTTGCTTTTTTTTTTTTTAATTATTATTATTATTATTATTATTTTACTGGTGCTGAACTTTTAATAAAATCCAGACCGGTCTTTTGACAGCTGCCTCTGCCTTGGGGCTCCCTGGGGCTGGGGTGCGCCCGTGGTAGGAGAGGCCCCACAGCGGGCAGGGGGAGGGATGGGCAAGGGTGCTGGGCACCCCTGCGAAGCAGGGAAGACCCTAAAAAAGGTCAGGGGGTTGCCTAAGGGGGGGGTGGGTTGGGGCCCCCTGAATTGTGCCAGGTGAGGCTGGAGGCACCGTGCACCACCCCAGTAACCTGCGCAGCATCTGATGGTTGGGGAGGGGGCTGCGTGCATCACCCCAATACCAATCCTTGGGGTTCGTCACCCTGCTGCTCGTCTGAGACACGCGATGAGCACCCCCTGATGCTGGTCCTGAGCTGTAGGGCGGGATGGCCCCGTTCCGGGCTGCATCGCTGCCGACAAGCCCGTGCCCGCCCTTGGGCACGGGGCGTCCAGGGGCAGGCAGCGTGCGGCCTCCCCGCTCCTCCCTGCTGAGCCGGGCGCGTTTCTGCTCCCCTTGGAAGTTGGCTGCGAGGACTGAAACCGAGAGGCTGAATCATAGCGTTGGCCCCGGGGGAGGGAAGGAAGGGAAAAGAAGGGAAGGGAGCGAAGGGGGCGGCGGGGAGGCTGCCAGCACCCCACCCCTTGGTGCCACCGAGCCCCCCTTGCGCCAAGGTGTCCCCAGCTCTGCCCACCCCGCACCGGGCTGGTGCCGAGCCCCCAGAGCTGCGGGCGAGGTTTTTGGGGGGCGCAGGAGGTTGCGGGTGGGAAGAGCTAAGGGGAAGGCAGCGCAGGCGGTAGGAGCGGCTGCGTGGCAACCCATGCGCCGGGCAGGGCCCTGGTTGTCCCCCGGGAGGAGCTGGGTTTGTCACCGATGGGTCACGGCCACCCGGCGGGGTGCGGCCGCTGGGAAGCGCCCGGCTCAGCGCTGGCGTCGAGGCCCTGGGGGGGGCAAAGGCTGCTTTATCTCCCCAGCACGCTGGGCGAGGGCGGTGTAGGGCCTGGGGGCCATCCACCCTACTGCGATGCACGCCCGGGCAGGGTGTCCCCCCCTCGTCAGCCCTGGGGACACGGCGCCTTGCTCCCACTTCTCCACTAGCAGTGAGCAAAACCCTTTGTGGCCCCAAATCAGGGTCCCCGGGGGCTTTTCCTGCTCCCACCCGCAGCCGGAGCTGCCCTCGGGGGTGTGCGGGGTGGGAAGGGGGGGGGCACAGGTTGGGAATGGGGGCGCCCCCCGGGAGCTGCAGCACGGAGCAGGATGGCTCCGTCGTGGCCTCCGTGTCCCATGGCACGTGGGGACGGCAGCGCTGGGCTGATGGGGACGTGTTGGGGTGCAGCACCACGCCGGGCTTCCCTGCGGCCCCTCACCTTGACCAAGGAGGAATTTGGTCAAGATTTTTTGCCCTTCATCCCAGCTGGGCTGCTCCATGCCACCGTGCTGTGCCATTCTCTGTGCCCCTCTCCTCCTCGTGCCGGCTGCGCTCTCGTCATGCTCTGGCTCCCCAAGATAAACCACAGAAAAAAAAAAAATAAAATAAAATAAAAATGAAAAAACAAAGAAAAAGAAAAAACAAAGAAAACCAAACTCCGTTTTCTTGCAGGTTTTTCATCCCTCGCCTCCATCCTGGAACGGTGATTTCCTCCCCCAGCCCATGCCCACAGCCAGGGGGGGCGCAGGGTGCATCCCCGCACCCCACCAGACCCCAAATCCCGGAGGGGGGCTGCATCCCGGGGACCCCCCTGACCGTGGCTGGGCCGTGCCCTGGTGCCAGCCGGGTGCTCGCCGGTGACTCGGCCGCTGCGTGGCGAAGGCTTCGCCCGGGGGGGCCGGCGGCAGCGGGTGATGAGCCGGGACGCGGTGCTGGGGCCCGGCTGGACCAGTTGGGCCGGGACGGAGGTGACGCAGGGAGCTGCCGGCAGCCACCCCAGCACCTCTCAGTGCTGCTGCTCCTGCCTCAGTTTCCCCTTCCCGGGGGATGCCCTCAACCAGGCCGGATTCGCCCACGGTGTCACCAAACGTGGCCGTGTGGTCACAGCCGGGGGGAGGGGGGGACTTTTTGGGGACCGGGGGCTGCCCTCCTCACCCCCTGTCCCGCTGGGTATAGGGTTAGGGGGGGGGGCCTGACCACCCCCTTCTGGCCCCCCCCTCCTGGCCTTCGAGCCCCTCCGCCACCCTGCGCCCTCAGTGCTTCGTTTTGCACCAACGCAGACACAATTTGGGGTGAAATCCGGCTGGTTTGGTGTCCACAGGGCCAAACCCCCCCTGGTGTGTGTGTGTTTGGGGGCACTTTGGAGGGCAAAAATAAAAATCCCCCCCCATAGGACACAGGGGTCCTGAGCCCGCTGGGGACCATGCCCTGACCCCCCCCTCCCCTTGGGATGCTCCTGGTTGATTTTGGGGTGAAACCGCCCGATTTTGGCACATGCGAGAAATTGGGGGTGGTGCTGGGGGGGTCCCGGGGGGGAGGGGGGGCAGCACTCAGGGGTGCTGCAGGTTTGGGGAGGGGGGTCCGGGGGGTGCCTGGGGGGGACACGGGGACAGGGACGGGGAAACGGGGGGGGTTCCCGCGCCCCCCCGGCCCCGCCCCTTTAAGCCCCTCCCCCTGCCCCTCCCCTCCCCCTGACGTCACCCAGGTGGGCCCCACCCTCTCTTAGCCACGCCCCCTCCACCCCCCCCCGCACCAATCCCCTGCCGGCTGGGGGCGGGGCGTCCGCGCGCCGACCAATGGCGAGGGGATAAACACGGGCGGCGGGGGCGGGACCCGAGGTGATGGGCGGTGGGGAGAACCAATGGGGAAGGCGCTCGGCGGGGCGGGGCGGGGCGGGGCAGGGCGCTGCTCGCCTTTTGTTCGGGCAGGAGCGGGGCGGGCGGCAGTGCCCGCGCAGGGAGCGGCGCGCAGGTGAGGGGGGGCGGGGGGCACCGGGGGGCACCGGGGGGGGTGGTACCGGGGCTGGGGTGAGCACCGGGAGGGGTCCCGGGGTCAGCCGGGACTGGGGAGGGGGCACCGGGAGGGGTCCCGGGGGTGGGTCCCGGTGTAAACGGGGCTGGGGAGGGGGCGCGGGGCGAGAAGCGGGGCTGGGGGGGGTTGGGGGGGGCTGGGGAGGGGGTCCCGGTGTGCGGAACGGGAGGGGGGTGGTCACGGAGGGGGTCCCGGTGTAAGAACCGGGTGTAACCGGGGCTGGGGAGGGGTCTTGGGGTGAGAACCGGGAGGGGTCCCGGGGCTGGGAGGGGTCCGGTGAGAGAACCGGGGGGGGTCTCGGGGCTGGGGAGGGGTCCTGGGTTGTGAACCGGGAGTAGCCGAGGTTGGGAGGGTCCCGGTACGAGGACCCGGAGGGGTCCCGGGGCCGGGAAGGGTCCGATTTGAGAACCGGGAGGGGTCCCGGCGCTGGGGAGGGGTCGCGGTCCAAGGACCGGGAGGGGTCCGGAGCCGGAGAGGGCTCCGGTTTGGGAACCGGGCGGGGTCCCGGGGCTGGCGAGGGGTCTCGGGACGTGAACCGGGAGTAACCGGGGCTGGGGCAGGGCTCGGGTGCAAGGACCGGGCGGGGTCCGGAGCCGGAGAGGGCTCCGGGGCGAGAACCGGGCGGGGTCCGGGGGCTCCGTCCCGTCCGGGGGCGTCGCTCCCGGGCTCGTTCCTCTCCCCGCGGGCGGAGCAGGTCCCGTCCGACCGCTCCCTGTGGCGAGCCCGTAGCGGGGGTCGGGTGGCGGCTCCGTGCCGGTACCGGGGTGGGAGCCGTCCCCCGGTCCCCCCCGCGGGGCTGGCTGGAGGCACGGCCGGGCGCTGCCCAGCCGGGAGGAGGAGGAGGAGGAAGGAGTTTTCCCGTCCGAAACCCCCGCGAGAGGCTGACGGTGAAAATCCGAGCCGGAGAACACGGAGGGAGGGAGGGAGAGGGGGGGGGGGAGAGCGAAACCGGCTGGCGTTTGGGGAGCAGCGAGGGCTCTAATTGCGTTAGCTGAGTGATTAGCCTAATTAATCAGGTTTGCAGCGCAGATGAAAGGATAATGCTGAAATGTCGCTGGGAGTTGCCCGCCGAGGGCTGTCATGCAGGGAGAGGTGGCAGGAGCACGGGGTGCCTGCTGGGGGGGGGCATGGCTGTGATGGGAGAGCACCTTGGGGGGGTCCCAGTGCCCCCAATATAGGTCCCGGGCCCCCCAGTTGTAATGGTGTCACCGTTGGGGTGACAGCCAGACCCCCTGCGTGCTGGCAGCGGTGTCCCCATGCATCGATCTCTCCTCCTGTGTTGGGTGCTGGGGGGGGTCCTGCCCCCAGCCCACCCCTGGGGGGGCCGTGGAGCAGCTGGGTGGGTCGCGGTCCCCTCCCGGGTCCTTGTTGGTGCCTTACCAGGGCAGGCGGGGAGGGCGTGGAGCACCCAATTAAACTGTCTTTATGCATGTGAAGCCTGTAATTGCACCTTGCTTCAGAGGATTTCCACCGAGCGTCATTAAAAATAACAATCTCCTATTGCAAATTCGGCTTAAATACAAGGATCGTAGGACGGGAATGCTGAGAACTCGTGGCTCCGGTGGTCGGGGTGTTCTGGTGCCCCCTTCAGAGCTGGCTCTGTGGCCCCAGGGGTGGTGGTGAGCTGGTTTTGTAGGGTGCGAGTCCCTGGAGCTGTGTCAGCTCCAACATTTGGGGAGTGCTGCGGGGAGGCAGGAGGGGCCCTCCCCTCCAAACAATGGCTCTGCTGCTCCATTGTCTGCCCTGCTGCAGCCTCCCTGCCCCAGGAAGCTCCCGCAGCAGTGGGGGGGACAGCCAAGGTTTGGGTGTCAGAGCCCCTCGTGCCCTGTCCCTATGGGGGTCCCGGTGTGCAACGCTGGTTGGATCCCACCTGGAGACCTTGAGGAATTTCCCCTCTGGTCCTGGTGCTGTGTTTTAGCATTGCTATTGAGTGCTGCCCTAATCCTGTTAATTCTCCCCCTTTGTTTTTTTCCCCCCCCCCTTTGCCACCACCTGAAATCCTTCATCAGATCTAGCAGCTGGGCCAGGCAACTGCTCTGCAGCTGCGAGGCTTTTTCAGCGGAGGCTGTGCCCGTGCTGAATTCGGTGGCTTCCCTTCGAGGCTGTGCTTTGGTGTGGGAGCGTTCGCTGGTGCTTGGCTCCTTATCGCACTTCCACATCTTGGGGCTTTGGCTCGCAGATGGCAGAGCCTCCAGGAGGGGGGAGCTGGGGAGGGTGGGGGCTCCATGCAGGCGACTTGCAAGGTTTTAATTGCTGCATCCGTACCGAGCCCTGAGATCTTAAATCCTAAATCAGGTTGGCTTCTAATTCGCAGAACCTAAAAAAAAAAAATTGAAGGTCTCTTAAAGCCTTGTGAGTCTACTTTAGATGTCTCATGGCACCGTTTCCAGCTTTCACCTTCGCTTCAGCTGGTGCTTTCCCAGCCAGGCAGGTTTTGGGATCACCCAACAAATGGGACCTGGTGGTGGTGGCTCTGGGTCCCAGCTGGTCCTGTGGGACCTGGGATGTCCCCAGCTGGGCTGTGCAGAAGTAGCTGTGGACCTGTTGGCTTGTAGCCTTGAATCTGGTGCAGCATTTCTCGCTCCTGCAGGGTTGGTTTTACCCCAATCCTGCAGGGCTGGGGATGGAGCAGGCACGCTGCCTCTGCACGGGGGAGCAGCTGCCAAAAAAAAGCATTAAAACTTGACCTAAGCAGCTAAAAAAAACACATCTGTGTTTGAACTGCTGCTGGCCAGCACCGGGCTGCAAAATGCTCCAAACCTTCAGCCATCCACAGCCCTGCTGCGCCCTGTGGTGCTGTCCCAAAGCTGGCCCTGCACAGCCCAAAATCTGGGCCGTGCTCAGGCGTGTTGCTGCCTGCTCCTGTTCAGCCCGTTAACGTTCACCTGAACATTGGGCTCCTCCTGGATCCTATGTCCTGCAAGGGATCGGGTGCTGGAGGGGACTTTGGGGTGGTTTGTTTGGTGTGTGCACCTGCACCCCAAAGTTTCAGGGTCTGTTGGGGGAAGGGGATGCTCTGGGTGCTGCAGCAGTCCTCCTTCTGCTTCCCTTGGGCTTGTCCTCAGCCTGTGCTTGACCCTGAGCTGGGTTTTGGCTTGCAAGCTGCCCCCTGGGTTATTGCATCCTCCTGTCATGGTGAGGTCCCTCTGAGTGCCCTGGGTGTCATCCTGCTCGGCTGCCCACGAGCATCACAGTACCGTGTTTCCTAAACAGCTATGGGGGGAGTGGGGCAGAGGAGGATATTTCTAATTAGCCAGGGGTTTGGAGTCTCGAAGTCTGCCATCCCTACTTAGTTTTTCTGTGGATGCTGACAGCCCCGGAGGCATTCCATAATGCTTCGGTCGCTCGGATCTGAAATCCCTTTAGAAAAAGGGCAGGAGCCTTGTGCTGGAGCAGGGCTCCTTGGGGCTTCGGGTCTCTACAAGGTGCTGAGCAAGGAGCTGCTGGCTCAGACGTGGAGCTGCGGAGGGGGCTGATTCAGGATGCTCGGTGCTTTCTGTGTATCTCTTCTTGAGGCTGTGAAGATGAGCAAGTGCTGGTGCCCTTGTGGGGTCAAGCAGCATTGCCTGCTTTGGTGCTTGAGACCCAGCCTGGGACTAGGAATTGGCCCCGTGGCATCTTCCCTGTGACCTTGGCGAAGGTCCCTCCTCCAGATGGGGATGGAGCAGGGGACGCTGTGCTGGGGGCAGCAGCCAGAGCCGAGCATCTCGGTGCCCTGGTGTCACCAGGAAGCCGAGTGCTGCCAGCATTTTCCAGGCTGATGAACCAACTGCTCCCTGTTGGGGCGTTTAATCCTGCTTGGTGCTGTCCTGCTCCTTTATCCACATCCCTGTGGTCTCAGGATGTGCCATGGTCTGGCTTTCCGAGGCGCTTTGCTGGGTAGAAGGTGTTTGGTTCTTTGCTGTTGGAGACCTTTGGCTGCTGTAAAGAGCCTGCTGTAATCACGGTGACACGCGGGCTGAGCCCCGGTGACAAATCATTAACTTGCTCCGACAGGCTGGGTGCTGACGGGTGTTGGTGATAATTCCTCGTGAAGCATTTGAACTTTGCAGATGTAATGCAATCGGATGGGGAAATTAAGCTGGGGCGCAGCAGCCCTCAGCCCGGCTTCCCTTCCCTCTGTTCTTCGCTGGCAGAATCGGGGCCAGGTGGCAGAATCGTGTGTTTTTTGGACACCATTATTCTAGCTGGAGACAGCGTGCGAGCCTCCAAGCCGAAATCTGAAAAGCCTGCAATTATCGTGTTCTTAAAGGACAGCTTGTTCCCGGTGCTCTTTACAACAAAATAATTTCTTCTTATCCAGATGGAGTTATTGTGATTAATTGCACCGTGCCAGTTTCTCCTTCCCGTGGACAAGCAATGAGTTCCCATCTTTCCCAGCAGTGTTCCCGATGAGATTGGTGATCTCTGGTTGCGGGGGGGATCTGCTCAGCTGCGTCCTGTTCCTGGTGCCCCCGTGGGTCTCCATGGGTGCTGGTGACCCCTAGGAGAGGGAGCGCGGGTGCTGTGGTGACCCTTGAAGGTTTTAACCAAAACCACCTCTTTTGAGTGCATTTGAGACAGGTGGAGGGGTGAGGCTGGGTGGGAGGTGCTCCTGCCCCATCCACGTTTGGTGCAGCACCCAGCCTCGTGTCCAAGGGTGCAGGGGCAGTGGCGGGTGCTGCAGGAGCAGGGTGGGGTGGGAGGAGGCTTCCCACGTGTGGGAGAAGCTCCTGCTGATGGCAGAGGATGGGTGTTGGCTCGGGAGGGCGGAGGGGAGGCTTAAAGCTTTCCTCCCCCTGGGGAGAGGCCGGTGCCCTGTGCGCACGGGGTGTGAAAATACCTGACCTGGGCAGAGCCGCGGGGATGCACCCAGGGAGGGAGGAATGTGGGTGCTGGTGGCCAGGACGGAGCTGGAAAGGGCTGGCTGGGCTCTCAGAGAATTATTCTCCAGGGTGACTTTGTGCCTCGGCAGGAATGTGTTTTAGGACAGGATCGCTCCGCCCTGCGCCGCAATCAGGGTGATTCCTGCACCGGCTGGGTGGGGTGGGGAGCTGGGCTGGGCTGCAGGTAGAGCCCTGCAGCGCCCGGTCCCACCTCTGAGCTCTTCCTGGCCTTGAAATGGCTTGGCTGAGAGGCTTGTGCCTTGATCTGGGGGGGAAAAGGGCAGCCAGAGACACCAGGGACCATGCAGGGTGACCCTAATGGCCAGCGTTGTGCGTGCCCCCACGAGGGAGGGATGTACAGTGGGTGGTGGTACCTTGGTTTGGGATGGGAAGTGCCAAAATATCGCGGTGTGTGTGTGCTGGAGCTGTCAGTAACCCTGAATTTGGGTGAAGGCAAGGTTTGGGGGACGTGTTTCCAGCGAGCTGTGTCCTGATGGAGAGCAGAGAGGGGGCTGTGGGGGGGGGGGGGGGATATGGGGCCAGGGCTGGAGCCAGGTGGGGGGGGGAGCAGAAATGGGCTTGATGTGGGGCTCTGAGCAGCTCTCAAACACCTGGTTGGGGGCAGATGAGAAATAAATAGGGCTTGAGGAGCTGCCTCTGGTTATGGGGCGTGGATTTGGGCAGCAGCTCCCGTGCCCATTGCTGCCCACCTTGAGCCCCGCGTGGCCGCAGCGTTTTGGGTGTGCAAACGGTGGCCGGGAGCCCCTCTGGGTGTGCAAACACCGCAAACAAAGGCAGCCAGCTCCTTTGTCTGGCGAGGGCAGGGCCAGAGCGGGGCTGATTGGGGTGCGCGGTGCCGCGCTGCTCCCCGCCGCTCTCCTCCTCATTAAACTTCAAGCCGCTCTCTCATCCCCCTTTGAATCCTTTGACTTCTCTTCTCTGCGCAGCCCTCATGGAAACGGCTTGCGCGAGCAGGGCTCTGACTTTCATGCGTCCCATTGATGCCGGCGGGGTCTTGAAAAGCTCCTTTCTCTCCATCCTTGCGCCGCTTGTTCCTGCCGTGGATCCTTTTCAAAGCTGCTGAAGCTTTTGCACGGCGCTGGCTGTCTCGGCTTCGTTAGCAGCCGCACGGCGGTGGCACCGTCACCTCTGGGCTGTGGCTGTCCCATCCCTGCTGCATCGTCCCCGCTTTGTCTGAGAGGCACCAAAAAATCCTCCTGCCTCTCCAGGTGCCCAGGGAGGACCGGAGATCACTTGCGTGCAGCAGAAGTGCTTTTAAAATAGTCTTTTTTTTTTTTTTTTTCCCCTTGCATGGTATTTGTTGCACTGCCTTAAATACCTCTTTCCTTCTCTTAAAAGCCCCAGTAACTGTGTAATTACCATCGCTCACGTGCTTCCTGCAGCCCAGCTTGCCAGGACACAATGGAGCTCCAGCCCTGCTGCCCTTTGTTCTCTGCAAGGCTTGGGGGGGGGGGTGCTGGGGGGCTCTGACAGCTCCTCTGCCCCCTGCCCTGCCTCGCACCACCACCGCATCAGGGTCTTGCTGCCTGCTTCTGGACCCCCCAAGTCTGTGATCTGGGTTTTGGGGATGTCCTCCCGTGCCCCCACCTGCTGACCCAGAGGGGCTGGGTCCTGCTGAGCGCCGCAGCCCCCAGCCTGGGCTTCGCTCCCCTCCTGAGCCCCATCCCCAGCATGCCAAGGAGCCCCTGGGCAGTGACTATTTCTGCCTCCAGCAGCATTTATCCCTTCCCTGCTGCTTCTCCCAGGCAGCTCAGCTGGAAACCAGTGCCAGCACTGGGCTCCGGAGGCTGCGTCCTGCTTGTCCCCAGAGGAAGGGGCTCTCCGGGCATGTTTACTGGAGTCTACTGGAGTTTACTGGAGACTTCCTCTGCAGACGGTGTCCGTGGGGAGCTGATGTTGTCTGGCTGCTGATCAAATAATTCTGGAGACAGATGAGCCCTCTGGCCGGGGCTGTGCAGCGCTGGTGGCTTCCTCTGCTTTTCCACCAGGATGCCTGGCTCCAGGAAGCAAGGGGGGGGGAGGATTTAACCTTTTTCCTGCCCTGTGCTGGTGTGGCTGGAGCTGCTCGCCTGCCTGGCAGGAATTTCCTTGTGTGCCCTGCTCGCTGCTTTCTGCACGGAGAGCTCTGCCCGGTTCCTGGCTCTTGAGCTGCCGGGGAAGGCGAGGGTCCTAAGGGTCCTGCTTTTGTGTTTCTGCATGCTCTGCTGCAAGCTGCTCGCCTCCAAAAAGCCTCGGTGTGGCTGTGACGGATGCTTCTGAAGGTCAAACCAGGCTTAAGCAGCATCCCCTGCCTGCAGTGTCACCTGCCAGCTCGGTCCCCGCTGAGGAGCGGGGACATCTGAGGACAGCAGAGGGGATGGAAATGCTCGTGTCAGGTGTGAGGAACAACAGGATGCTCGGCGCAGGATTCAGGAAACATCTCCCTCTGCTTCTGCAGCCTCTGACACATGCTCTGCTGGCCCTGTCACCTTCGGTGCCACCAGCTCCAGCTGCTTGTGGCAGAAAGCAAAACCCACAGCGGTGCTGGGCTGGTGCTCATCAGCGGGGCGATGCTGCTGGGGCTGTTATAACGGGGCTGGGATCTCACAGTAACACCCGTGCTCATTAGCCTGGGTCTGTTCTGCTGCTCGGAGCCTGTCTGGGGCAGATCACCTGCGCCCGTCGCAGATCTGAGCAGCTCCGCTCGCTTTTGATGTCTCGGAGGCTTGCGGTGCAGACAGGGAGGAGGGCGGCAGCGGAGAGGGGGGGACGGCTCATGCATAATGCACAGCTATGGAAAAAGGCAGCGTTTGAGCCCAACTCGCGGGTGTTTGAAAAAATTAAGTGCTTGTCAACCGCCTGTGAACTGCAGAGCAGCCGTGGCAGGTTGGCTGAGTGTGTGCGGATGGGAACGGGCCCCTCCTGCCAGCTCCGGGTGCCGGGGTGCTCCCACCCACACCTCGGCTGTGCCGTGGAGGAGCTTTGATGCCCTTGGCTCAGCTCTCCCCCCCCTCGTCCAGCCCTGTCCAGGGCAGCTTTCCAAGTGTTGGTGTGGGGACCTGGCAGGTGGCTGGGGCTGCTGCCAGGGCTCTGCATGCTGCTGCTCGCTGGGGTTGCTGATGGCTTTGGTGAGCCCCGCTGGTGCCAGCTGCTCCGTGGTGGCACCGTGGGACCCTTCCTGCCTCCCCCCTCCTGCCCCAGCCTTGTCCTCTGCATGCTGCTGCCTAGTTTTAGGGCTGGGGGGGGCTCCTCAGCTCGTGATCCAGGCACCCAACCTATTTGTGGTGGCTGGTGGCCGTGCTTTGGTGGCGTTTTTGTCAGGCTTCCCAACACCACGGTCACCAAGTGGGGAGGGCTTTCTTTCACCAACACCCCCCCGACACCTGAGCGCACTGCGGGGCTTTGCTGGAGGATCTGGGGCTGGCTGCATGCTGTGCACCCCCTGCAGCTTGGCTGGATTTGCCCTTGGGGCTGTGTCTCACCCCCCCTTTGCTCTGCACTGATCGGAAAGCCCAGCTCCAGCCCGCACCCTGCCATGGGAATAACCTGCCTCCCGCGGCCTCCATTAGCAGGGCTGCCTTTTACTGCCTTATAAACATGCATTATGCACAACCCATTAAAGCCAGAGCAGCGTGCAGCTCGCTGCTTTACAGCTCCGAGAACACCGAATTGACAGGAACAGCCCCCCACTGCCAGGAAGGCTGCCGGGGGGTGGGCAGTGGGGTGCAGGATGCTCCAGCCTTGCTGCGCCCTGACCTCCACCCTCCTCAGGAAAGGGTTTGGGTACCTGTGCCGGGATGTTTTCCCGGTGAGTGGCAGCCTGTGCCGCTCGCCAGGGCTCGGCTGCTCCTTGGGAACAGCCCGCAGCGCTGGGGCGAGCCGCGCCAAGCCCGTGCGCGCCGCCCTGGCCCCCCCCCAGCTCTGCGCAATCCGCGTCCTCTGCCACCACCCAACGCCCTGACTCACTTTGGGTGGTGGGGTACCAGGGCTGCCCACCCCGGGGTTGGCTCATTGTGCCACCCTCACCTTGCTTGGGGACGATGCTGGTGGCAGTGCCAGCCTTTACGGACCCCCAGATTTTCCCCGAAAAGCTCGGAGCTGGCTCGGGGCCACGGGCACGCGGCCGCCCTGGTCCAGCCTGCTGCATGAATCAGTGCTGGTGGAGGTGGTAATTACGCCTCTGTTTGGCAGAGCTGCTCCCAGCTCCGCCGGGCACCGCACGGCAGCTGCTCCCTTCGCCTCTTATCGAGTCTGAAACTCTGACTCATCCCCTCCCCGGGCGGCCTCGGCTGCTGCAGGAGGCCGGGGGCTCTCGCTGGGTGCCCCCCATCCCGGCCGGGGGCTGCGTGCGGGGTTGGTGACTCAGCCCTGCAGCTTCCTGCCCCTGTGGGCTGCGATATCCTAATATCCTCCTTTGCCTCTCCTCCCCCAAATCCCTGAACTACCGGCAACAAAAAAAAAATATCTAAAAAGTACCCCCAGGGTGGTTGGTTCTGGGTTTTTGGGGATGGAGCAGCCGTGTTGTGTTTGGGGATTGGAGTCTGGTCCCTGAGACTCTGGAGCAGCCAGACAGGGCTGGAGCAGGGCTCGTGCTGCCGACGGGCTCCCCGGAGGCCCAGGCAGCTGCTGGAGGCTGGCGGGGAGCAGAGCAGGGAGCGGAGCGTTCCCGTCTGCCCCAGCCCTGTGGTGACTCACGGCATCGCCATGCGCAGGAGGCGGCTGCGGGCGGGAGCTGCTCCTCTCTGCTTGGGGATCTCCCGTGGGTCCCGGCTCCCCTTTGCTCCCGGAGCCTCCCACGCTGGTGTTGGGTGCCGGGACCCCATGCCCAGGGTGTTCCCAGTGTTGCTTCCCAGTGCTGTGAGCCTCCCTGCTGGGGCAGCTGGAGCAGCATTGCCACCCTTCTGCGATAATTCGTGAGCACCAGCTGCTGCTGGCCCCTCTTCCCAGGGGATGGGGCTGCCCCACTTCCCTCTCCCTCCCCTCCCAGGGCTCTGACGCCAGGTTTCTGGCTGTTCCCTGATCTCTTTGCAGCCATGGCACACGGTGAGCATGGGGACGTGCCACATTTTGCCTCACCCATTGCTGGATGAGTCTTGGGGGGACCATGCTGGTGTCCCCCAGCCCACCCTGGCTGTTTGGGGACCCCCAGGAGCCGGTAGCGAGCGTGCTGCTGGCACCACACTCAGCACAGGGAGCACCCAGACCGTGGGCACCCAGGCTGCCATGAGAGAACCGAGCCACTGGCTTCGCCTGCTTATTTTTAGGAGCGTCCCAGCAGAGCCTTTGAAAGATTTTATTTTATTCCCAAAGTCCCAGCCTCGTCCTCAGCTCGCTGCCAGCTCCCCTCTCCAAAAACCTGGTTTTTAAACAGCCTGCGTGCGGGAGCGGGGAGGCCCCCTCTGCGCTTCGGCACCGAGGTGCTGAGACGCGGTCTCGCGCGGCGGGCGCTGGCGGGCGGGCGGCTCAGCGCCGGGTGCAGCCACGCTTCGTGTCTGAACACGAGCAGCAAAGTGCTGAGCTGTGGGTTCGTCAGCTCGGTGCCGCCTTTCATCTCGCTTGGGGGAGGAGGGCAGATAGCGATCTGCTGGCGGGCTGCGCCCGGGCGGCTGCGCTCGGCTGCGGCGGGGGCGCCGCCGGGGTCCGTGGGGCAGGAAGGTGCCGCGGAGAGACCCCGGGCTCTGCCCTACAAGCTCTGGGTTCCCTGCCCCACAGAGCAGCCATGGAGGTGATGAACATGATGGAGCAGCCGATCAAGGTGACGGAGTGGCAGCAGACCTACACCTACGACTCGGGCATCCACTCCGGCGTCAACACCCAGGTGCCCTCCGTCAGCAGCAAGTGCCTGGGGGACGATGACGAGGTCTACGGGAAGCAGTACACCATCAAGAAGACCACCACAAGCTACTGCCAGGGAGGAGGCCAGAGCCAGAGCCAAGCACAAGGTAGGGGTCTGGTGGGGGGGGATGCCAAGGGGGTCAGCCACCAGCTTGGCTGCGTTTCTGCTTCCTTCTTCCACCTCCCCCACGGCTCTCCCGTGGCCTGTGCTTACCGTGCTCCTTCTGGGCACTCCTCCACGCAGCCTTCCACACCCTGGGAGTTGTTGCTGCCTAAAATATCCTCCCTCCCTCCCTCCCGTCCTCCTTCCCCTGCGCCGAGAGCTCTGGCGTCGAGGGCGCGCAGCCAGAGCCCGCACTGGTGCTGAGCTGTGCGCACTCATCCCAGCTTGCCGCTCGGTTGGCTGCGGAGAGGAACATCTGATCCCAGCCCACGGGTCGGCCGTCTGCTCTGCTACCTGCCTGCTCGGGAAACCTGTCTCGCTGTGCCTGGCAAAGCCCTGGGTACACGCTGTAAAGCCCTGACAGCCCGCTCGCCTTCCCCCGCTGCCGCTGGGGCGAAGCAGACGGTGGCGCAGCCCGCTGGGCTGAAGGAGCTGCTTCCCCCAGCTTTATCCCCAAAAAGGGGGCAGATCTACTCTAGTCAAATATGTGGCTCGCCTCCCATTGATGGGTCCTTGAGAGCTGAGCTGTGAGCTCCCAGTGGAAGCAGAGCCCTGTGGAGAGGGACAAATCCTGCCCGGTCCCTGCTGCGGGCAGCTGGGGACCACAGGTCTCTGCTGGGGACATTCCTGCTGCTCTCGTCCCCGCAGCCCCAACCAGGAAGGCCTCCGTGTCCTTCTCCTAATCCCCAATGCCAGCCGGTCGTGAGTTGCAAACACCCTTAATTTTTTAATTAACGGGCCTCGTGTGACAACTGCTTAATCACGCCGCCTAATTGAGCGTTGTCTTATCTCCACGCCGCCCTATCTGTTTACGCTTGGAAGCGCCAGCTCCTCGCAGGACGTGCTGGGACTGCTGACGTGGCTGGTGCCGCGACGCTCAGCTCTTCTTGCTCAGATCCTCGAAATTTGGGGAGCGGGGCCGGGAGTGCTCCCCCAAGAGACCCCAGCCTTTGACGTTGCCTCCTGCTCTCTCCCTGCAGCGGATATGGAGGCTCAGCTGGCCATGACCCGTGCTCAGCGCGTCCGGGCTGCCATGTACCCCGAGACGGTGGAGGACCGCTCCCTGCTCATCACCACGCAGGTGGAGGGGCAGCAAACCAACGTGCAGCGCCTGGCCGAGCCCTCGCAGATGCTCAAATCTGCCATCGTGCACCTCATCAACTACCAGGACGATGCCGAGCTGGCCACCCGCGCCATCCCGGAGCTCACCAAGCTGCTCAATGACGAGGACCCGGTAAGGAAGCATGGTTTGATTGCACCTTTCTCTGAGCTTCCAGCTGCAGGGCTCCCTGGGGGTGCTTCCCCAGCAAGGGTGGCACAAATGGGGTCCCGAACCGCTGCTGCTATCCAGCTCCTTCCCTCGTGGTGAAGCCCTGTGGTCATCTCCGCCCCGCAGCAGGATGGAGCCCACCTCTGCAGCTTGTCCCTGCTGCTCTGGCACAGCCCTCATAGTCCTGGCCTTGTTCAGGCTTCTTGCCCACTCTCAAAGTCCCAAACCCCGCTGCCTGCCCCCTTTTCCCTGTGCCATGGGTCAGACCCTGCGCTGCGAGGTGGGCAAGGTTTTCGTGCCAAGCAGCAGCCCTCGATGGGGGCACCCACAGCAGAGCAGGAACCCTGGTGTGCCTTCAGGGGGCTACCCTGGGACCCCCTTCACCCACCAACTCCTCTCCCAACCCCAGGTGGTCGTCAGCAAAGCTGCCATGATCGTGAACCAGCTCTCCAAGAAGGAGGCGTCCCGCCGTGCCCTGATGCAGTCGTCCCAGATCGTGGCGGCCGTGGTGCGCACCATGCAGAGCACCAGCGACCTGGACACGGCGCGCTGCACCACCAGCATCCTGCACAACCTCTCCCACCACCGCGAGGGCCTGCTCTCCATCTTCAAATCCGGCGGCATCCCGGCCCTCGTCAGGATGCTCAGGTACTGGGGTGATGCCAGGAGCTGAGCACGGCACCGGGGTGGCCCTAAGAGGGTGGTGGAGCCAAGTTGTCCCTGCCAGGCTCACGGGGGCAGAAAGAAGGGAAGGGAGGGCTCATCCTCCAGAAGAAGGATAGCTCCTGCTTCCTCCCGTGCCAAAAAAAGACGCCACCAGGAGCCCGAGGCTATCAGCAGAAGGAAGAGCTTCTTGGAGTGGCTCCGGAGCAGGGCCACGAGGATGCTGAGCGGCCAGAGCCCCTCTGCTGGGAGCTGGGTGGCTCAATTTGGAGAAGGGAAGGCACTGGGGAGAGCTTGTGGCAGCCTTCCCGTGCCCCAGGGGGGCCTCGGAAAAGCTGGGGAGGGACTCCTTGGTTGGGGGGTAGCAATAGGACAAGGGGGGATGGCTTTAAACTAAAAAAATATATATATAGGTTTAGATGAGATAGATTATTAGATATATAGGGAGGAAATTCTTCCCTCTGAGGGTGGTGAGGGGTGCCCCTAGGAGCTGTGGGTGCCCCTAGGAGCTGTGGGTGCCCACAGGAGCTGTGGGAGCCCCATCCCTGGCGGTGCCCAAGGCTGGATGGGGATTTGGGGTGCTGGGCAGGCAGAGAGGGGTGCAGGCAGCGCCCCGGGGCCCTGCTTTGCAGCGTGGGGAGCCCGGCAGCGGGTGCTGACGTGGCTCCTGCGCCTGCAGCTCGCCGGTCGAGTCGGTCCTCTTCTACGCCATCACCACCCTGCACAACCTGCTGCTCTACCAGGAGGGGGCTAAGATGGCCGTGCGCCTGGCCGACGGGCTGCAGAAGATGGTGCCCTTGCTGAACAAGAACAACCCCAAATTCCTGGCCATCACCACCGACTGCCTTCAGCTCCTTGCCTACGGGAACCAGGAGAGCAAGGTGAGCCCCGGGGCGCCCGCTGGCACCGAGGGGGGACCGGAGAGGGGGGGGGGGAAAACTGCCTGACCTCACAGAGGAAAAGCTCAGGGGGGTATCAGGGGGCAGCTCCCCCCAAATCTGGGCCGTGTCACCCCCCTGGGCCGTGCCTGGAGGCAGAGCAGTGGCGCTGTCTGCGGCGCTGTCGCGTCCGACCCCTCGCGGGCAGGACGTCCCCGCCGGCGCAGACGGTCCCAGTCTGGCCGGTAAAGCGGCTTGGCTGGGTTTCTCCCTCTGCTGCTCAGGGCAATGGCTCCAGCTTTGCTCTTGGGGTGCTGCTCTGGGCTGCTGCTCTCTCCTCCTACGCTCGAGCTGCTGCAGCCTCGCGTGGCTGCACGGCATGGGGTGCTGAGGTTTGGTCCCTGGAGCAAATTGAGGGGGTGATGCTGCCCACCCCACCTCATGGGACAGGGGTCTGCGGCGCACAGGGCTGGTGCTGACCCTGTCCCCTTTGCCCCACAGCTGATTATTTTGGCCAACGGAGGACCCCAAGCCCTGGTGCAGATCATGCGCAGCTACAACTACGAGAAGCTGCTGTGGACCACAAGCCGGGTGCTCAAGGTGCTGTCGGTGTGCCCCAGCAACAAGCCCGCTATCGTCGAGGCTGGTAAGAGGCTTTGGGGCTGCTGCCTCTGCAGACAGCAGGATGATTTGGGATTTTGGGGTTTTGGGGTTTTGGGGTTTTGGGGTGATGCAGCTGAGGGTGTCCAGCCTCCTGAGGCTGCTCCCCAAGCCACGCTTTGCGCCAGACCCCAGAGCTGCAGGGTTTTGGCTCGTCCTCCTACAGAAGTGACTCCTCCTGGACCCATTTGCTCCTTGCCCCTTGGGGTGGCAAGCGGGGACCCCAACCCCTATCCAAGGGGGGGGGTTATCCTGCTGTCATTCCCCCCCCGGATGGCTGCTGCCATCTCCCAACCGATGCGCAGGGCGCTCTGAAGCCTTCCACATCCAGGCAAAACCACCTGGTGCCTGGGACAGCTTGCTGAGGTGCTTTCCTGGGCCTGTGCGTGGGCAGGAGCCGGCCCGGCTGGCGGGCAGGGAGCTGCCTTCCTGCACCACATTTTTAGCCTCCGCTAAGCCACAAGGCGACGTCGTGCGTTGGAGGCCACAGTCGGGTGGCATCCAGCCCGCCCTCGCCGTGCAGAGAGAGCTGCTGCTGCTGCTCCCTTTTCCTCTCCTCTGGGGACGCTTTGCATGTCTGGATATTTATTTATAGCCGGCTCGGTGTCTCGTTTCCCTGGCAGGCGGCATGCAGGCCTTGGGCAAGCACCTGACCAGCTCCAGCCCCAGGCTGGTGCAGAACTGCCTCTGGACCCTGCGGAACCTCTCCGATGTGGCCACCAAGCAGGTGAGAGCTTCAGCACAGCTTTTTGGGGAGCGCCTCGGGGCTGTCGGGTGGGTGGCGCGCCAGCGTGCCCCTCTCCACGGAGCCCTGTGCCAGCGCCAGGCTGAACCCAAAGCGTCGTCCTCGTGCTGCTCAGCATCCCCGGGGCTGCTCCTTGCTCTGGCTCACGGCAGCAGCTCCTTCCCCCAGCGAGGATGCTGCCCTGGCACCGAGCCCCAG
The DNA here is from genome assembly GCF_963932015.1 of Anas acuta. Lineage (NCBI taxonomy): Eukaryota > Metazoa > Chordata > Aves > Anseriformes > Anatidae > Anas > Anas acuta. The sequence goes on along the minus strand of NC_089003.1, from coordinate 2,559,893 downwards.
GAGCCGTGGGGCTCGAGGGTGGCCCTTGCTCTTCCCAGCCCCTTGCCGCCTCCTGATGCGTTCCCCATGTGGCGCTCGGGCTGCGGCTCCGTGCGGATTAGCGCCTGATGCAGTGTGGAAACTATTCGGGCTGGCGGTGGAAGGCACGCAGCCGGGTCCCCTGGCTCGGCTGAGCGTGGGGGGGACGCGTGGCTTTAACCCCTTCCTGGCCCTGCCTGCACGGCTGGGCCCGGGGGATGTGGTCACCCTGGGACAGCTCGGGGAGCGCCGGCTCCTCGCGTTGCTCTGAGCAGCTGGAGGCTGCGTTGTGGGTGCGTTTCCAGCAGGGAAAAGTTGGTGAAGGAGATTTTCACCAAGGATCTGGCCGTGGTGGGGGGAACTGCTCTGACCTCCCATCTCGGCTCCTGTAGGAGGGCCTGGACGGCGTCCTCAAGATCCTGGTGAACCAGCTGAGCTCCGACGACGTGAACGTGCTGACCTGTGCCACCGGCACCCTCTCCAACCTGACCTGCAACAACAGCAAGAACAAGACCCTGGTGACGCAGTCGAACGGGGTGGAGGCCCTGATCCACACCATCCTGCGGGCGGGTGACAAGGAGGACATCACCGAGCCGGCCGTGTGCGCTCTGCGGCACCTCACCAGCCGGCACCCCGAGGCCGAGATGGCGCAGAACTCCGTGCGGCTCAACTACGGCATCCCCGCCATCGTCAAGCTCCTCAACCAGCCCAACCAGTGGCCACTGGTCAAGGTGTGGGGTGGTTCTGGGGGGGGGGATTTGGGGGCTGGACTAGAGTGAGCCTCCAGGCTGCTGGTCCCTGGTGGGGTTTGCAGCTGGAGGATGGAGGCAGCGAGCACCGGTGGCTGCTGCAGTTTCCGTCGGGCTGCGTCCTTGGCGGCCGCTAATGGGAGGAAATTGCTCGTGCTGGGCTGCTGCAGTGAAATCAATCCTCGCCCCCCCCAGGCCACCCCCGCACTGAGGGGGAGGCAGATCCGGTATGGGAGGGTGTGTGGGGGGTGCAGGAAGCTGGCGTCAGCCTGTGCTGCAGAGAGAGGTGGTGTGGGGGCAGGCAGGGGGGGCCCACGGGGTGCGCTCACACCTCCGGTCCCTGTTTGACGAATTTCTGTGTCCCCCCCCGGTCCCTTCTCCAGGCTACCATCGGCCTGATCCGCAACCTGGCCCTGTGCCCGGCCAACCATGCCCCGCTGCAGGAGGCGGCCGTCATCCCCCGCCTGGTCCAGCTGCTGGTGAAGGCTCACCAGGATGCTCAGCGTCACGTCGCAGCCGGCACGCAGCAGCCCTACACGGTGAGCCCCCGTGGCAGGGTCTGCCCGTTCCCCTCTTCCCAGCTCCTGGCATGGCCTGGTGTCCCCACGGGGTGGCACGTCCCCACGGCGTGGTCGTGCCCTGGTCTGGGGACGCTGGCTGAGCGCGTGTTCCCTCACAGGACGGCGTGAAGATGGAGGAGATCGTGGAGGGATGCACGGGAGCGCTGCACATCCTGGCCCGGGACCCCATGAACCGAATGGAAATCTTCCGGCTCAACACCATCCCTCTCTTCGTGCAGGTCAGGGGCTGGGGACATGGAGGCTGTGCTGTGCCACCTCCCAGCTGCTGGCACGTCCCTGTGGTGGGCTGGGAGCTGTGGCACTCAGCTGGCAGCACCTAATGGGCTGCACCAGGACCACGAATTCAGCCGTGCTGACTGCTTCACGCTGTCGTTTCTCTCTCCTGACAGCTCCTCTACTCGCCGGTGGAGAACATCCAGCGCGTGGCGGCCGGCGTGCTGTGCGAGCTGGCCCAGGACAAGGAGGCAGCAGATGCCATTGATGCCGAGGGGGCCTCGGCTCCGCTCATGGAGCTGCTGCACTCCAGGAACGAGGGGACAGGTGAGTGCAGCCGGCCTGAGCCCTGCTGCCCTTTGTTGGCGTGGCCGAAGCAGGAATCCTCGGGCTGACCGTGGCGAGGAGCCGGGGTCCCTGCGCCGCCCGGGTCAGCGGCGCCTCCTGTCCCTCCGCAGCCACCTACGCGGCTGCCGTGCTCTTCCGAATCTCCGAGGACAAGAACCCCGACTACAGGAAGCGTGTGTCCGTGGAGCTCACCAACTCCCTCTTCAAGCACGACCCCGCGGCGTGGGAGGCGGTGAGCACGGCGCCGGGCACGGGGACGAGCCTTGCAGGGACGGGGCCACCTTTGGGGGCCACCTCCTGCCTCCATACCCTGTAACTGCCTCCTGGCAGAGCTGGGATGGGGGTGACGGGTGGATGGATGGAGGTGGGAGGTGGCTGGGCTGCAGCCTTGGCTCTCCAGCAGCCCTGGGTTACGGGATGGGGCTGGGCATCGCGTAGCCATGGATTATTGCGCACTCGTGTGCGCGTTCCCCACGTCTTAAAACCGTGTCGCCTTCTCCCGTAGGCTCAGAGCATGATCCCCATCAACGAGCCCTACTCAGACGGTGAGTACAGAGCGAACCCTTCCTTTGGGACCCCGCAGCGAGGCTGAGCTGGTTTTAAACGCTCTCAGGGAGCTCCCCAGCAGCTGCCTGGCCTGCGTGGGGACACTCAGCTCCCCGAGAGCTGCGCCCCTCGGCTCCGCGTTGTGCCTGCAGCTTTTGGGGCAGGGGGTGGCAGATGGCCCCGGTGTCCCCCGCTGCCCAGGACAGGGGGGAGCAGGAGGACGGCTGAGCCCGGGTGCTGCCCCAAACCCAGCACCAGGAGCTGAGCTGCGTGTCCCTCATCCCCCGGCAGAGCTGGACCCCGGCTACCGCCCCATGTACTCGGGTGACATCCCCCTGGACCCCATCGACATGCACATGGACATGGACGGAGACTACCCCATGGACGCCTACAGCGACGGCGTCCGGGCGCCCTTCGCCGACCACATGCTCGCCTAAACCCGCGCCCCAGACCCCGCACCAGGTAACGCCGGGGGGTGCGCGGGGCGCTGCCCCCCGAGCCCCCCGCGCTGGGTGACGCGAGCTCCCTCCCGCCGCGCCGCAGGTGTTTCCTCCATCCCCAGAGGGTGGCCCCAGAGCTGAGCATTCGCGAGAAGGACTTGGGAGACAGAAGTGCCTGAGAAGACAAACTTTTCCATTCCCACGAGAGGTTTTGTTTCTCAATTTTTATTAGTTTTTTTTTTTCTTCTTCGCTGTGGGTCTGTGGAGAAGGTCCTTCCTCCTGGGACTGCTTCGAGCACCTACTGCCGCATCCAGCATCCAAGATACTGTTTCTGAAGCTTTAAGACACACAAACCTTGCATCATTATCAACCTTTTATTGGCAAAATAGTCTTTTCTATGAATATATATATTTCTTTTTTATTTTTAATATGGTGCCAACGGCTTTAGCCGTCTTTAAGTTTGTGCTTTCTAACTTCCCCACTACTCGTTCTGCGTGTTAGTGTTCTAGGAAAGGAATCTAACATGAGAAAACCCTTTGTCTTCTGCGAACTCTGACTTACTTAATCAGGCCAATCCGGAGTTTGCTGAAAACAAATGGTCCCATGTCCCAAGACCTTCGTTTTAGCCATCGGGATGTCTGCGGTTTAATTCTTTCTGATCAGCCGTTGGGGAGCTGACTTTGTGTAACTGCCTGTCCTAACAGTAACAATAGAGAAGTGACTCCAGCATTAGGAACCGTGTCCTTGTACTGATCTCTGTTGCACATTTTAACCCGTTTCCCTTCTTTTGGTGAGTGGTGTGTTTCCGTCCCCTCTTTCCTTACCTAATGACTTTTTTTTAAAAAGAGGCTCTAGAGCTGAGGGTTTAATGCTCCGACTGGCAATGGATGGACTGTTACTGGAGTGTGGTTCAGGAATGGAAGATTTTATTATTTCTGTAAGTTGTTTTTGTATAGACCAAAGCAAAGAATAAAATAACCCCCCCCAGCCCCAGGTTGTCAAGAGCCTGTTCTTCCACCGCCTCGGGAAGGTTGCGAGTCCCTTGGGGGAAGGAGGGCGAGGGCAGGCACAGTGGCACCCGGCCTTGCTCTTAGCCCTCCTGTCGCCGGGTGCTGGGTCATTAGCATGCCGGCTCCATCCAGGCTGCTCGTCTGATCCGTCAGGAGGTAAAAACTCCCAGTAATTAAGATGTTTGTTCATTAAGCAGCATCACCGGCGCCTCATCTCCGCCGCTGCTGCTGCACGGAGCTCGTTTTAATGAGCTCCAGGGGATAAACGCGCGCGCTGCGAGCGAGCCCCGGTGATGGATAGAGCGGAGCCGGGACGGAGCTGCAAGAAGCTAGGCTTAGAAAAGTGATTTACTCCAGTCAGACAGGGTCGCCTTCTCCTGCCTTCGCCTGGCTTTAATAGCAAGAGCAGATGGCACAAGGAAATATTCTCAACTGAAATGCTAACTCTGACAGCTGCTCCCTTGGAGAGCGATGTGGAAGCGGCTCCAGGCGCCAGGCTGGGATCGTGCTGGGAGGTGGAAACTGTTCCCGAAGTTACCCGCGAACTTCACGGCCGCCCATCTGCTCGGCGGCCTCCCCTCGTCCCCTGCCACTCGGCACAGGGACCTGTCCCTGGGAAGGATGCGGGGGACGGGGACAGGCACTGCCAGGAGCTGCCTGCCTCAGGCTTTCCCACAGCACTTTCTGGGGCACGAAGCTCCTGGATGAGGCTGTCAGGAGAAGAAAACCCGCAGCAGGTTCATGTGAGGCTGCCTGCAGAGGCTGGGGGGGGGTTTGCCTACAGCCAGATACACGCTAGGGGTGGGAGGGTGACATGGGGGTGGCCCTGGGATGCCCACGTCCCTGTCCCAGGTGGGTTTGTACCTCTGCCCTGTGCCATCTGGGGGCTGCGTGCGCTCCTTGGGCAGCAGTGGGGGGGACCTGGGGAGAACCCAGCCCCATGCCACCAGGGCAGTAAAAGGACACGCAGAGGTGTGCCTGGTGGCTCTTGGGGTGCTGCAATCGGTGCACGTGGGGTGAGATGTGCAGCACCAGCATGGCACGGAGGAGGCAGCTCCCTGCAGCTGCCTGCGCTCTGCTGCAGCAAAGCTCATTTTGTGCAGCCCCCGGCGAGGCACTAATCAGCTGGACACGGCTGCCACCAGTGCTGGGAGATGGGAGCTGTGATCAAAGGGACCTGGGAACAACGTCGTGGCCGTTCCCACTCGCTGTCAGCATCGGCTCCTCTCCAGCCTTGTGGTTTTTTTTTGCTCAGCTCTGCCGTGGTGGGGAGGCGAGGTGGGGGCCCAGGCTGCTGCAGGACAGGGCAGGGTGTGAAGCTTTGCACGTCCCCCGTGCTGTGCTGCCCATCCTGCTCACCTCGAGCCGCTCAGGGCCGTGTCCCTGCTCTGTGCTGCACAACCCCAGCAGCCTGGGGCAAGGACGAGCTGAAGGGCAGGGGCAGAGGAGCCGGCTGGGGCAGTGGGGCTGCCTCCAGCACCACCCCATTGGGGGTGGGGGGGCATCCTGCACCCCGCTCAGCCCCAGGGCTGTGGCCAAGCATTGCTGCAGCGGGGATGCAGCCTCGCTTCCCACCCCAGCCTGTGCCAGGATCAGGGCCCAGCAAGACAACACAGCCAGGGGTGACTTCTGGGGGGCAAAGGGGGGGGCATAGGAGCCCCAGCAGAGCAGTGATGAGGCTTGGGGGCACGAGGCCTGACCCAAGCATCCCTTTGTTTGCAGGAGCCCCTGCAAGGGGTGGGCAATGGGGAGAAAAGCCCCCAGCCCGGGCTGGGGGGTGCAGGAGAGCAGCCGACCCAGCCGCGGGGGGGTCCAGGCGCTGCCGCCTTGCGCTGGGAACCCGGGGCTGCAGTGGCCGGGGGGGCTCTGACCGGAGGCAGGGACCTTCCCCAGACCCTTGCCCGCAGACCCCCGGGCAGAGAGGCTGGGAGCGACCCCCCCGGGGCTCCCCCCGCCTCGCCCAGCCCTCGGCTGCATCTCCGCCCTTCTCGGCCCCCGGTTGCCACCTGCCGGCAGCTCCGCAGTGCCACGGGGCTCCGCTCGCCCTGGAGTTTTGGCCGTGCCAAGCCTGGAGCCCCCCCACCCGGGGACCCCCTCCACCTCCATCCCATCCCGACCCCTCTCAGAGATGCTCCGGGTGCCCCAGGCCGGGCAGTACCGGGGCCGGACCCCCCCTGCGCATCTCCCCGTGGCAAAACCGCAGCTCCCCAGCTGGGGGGGGGGGGTCCCCTCGCTGTCACCCCCGCGCCCCCCCAGCCCCGTGCGGTGCCGGTGCCCCCTCCCTACCCACATCGAGCATCTCCCCCCCCCCCCGCATCCCGCTGCGGCAAGGCTGGGGGGGGGTTGCACCGACGGGGCGGGGGGGGGGGGCGGTTGATTTTTTTAGGGGAGTTGCGGACAACGAAGCCGCCGCCTCTCCCGGGGTCCCCCCGGAGCTGCGTGCCCGGGGGGGGGGGAAGCTCAGCGCGGACCCGGACCCCCGGGGCGGGTTGAGGGGGGGTCCCGGGAGGCGGCGGGACGGACTACAGGTCCCGGCATGCCCGGCCGCGCTCCGCACCTGCCCGGGGAGCGGCTTTTGTTCGCGGCGGGGCCGCGGGAGCGATGGGCGAGGGCCCCGCGGCCGCCTCCGCGCCGGGAGCAGCGAGCGCGCAGCGGTGAGTGCGCCCCGCGCCCGGCCCCGCGCAGCCCCGGCTGCAGCCCCCGGTACCCCCCCGGTACCCCCCGGTACCCCTTGGTACCCCCTCGGTACCCCCCCGGTACCCCCCAGCCCCCGGTTCTCCCGGTACCCCGGCCCCTCGCCAGGGCGCACCGAGCTGCGGCGCTCTCGGGCGCACCGGGCGCATCGCGCCTCCCGCTTGGTTCCCCCCCTTTTATCCCCCTCTGCTCTCCCCGTTTTTCCCTGGCACACCGAGTCCCGGCACCTCCGGGCACCCTGAGCACCCCCCCAGGTCCGACGGGAGCCCCCCGAGCCGTGCCGGGCTGTGCCGGTCCCCGTTTCCCCCCTTCCTCCCCCCAATAATTCACTTTTTCTCTCCCCATCCCCACAGCCCCGCTTCCATACAGCAGCCCCAGCACACTGAGCAAGTTTTCAGCTTCGCCACCAAAATCTCCCACCCCGGGTGGGATTTTTCCCTCTCTCGGCTTTAGTGGCCTGGGGGGGTGACAGCAGGGACGGGGTCCCCATTCCCTTGGGGATGGTTTGGCTCGGATGCGGTGGCCGGGCTCTGGCTGTGTTTTGTGCTCCCCGCTGCTGCACGAAGCAGGAAGTCTGCACGCAGGAGCGGGGAGGGATTTTCCTGCTGTACGGGAAGAGGTTGATGCCACTGTGAGGATATTTCTCTAGGGGGAAGGGAGGGCGCAGGGCTCAGCCCCAAACCCACCGTGGGGTCACTCGTGGGGGAGCTCTGGTGCCTGTGGCAAAGCATCAGGTGTCCGGGGGCCACAACGCAGCGAAGGTGGTGGAGTCGGTGCTGAGGCCTGGGAAGAGGGGGGGCCAAATTCCACCTGGGAAGTGAGGCACCCCGTGGGATTACCTGCTGGGGCAGACGTCCTTCCCCGATGTCCTCGGGTGCGGGGAGAGGCCAGTTTCTGAAAGATGCTTGGGTCAGAGGCTGCCTCCTGAACACTGGGAGGGGATCTGATGGGCTGCAGGAGCTGTGGTCGTGCTGTGCCCTTCCCTGCACGACAGCAGGGATGCTCCGAGGCTGGGGACTGCTACAGGGACTCCTTTGGGGATGTCCCCTGGGCCAGGGCAGGGCAGCAGCGTCGTCACCCCCATCCCAGCACCGGGACTGAGCCACTGCCTCACCCTTGCCCTTGCCCTGAGCATTGTTATTGCTCCTCTGCAGGCGTGGGAGCAGCCACACCAGGCGCTGAGCAGTGGCACCAGCCAGGCCTGGGCACCTTTGTCCCTCCTGCACGGTGACACCAAGCCGTGCGTCCCCATGGGGAAGCTCCCCAAGTCCTTCTGCCCCTCCAGCCACCTCCCCCTGGCCCATGCCCTTGTAGAGTTTCCTCGCTCCCCAACCCAGCCTCAGGCTCCTGCAGCAGCAGCTGGGGGGAAAAAATAGCCCGGAGCAAACCTCGCAGCCCGCGGCACGGCTCAGCTGCTGCTGAGCTTCCTCGGCACGGGGTGGGGAAGGGGTTTGGGGGGAGCCCCAGCACGGCTGCGCTGCACGGAGGAGCCCGGGCAGGAGCTGCGTGACAGCATCGGAGCAGGGCAAGGAGCAGCGAGTGCAGGTCTGCACGTGCAGCAGGGCACGGGCTGAGCCCTGCAACTCCTGCCCCGCTCTCGGGGCACCCCCAGCTCCGCTGTCCCCAGCTCTCGCCCCGTACCCCTCACCAGCCTCCGTGGGACACGTCCCCAAGTCAGCCGCTGGGCACTGCAGTGGCTGAACGCCGGTGGGCTGGTGGGGTCCGGGGGCGATGGGAGCTGCTCACACGTGTCTGAACAAGGTCCCCTGCCCGGGCAGAGTTAATGGATGTGCAGGAGCTGGGCCAAAAGGAGACGCAGGGCTCCGTGCTGACGCAGAGGCTCGCTCCCCAGAGCCAGCGGCAGCGAGGGAGAGGGGCAGCGGCAGCCCGACACCTCGGCACGGTTGGTCCCTCTCCTTCCTGGGGGGAAAAATGGGGAGGGAGAGAGCCACTGGGGTGAGGGAACCCTTCTCTAGGGCAGCACAGGGCAGGATTGGACCAGCCGGGTCTGGTGGTCCTGGTGTGGTGGGGCAGAGGGCCTGCGGGCGTGCTTTGGGATGTCCCTGCCACCCCGTGGCTGTCCCACGTGCCGGGCGCAGGGTGGCCCAGCCCTGGTGCTGTGGACGTGACAGCAGCCAGGCAGGAGCACGTGCCAGGAGGGAGGGCAGCGACGTGCCCGGCTTGGATCCGCTTCCGGGGCCGAGGGGCTGCTGCACTCAGCAGCCCCCCGCTGCAGCACAGATGGGGGGCACAGGGTTGGCACGGGGGGCTCCCACCCCACAAGGCGGTGGTGCCAGCGGTGGCCACGGCCCAAACTGGGATTGTTGGAGGTGCCGGGAACGTGTTGGCTTTATGGCCTGTCTCATGATGTGTTTATGGCTGGGCTGGCACGGCCGCAGATGCTGCCCGGCCCTGCCCTGGGCGCACGGCAGGGCTGCGCTCTGCGTCTCATCGGCGCTGGGGTGGAGGATGGCAGCTGAACTTTGCTCGGCGAGGTGGGGCTCCCGAGGGCTCCCGCGAGAGCTGCCAGCACCGCAGCCGTGCCCGCCCGCTGCCAAGCACCTGGATTGGGGGAACGGGGTCCTGCCCGGTCCCCTCGGAGCATCCTCTCCCCCAGCTGGCACCGATCCGGACGTCACCAAATGTTTGCTTTGGTGCCGAGACCCCGCGCCACATAGCGGCCACCAGCTCGGGGGTGTGGAGCAGCGCTTAGCAGGTACGCCAACCCTGCGCCAACCCCAAAACCTGTAGGGCACTGGGGGCTGAGCTGGGGCTTGTCCCTGTGCTGGCTGTCCCCCTGGTTCCCCTGGCCCATGGGATGAGTTTTGGTGTTGCTGTCCAGGTCTCCCCAAAGCCCAGAACCCAGCAGTGCCACCGTGATGCTGCCCCCAGGGAGGGGCTCAGCCGGTGGGGAGGACCCTTAGGGTCCACACGGGTGCTTGAGGACGTGGCTGGGGGGCAGGATGCATCCCTCGTCCCCCGTACAGCTCCCTAACACCTCCTTCTCCCCAGGTACCAGCCGGAGCAGGGACTCTGCCTCCTGCCAGCACCTCTCCGGGGGGGCAGGGAGGAAGGTGCGTCCCCCCATGGCAGCCGGCTCCCCCACGTAACGCCAGCCAAACTGGACACCGCGGTCCCGCAAGAGACCCCCCCCGGCCAGCGCCCCCCCGCCCGCTGCCTCTCACCCGGCCCAGCCTCGCCGCTCGCTGCCCTGCCCCACGCTGACCCCGTGCCCCGTCGCGATGTCGCCACCATCACCGGTGGGTAGAGCCCGGGGTGCCGGTGGGTGTCCGTGGGGGACCGGGGAGAGGTGGGGGGGTGTCAGGGGTGGGACAGCTCCGTCTTGGTCCCCCCCCATCCCGGTCCCATCGCGTGGCCACTGCTGAGCCACCATCCCGGCGTCCCTCACCTCGTGTCCCCATCCCTGGTGTCCCCAGCGCTGCTTGGCTGGGCTGAGCGCGGCCAGGAGATGGCAGCAGGACCCTTCCTGCTGGAAGCAGGGGGTGGAGGGGACGGGGGACTGGGGAGAGCTGGGGGGGGGTCCCTGTGTGCCAGCCACCCAGCGCTGGGACCCCCCAGTCCCCCACGCACCTCCTGAGTGGCTTTGGGGGTGAGCTGGCTGCTGGTGGCACCAGCCCCAAACCACAAGGGGACAGACGGGTCCGAGGGGTGCAAGAAGCTCTCCTCCGTTGCCCCCCCACCCCATTTCTTTGCCCCCCCACCCCTCGGCTGACCCGCTGCCCCTCTGTCCCCAGACCTGTGCAGCGGCGGCGATGTCCCCGAGGTGGAGATCATCAGCCTGCTGGGCGAGCAGCTGCCCCGCTACAAGCTGCGGGCGGACACCGTCTTCGGCTACGACCACGACGACTGGCTGCGAGCCCCCCCTGCCCCCCCGGAGCCCGCAGCCCCCCTCACCCCCCAGCAGATCTCGGAGACCCTGCAGTATTTCCGTGAGTGCCCCTGTCCCGCGCTGTGGGGCTGGGCGAGGGCAGTGGGGCGCAGGTGATGGGGTTTGGGCTGGGGGGGGGGCTGTGGGGGCTGTGGGGGGGTTAATCGCCGCTAACGGGATTGCCGGCGTGGATTTCCTCGCCCAGAACATCCCGGGCTAATTCTGGGAGCAGCTTCTGCTGAGCTGAGCCGGACACTCGCAGAGAGCCTCCGACAGCCCCCAGGGTCCCCGGTGTGTCCCCCCTCCCTGTGCCCTGCATCTCTCTGGCGTGGCACACCAAAGGGTCACCCATGTGGGGTGTTCTGGTGGCCCCAAGTGCTGCTGTGCCCCCAAAAACAGCCTGGAGTGGCCGAGGGGGTGTGGGGCTGCTCCTGCCAGCAAAGCCCTGTGGGGTTACGGGCACCTGGGGGGAGACCCCCGCAGCCCCCTGGCTGGGGAGGGGGCGATTCCCAACCAGGGAGCTGCAAGGCCCCTTTCCAGCACGGGGTCAGGGTCTGGGGGGCACACAGAGGGGTCTCTGCCTCTGGTGCACGTGTGGTGGGGGCAGGATTAGAGCGAGGGGCTGGGGGGGGATGGATGTGGGGCAGATGGGGCTGGGCCCCGCTGCCAGCCTGGCTCCCTCCGCCCATATACAAGGGGCTGGGCTGGGGGCCACCCCCTGCTTGTGGCTGACCCCAGGGTGTTCCTGCATCCCCCAGACCCCCAGCCCTGCAGTGTCTGGCACAGGAGGACCCCGTGCGTCGCCGTCCCCTCTCCGTGTCAGCTCCCTCTCCGTGTCACGTTTCCCCATGCCTTGGCACCTGGGTGACGTTTGTGCCTTAGCGGTGTGGCAGGGGCCCGCGCTCCCCCATCCCTTACCCCAAAACCCTTAAGCTGCCATCAGAAATAGCCCCCTGTAATCTGCTTGCGCAGAGGCGTGGGGGACCTGCCCGGAGGAGCAAATCCCCCGTCGGGGGATTAGGAGGAAGAGGCTCCTGCCCGTCCGCCACGAGACGAGACGAGACGCAGGCTGTGTCCTTGGGGTGCTGTGTCCTTGGGGTGCCCTCAGGCTGTGACACCCCCAGACAGAAACCACCCGCACAAGGAGCAGGGAGAGGGGGGCGCTGAGGGCGCCTGGGTCCTGCCCCAGCTCCCGGAGGGTTTCGTGGCTGTGGCAGGACGTGGTCAGGGGTCAGGGTCCTGGATAGGATACAGGGAGGGGAGCGCAGGCCAGCGGGTGGGAATCCCGCAGGCAAGTGGATGGTTTGGTGCTGAAGGGCAGCTCCTGCCCCAGCCTCATCAATTCATTGATCAGCTCAGTGCTAATGAGGAAAGGCACAGGGGGCAGGCAGTGGCATCACCAGAGGTAATATCCTGCTGGAGGAGGGCCCCGCTCAGCACCCCATGGCTCTGCACAGCCCTGTAGGGTCCCAGACCCCGCTGCCCTCCTGCCCACCACCCCTGCGCAATGTGGCTCCTCCACACTTCAGTTTATTCAGCTCTCCCTGCCTCTGCACAAGGGCATTTGTGGAGGTGCTGGGGGTGCCAGCTGGGGAGCATGGGGCACCCAGGACCCATAGGGGACAGGCATGTGCCAGCCTGTGATGGGGCTCAGAAAGGGGGCTGCTGAGCAGGGCAGGTTTGAGGAGGAAGGAAAAACCCTTCCCGTGGGTCCCAGCACCGCACTGGGCACCCAGGCATGCAGCGTTTGCATCCTGCTCGGTGACAATGGGGACAGTTTGGGGTGAAAGAATGAGGCTGGCCAGGTGCAGGGCAAGGAGCACGCTGTGGTGACCTGGCAGTGCCCACGGGTAGGGTTTGGGGGTCCTGAAACCCCTCCTTGTCCGTCCAAAGGGCCAGAAGCTGCCACCTGTGTGTGACCCAGCTGGGGTCAGCCCCGCAAAGCTGCTGCTCAGGAGCCAGCGACCCCTCAGTGTCCCCTCTCGGCAGTCAGAGCTTGGCACCACGGGGGGCTGCTGTGCCCAGACCCCGCCGTGTCCCAGTCCTGCTGAGGTGGGACGCAGCACCCCAGGGCTGAGCGGGACCACCCTGATGGGAAACGCGTCCCCAGGGTGCCCCAATGGGGACCCCTGCCTTGGGGTGCCCAATGGTGACCACGTCCCCGGGGTGCCCCGATGGGGACCCCCGCCTTGGGGTGCCCAACGGAGAGCGTGTCCATGGAGTGCCCCCCAGGGGTACCTGATCCTGGGCTGCACAGCGGGGGGGAGTCTCCTGGGATGCTCCAAAGGTTTGGGGTGCTCCGGGGCACAGAATGGGGAGCGCGGCTCCCAAGCGCCCCCAGCGGGACCGGGTCCCCAAGACGCACGGGGAGCGCGCAGCCAACCCAACCGTGCCGTGCCGTGCCGGGTCCTACCGGGGGGAGCGGGCAGCCCCCGGCCCCGCCGCCCCCGCCCCGCTCCAGCCCAGCACCGCCCCCGCCGGGATGCGCCCGGGCAGGTGCGCGCAGCCGGGGCGACCCCATAAATAGGGGCGGGAGGGAGCGGCTCGGCACGGCTCAGCTCGGCACCATGGAGATCTGGAGCAGCCCCGCTGCCTACGATGAGCTGAATGGGAATGCGGAGCGGGGCGGCGACGCTGACCCCATCGCCAGGGAGCTGGAGGAAGGTGAGGGGTCCTGGGGCCGGGGGTGCGCAGAGCGGGGCTGGGGCTGGTGTGGGGCTGGGGCTCGGTCTCAGTCTGCGGTGCCAGGGAGGTTTTGGGGCTGGGGTCTCCCCAGCAGCTGCTGGTGACCATTTTCGTGCTGCCCTAAGACCGGGACCCCATGTTTGGGGCCACGCTGGCTTTCCCCATGGGGTCGGCAACCCCCCACAACCACGCTCACTGGGGGGAAATTGGCTGCCCTTGGGGAGTCCCATGTTTCCCAGCTATCAGCACCCCGATAGTGGCGAGTGGAGGGATGGGGAGAGGTCCCCCAGTGCCGTGTCCCCAAGGGGCTGGGGGGCTGCCCTCCTGGGGGGCGCAGGACCCTGTGTCGTGCCGGATCAGGCCCCGGCGGTTGGCGTGGGTGCGTACGTGTCCGCCAGCCTTGCGGCTCCCAGGGCCTGCCGCTTGCTCACGCCATAACGATGCTCATGCTCTAATTACTTCCAATTAACAGCTCAGTGGCCTGACGAGGTGCAGTTGGGGACCCCTGCAGGGACCAGGCCCTGTTGGGGCATGGGGAGGGGGCTGAGGCTGGGGCTGGCCCCCCTCTCCCCATGGATGAGCCTGCGGGGGGCTGGACGGGGACACGGGTGGCGAGTGGGGGCATTGCCATGGCGATGCACGCACCATTACACAACCCCAGCTGTAATGGGATTTGTGTGGCTGAGCCTCTCCCGTTAACCCACTTTGCCTGCCCCAGACATCCCCCCCCGGCTGGGGGAGCACTGCTGGGGCTGGGGGGGGAAGGGGACAGACACGGGGCGTGCGCCACTCTGCTGGGGGAAACTGAGGCACGCACCTGTGGGGCTGTGGATGCAAGAAGGGGGTGTCGGCAGCAGCTGTGGGGTGCAGAAAGGGTTTGGGGTATGAGTAGGGCTCAGGGCCTCGTGCTTGCTGCTGGCTCCCTCCTGCTGTGTGGCTCCGGCGCTGCCATCTGGGTGCGTGCCCGGCGCCGTCTGGCAGCGTCTGCAGGCGGTGGGGTTGGGGCTGGGGCTGGGGGGACAGACAGACGGCCCTGGCCCCACGCTGCCCGTCTGTGCCAGAGCCCCAGACACTGGGGGGGGAGGCGAGCCTTGAGCGTGGTGATCCTGCTGTGCCCGTTCCTGGGGCCGCAGCCTGGAGCTGCCTTTGCCCCGTTGCAGATTGTGGGCAGCGGGGTGGGTGCACACACAACATCCCCTGAGGACAAATTTTGGTGCTGTGTCCCCACAGTGCGATGGAAATGGGGGGGCTGTGGTCTGTCCCCTGCCTCCTAGCCACCAAAGCAGGGGCTGGAGCAAATCCCTGTGCTCGGCTCTGCCTCGGTCAGCAGCCCCATGGAGAAAGTAGGGCAGGGGAGGACTGGGGAGGGGGGCTGAGGATGGAGGGGACGTGGTGCTGCCTCCCAGCCCTGCACGATGCCACCCGTCGCTGTTGGTACCAGCCTGGTTTTTGCTGGAGATGTCACCTCCTGTCCCATCTCCGCTGCCAGCCTTTCTCCATCCTGGCCGTGTGTCCTGTGTCAGGGCTGCAGGTCTGTCCAGGCAGGGTGGTGGCTGTGACCAGGTGACATTGACATCGCCTCCACCACCCTGAGATGCAGGGGGGCAAGGCGGCAGCGTGCCCCGCTCCCCACGGTGCCATCGTGAGCATCTCTGCCCTCACCACGCTGCGGAGAAATCCATTTTGGTGACCAGCGTGGAGCAGCTCCACCTCCTGTCCCCATCACAGCGAAGTGCAGGGGACAACGCATGGTGCTGGGGGAGCTGCAGCACGGGGGGAGGCAGCAGGGGAGCCGTGCTGAGCCCCCCACCCCAATGGGGTTCTCCTTTTGCCCTCCTCCCCCAGTCCTGTGCACCGAGCGGGCCGTCAGGATCACCAAAACCTACCACGACATCGACGCCGTCACCAACCTCCTGGACGAGGTACGCCGCAGCCTGCTCTGTGCACGGGGAGCTCGGGGCTGTGCGGGTGGGCCTGGGGGGCTGCAGGAGAGGGGACAGATTGGGGACGGGTCCTGGCTGACACAGAGCTCCCCCCCCCCTGCAGAAAGAGCGGGACCTGGAGCTGGCGGCGCGCATTGGGCAGTCCCTGCTGAAGCAGAACCGGAGCCTGACGGAGCGCAACGAGCTGCTGGAGGAGCAGCTGGAGCTGGCCAAAGAGGAGGTACCGGCCCCTGGGCACAGCCCCTGGGCACAGAGCGCTGCCCTCGCCCCACTGCGTCCCCGGCTGTGCCCTGATGTCCCCTCTCCTCCTCCCAGATCGCGCAGCTGCGCCACGAGGTCTCCATGCGGGACGATCTGCTCCACTTCTACACCACCACCACGGAGGAGAGCGAGCCCACCTCGGCCACCGCCACGCCGTGAGTGGGTCCCTGCCCCGCTGCCCACCCCCTGGGGCTTCTTTGGGGTGGGTGGGTGGAGGAATTGGGTCTGGGGTCCTGCAGATGGGGTTGGTGGGTGACCCCCATCCTGCCCACGCTGCGGGTGCTCAGCACCTTCCACGCTGTCCCCAGGCTGCGCCGGCAGGAGTCGTCCTCGTCCCTGCAGCAGTACTTCCAGTACGACACCTTGCAGCAGAAACTCAAATGCCTGGAGGAGGAGAACCAGAAACTTCGCTTGGAGGTGAGAGGGGACACGTGGGGTGCCCAGCGGCGAAGCTGGTGGGGGGATATGGAGGGCTCAGGGCTGCGGCATGCCCTAAAACCCCTTTTGGGGGGGCTGCTGGTGCTGCCCCTCACGCTCACCCTCTCCATCCTCAACCCCAGGCCACCAACATTGCCATCGAGACCTGCCAGTACGAGGACCAGGAGCACCAGCTGATGATCGACTGCGTGGAGCAGTTCTGTACGTGGGGAGGGTGGTGGTGGTGGGTGGGTGGGGGGGCCGGGCATTGCTGTGGGGGGCTGTGCTGACGGCCCCCCTGGCTCTGTCCCCAGCCGAAGCCAGCCAGCAGGTCGTCTGCCTCTCGGACGAGCTGGCCCGCAAGGCAGAGGACACGGTGAGGCAGCAGGAGGAGATCAGCCAGCTCCTGGCGCAGGTGGTGGACCTGCAGCAGAAGTGCCGCGCGGTGAGAGCCCCCTCCCCGTCCCCTCCTTGTCCCCTCTGTGTCCCCTTCCCCGTGCCATGGGGGGGCTCAGGGCGAAGCTCCCTGACCCCCCCATCCCGCAGTACGGCTCGGAGGTGGAGGAGCTCCAGCAGCACCTGGCCGTGGCCAAGGAGGTGCAGGAGCAGCTCCGGACAGAGGTGAGCTTGGGGGGCTGGCCCCTTACAGTCAGGGGGGTTTGGGGGGCCTTGCACTGAGCTGTGCCCCCCCCCCCCCCCAGCTGCGGGACCTGCAGGAGAAGTACACGGAGTGCGGGGGGATGCTGCAGGAAGCCCAGGAGGAGGTGAAGAGCCTGCGCAGCCGCAGCCTCCCCAACAGCACCGTCAGCCGCTACGGCGCGCCCAGCCTGCTGCCCGTGGTGAGCCCAGCATCAGGGTTTGGGTGGTGGGGGGGCTCCGTGCACCCTCCCGTTTCCCAAATCTTCATCCATCCTCTGCCTGGTTCCCAGGACTCGCTGGCAGCTGAGATCAAGGGGACAATGAGGAAGGGGACGGACGGATCCTCCTCGGACTACAAGTGAGCGTCAACCCCTCGAAGAGGAGGGGGTCCTGGTGAAAAGGGCGGGGTTGGCTGGTTCAAACATCCACCCCCCCGCCTGCTTCCTGCCCCCCAGGAGCTACCTGCGTGTCTTCGAGACGGTGAAGGCGGTGAACCAGGCGGCCAAAGCCAAATCGTGCTCCGAGTCTCCCCTGCATGCGCCCAGCTCCAAGCAGCTGTCGGCCGTCCCCTCCAGGGGGGGCAGCACCCCCCCGGCCGGCTGCTGTGGCTCAGAGGGCACCCAGTGAGTGCTGGGGAGGTGGTGGTGGTGGGGGGGGGGGGGGGGGGTGTGATGGAGCTGCCACCCCTGCAGAGGGGTTGGGGTTATTTATGTGATCTCAATCCCATTGCAGCACAGGTTGGGGCAGGCTGGAGCGGGGTGGATGCGGTGTAGGGCGCAGGGGGGTCCCACTGTGGGATTGTGCCCCCCCCTTTTCCCCCAGCCCCCTGATGCTGATCCCCTTGGCAGGGGCGAGGGGTCCGGAGAAGACCCCCAGGGGGCTGCCCCCCCCGGCCGGCGGGCGCTGGAGGCGGCGGTGCAGCGGCTTTCGGCACGGCAGCAGAGCCACGGCTCGGGGGAGGGCTCCTTCTTCGAGGCCGAGCGGGAGCGCAAGCTGTGGAAGCTGCGGGACGGGGAGGGCTCCAGCGGCTTCCTCACCCCCACCGAGAGCATCGTGTCCACCAGCACCAACCACTCGGGGGGCTCGGAGCTCACCACCGGCTCCGGTTTCTCCCTGGGCTCCCTCACCTACCTGCCCGACAAGCTGCAGATCGTGAAGCCGCTGGAAGGTGAGGGGTTAGGGGGGGCTTCTCGGTGTCCCCGTGCAGCCCTGGAGGTGCCCCTGGGCTTGGCTGAGCCCCTCTGTTTTGTGTGTGTCCCCCCCCCTCATTTCCAGGCTCGGTGACCCTCCACCACTGGCAGCAGCTGGCCCGGCCCAACCTGGGGGGGATCCTGGTGCCCCGTCCCGGGGTGCTCACCAAAGACTTCAGGCAGCTGGACATCGACCTGGAGGAGGTGTACAGCCTCACCGACCTGGAGGAGGACGAGGTGGAGGCCGCCTCCTTCCAGCTGCTCCCTACCTCAACGCCCGCCAAAGCCAAGGAGCGCCCCGGGGGTGAGCGCAGGGCGAGGGGACGGGGGGGCGATGGGGACCCCGGCCCCTCCCTGCCCTCCTGCTGCTGTTCCCCCTCGCACCCCCCAGCCCCTTTCCCTCTCCCCTCGGCGTCCCTCCCTTTTGCCCCTGCCTCCCCGTGGGGATGCTCTGGCCGCGGTGGCACGGGGGCATGCGGGGAGGGGGGGGTCTGGGAGAGAATTTGGCTCCGAGCCCCCGCTGAGCGGGTGCTGACCCAAATGCTGCTGGGTGTGCGCCCTGGGTGCTGGTTTCTGCTGGCCAGGACCGCTCTCAGCTCAGCCTTGGTGCTCCTCTTGGTGCTCCCGCATGCCCAGCGCCCTGCTCGCTGCCTCTGCATGTGCCCCCCTTTTCCTAAATTCCCCCCCCCCCCTCCTGCCCGTTAACCCGGTGTCTCCTGTCCCTTCCAGTGTTCCTCTCTGTTAACAACCTCCCCCAGACCCCATCCACCTTCACCATCACCACCTGCCACATCCTGCACCCCACCACCGAGATCACCACCGTCACACCCAGGTAAGGCGCGTGGCCCCCCCACCGCCTGCACCGCTGCCCCCTGCTCCCCCCAACCCTTCCCTTATCCCCCCCCGTCCCCCTCCCACAGCTCCAGGACCCGGCACTCTTGGGGCCCGCAGCTGCTGCTGCCCTGAGAGCTGCTCATGGACACGTCCCCAAATTGCACTGCTTGAGCCACGGCACCCCCAGGAGGCTGGGGGCAGCCTCCCCTTGCTTTCCATCATGGGGAAAAAGATTTTTTTATTTTTTTTGGGGGGGGTCCTGGGGGTGAGAGCAATGTCTGTCTGCTCCTGGTGCCTGGGGTGGCTCTGTTCTGGGAGCTGATTTGGATTTCTGTTCTTCCTCCTCCTCCTGCAGCTGCTTCAACCCCTGGGGCCTCTCCCAGGGTTGTGCTGGAGGAGAGGAGCCAGGCAGGGCTCGGAGCAGAGCTCTGCCAAAACCCCTGCTTCCTGCCGGGGCTGGGCTGCAGCGAGGACCAGGCACCTTAATTAATGAGCCCTAATGTGCCCCTGCTGGGGTGAGCTGGAGGCTGCTGTCTGCTGCTGGCCAAGGAGAGCTTTTTGCCTTCCCAATGCCCTTGGAGCAGTCCCTGTGACCCCTCCTCTCCTTGCTGCCCCCTCCCTGGGCCACGACCATGTAGGAAGGAGGAGAAGAAGGGGCTGCAGCCCCCCCAGCTCCAGCCACCCCCCTAATACCCCCTCTTGCTCTCTTTTTCTCCCCCTCCAGTCTGTATAACGCCGTCGTGCCTTCTTGTGGGCCCATTGAGAGGCTGAACCTCTGCCCCCCCTCACCAGAGCTGCCCACCCCTGGCCCCCCCAGCACCCCCTTGGGACTCATCCGGCTCCTCCTGGTGCGGGGCATCTCAGCCTCGGTACCCTCAGCCGTATCCTGGTGGCCCCCCTCACTCCCTGCCCAGGACCCCCAGAGCTCCCTGCAGCCCCCTCCTGAGGCTGGGGGGGGGCAGCAGCAACCCTCGTCCCCCAGCAGCATCTTCAGCTTGAACCTGGTGGAGAAGCTGCGCCGCCTGGGGCTGGATAAGGTGGTGGCCCGGGGGGAGCTGTCCTACGCACGAGGGGAGCACAGGGGGGGCCGGGGTGCGCCGACGTGATGGCACAGCACAGCCTGCACGCGTGGGATGAGATGAGATTTGATGTGTCCTCCTCCTCCTCCTCTTCATCTCCAGCCATGGGCCACAGATCTGGGCCAGGTTCCTGCTCCCTGGGCTCTGCCCAAGCCCTGGCTGCCTCCTGGTGGTTTGCAGGGGTTTGGCCCTGGCTGCACGGACACAACGCTGCGATGCCACAGGGTCCCCCTGCGCTGCTCCCCCAGCCCCACATCCCGCAGCTGCAGGGGTCCCAGGTGCAGGATCCTCAGGGCACTCAAGGACACTGTCCCTGTCCCCACCCAGAGGCTGTGGACCCTTCACCGGAGCCGGTTCCTAGCAATAAAAACTGTTCTGGTTCCTGGCATGGCTGCAGCAAGGGGCGATGCTCAGCCTGGGCTCGAGGCCGGGAGGAGCTGCGTGTGCCAGGATGAGACCCCCACCGCCACACCTGGGCAGCATCCGGGCTGATTTTAAAGCAAATGGTTTTAAAACTCTTTCCTGCCCACCACATAGACGTAGCAGCACTGCTGGGGGGCTGCTGGCAGCGAGTGTCTCCGGGTGTAGCTGTCACTCGGCGCCGGCTCTGTCCCTCGCCCCCAGCTGTGCCCTGTCCCTTATCCAATAAATGTGAAGAGCTGAAGCAGCTCCCGTGTGCTGTGTCTGTAGCTGTGCGTTCCTGCTGTGCCCTGCGCATCCCCTTGGGGTTGGGGATTGAGCCACCTGCCCCCATTTTTCCCAGCAAAGAGCCCAGCAGCAGAGGCTGTAGTGCCAAAGCTTTATTGCAGCAAGAAAGATGCACCAAGGGTGCCAGTGCTCTGCACGGCGGGGGCGATGCTTATGCAGCTGAGTCTTCGGAGCTCCGGCGGCCAAAATCCATCCAGTCGGGGTAGAAGTGGTCGTGCAGGGCCTCGTCCCCCTCGTCCCCCTGCACGAAGCCCTTGCGGTCTCTCAGCTCTGCTGGGGCAAAGGGAGCGGGGTCAGAGCCACCCGGGACCGGGGCTGGGCTGTGCCTTATGGGGTTCCCCTGGGGCTGCCCACCCTGTGCGTCCCGTGGGGCCGTGGTACCTGCGAACATGTGGGGTAGGAAGCGGGAGATGAGGTGCTGCTGCTCCTGGGACAGGGGCTCGGGCCAGTCCCTCCGGACCAGGCTGGTGGGGAGCCGCCGGGGGTCCCCCATGGCACCCGGTGCCTCCGCGGCCGGCCGGCACAGGCAGGCAGTGGCCACGACGGCGAGGATGAGGCCAACGCACACCTTTCCCTTCATGGCTGTGGAGAGAAGGGGAAGGGGAGCAGAGGGGCTGCAGCCCCCAAAGTGAGGCCAGCAGCTCAGTGGGGTGCAGGTGGGGCCGTGGGGTGCTCATCCCCAGCGCACGGCTGGTCCCCAGCCCCGCTCCATCCATCCTAACTGGTCCCCTGGTCTCCCTGTCCCCCTGTCCAGTCCCCAGGTCCCCAAACCATGCATCCCAGCAGGTCCCCGTGTCCCCACCATCCCTCCCAGGTCCCTCTCCATCCCTCCCAGCTGGTCCCCAAGTCGCCCCGCATCCATCTCAGGTCCCCCCCCCCATCCCTTCCAGCCTCTCCCCAGGTCCCCCCATCCTTCCCCATGTCCCCCCCCATCCCTCCCAGCCTCACCCCACGTCCCCCCATCCCTCACCTGCTGGCTGTAGGACTCAGGCTCACCTGCAGCCGAGCCCGGCCCCGCTTTTCAAGGCGCCCCCGGCCTCGCTCCTCCCCGGGAGGGGCGGCCCCGGCCGGCCCCCGCCGCGCCCCGCAGCACCCCCGGGGCTCCGGGGCGGCTTCTGCGGGGGGGACCGGGGGTGCAGGGGGGTACACACGTGTGTACAGACACATACACACACATACATGTATGCACATACACACACTTGATTAGTGGTAAAGTTGGCAGTGCTGAAATTAATGGTTGGACTTGATCTTAGACGCGTTTTCCACCGTAAATGATGCTATGATTCCATACACACGTGTATATATGCACATGTGTATTCATACACACACATGTATGCATACATACACATGATATATCCATAGAAATGCACATTTAGTGGTAAATGTAGTGCTAAGTTAGTGGTTGGACTTGATCTTAGACGCCTTTTCCAGCATAAATGATTCTATACACGTGCATATACACATATGAACACTCACCTCTAGACATACATGCACCTATACACACAGAGACACAAATGTATAGACATACACGCATACACATACATACACATAGTCCACTTTTGCCCACACACACTTTTTAACACATACAATTATGTGCACATATATCACAGTCACAGACTAGCTTGAGTTTTATATAGGTATAGCTACATAGCTATGTATATACATGCAGAGCTTGATAAACACTCTTTCTCTCTCTCTCTCATACAGCAATGTCTGTACAGAGACACGTACATGTATTTACACACACAAGCATACAATGCCACATGCACATTTACAAATATACCTCTACGTGTGTGTTTTTATATGCATGGTCTTATACATATGCACATATATAAAAAGAGTTAACGATATCAAGACGTATCTGTGTGCCTGCACACATGGGTTTATATGGCTGGAGACTATGGCACTTGGCCATGGCAGTATGTAGGTGTACAAAGTGTATTTCTTTACCTAGCTACCTGTGTGTATGGCTATATGCAGAAATGTGTGTGTGTGTGATTAGCTAAACATATATACACATACAGCTATTTATGCACATAAAAATGGATCTAGGTATAAATACTGAATATGCTTATAGATATACTGTCTCTCTAGATACACACCTATAGGCATACATGCATAGATAGTTATGCATAAACAAACACAGCTATAGTTATACAGAGCAAGAGGCAGACCAAGAGTGTGTGTAGGTTTGGTTGCATGGAACCTTTATCGATCACTATCAAGATTATATATATATAAAGATACATTGATTTATGTACAGAAATGTGTAGAAAATTATATGTACACAGCTAGATGTACTGCTGTAGTGAGCTACAGAAACATACACAAAGCTATAGGTGTACCCTACATATACCCATGCACACAGCTCTATACGCAAACGTACGGCCAGGGCCATGTGCACCATAAAGGATGCACAAAAAAAAAAAAAAGATGGACTCATAAAGGTTGGAAAAGCATGCAGACATTAACATTTATTTATACAGATTAAAACTACAAGGGGTGATTTTCCCCATGCGCATGCATAGACAGCTGCACATACCTGTGTGTGCATGTTTCTATGGCTGCAGCATGTACAGCACAGGTGGGTGTGTGTATTTACAAGCATCATGCACAGCTCATGCCTTTTACATGCATGTGCTGATTTTCATGACTAACTGCCCCACAACCTCCCCAGCCCCTTGCTGGGCTCTACGATGGGTGCTGGGGGAGCAGCATGTGGCCGGGGTGCTGGCTGAGAGCACCCTGCAGCGTGCTCCACTGTTGGGCACAGGCCTGCCACATGCATGGACCCCACAGCTGGGACCCCCCCATCCAAGGGGAGGCTTTGGGGGGGGGTCCCAGGGGCTCAGTGGAGCATAAACCAGGGCAAAACACTGGGTCTGGTATTTCCTTTCATCATCGATCGCTCCTCTCGTGTTTACCCTCAGCCCGTTGTGTTTGTAGAGGACATTTGTGTCACTCCTGCCATAAAAGAAGTGATATTCTATGGATTGGGCACACGCCGGAGCTTTGCTGCCTGCCCTTGCCCCCCGTGCCATGTTTGCAAAGCTCAATATTCGCCCTCTTCAAATAAATAAACCCGAAACAAACGGGCTTTGAATGGGCAGGAAAGCACCAGAGCCCCGGCACCTCCAGTGCTCCGCAGCGATCGATGGCTCGCTCCCGGGAGCATTTTTTACAAGGAACAAACAAATTGTTTTGCAATTTCTGGCTTTTAAAGGCTCGATCCGGGCCAAATGAGCCGTCAGGGTGACGGGGGCACGGTGGCTGCTTCCTGCAGCCCATCGGCTCGGCGGCGCCTTGACGCATGTTTGCAGAGTGACCGCGGGTGCTCAGCTCATTCTCTTCTCCTGGCTTCATCTGGCTGCTTGCTCCATCCCACCTGGACATCCCAAAAGACACCGTGGCAGTGGCCATCCATGCTGACTGTGTCACCGTGTCCCTTGCCTGCTCCCCAGCCTCAGCTGTGCCCACCAAGAGAAGCGGGGTTGCAGCAGAGCTGGCAAACGGCAGCGGGGAGCACCCCCGAGCTGGGTTTGCGGAGCAGTGGTTGTGCTGAAGGGAGGAGGTTCCGGACATCAAAATGGAGAGCGGGAGGGAAGGGAGGAGAAAATGAGTGCAGGAGCAAAGCCCAAAGCTGAGGACATCCAGCACTCAGCCTCAGCACCCTGCTGGCCGGTGACCCCGCAGTGAAGGAAACTGAGGCACAACCAGACCAGATCTGGGTGCGTGTGGTTGCATCCCGAGGACGTTTGATGGCCTCAGCTTTCACTCCTAGCCCCATGGCTTAAACACCCCATGTTCTGTTTGCTACAGGGGCTCTGTGAAAAGCTCCACCAAGCACGAGAGCCCCCAGGAGCTCAGGCAGGCAGCAAGGCCGAGCCTCACCGCCGCCTGCAGGCGCTCTGCCAGGAGCGGGCAGGGCACGAGGGCACCCGCTGTCCCCCTGCACCTCGTGTGATTGCAGCAAACTGGTGGCCGAGAGCAAAGTCTCACAGGGAAGTAAATGGTGCCACAGAGGGCTGAGCGCCGCACAAAGAACCCAGGCTGTGGCAGGAGCTTCACAGCAGCAAGCGAACAAAACCACGAGGGGCCCCTCTGTGGATCCGCTGCGGGGCAGGGTGTAAGCTCCCCCAGCACACAGGGTGCAATGCAGCAACACCCCCCTAGTGTGGGACACAGCCACCAGCAGGATGAAACACAAAGATTTCTGCTCATTTCTGGGGATTTCAGGACATTTCACATTGCATTTGCCCACCCCCCACAAGCAGGGCTGTTGTAAAATTGTTCCCTCGTGGCTCGTTCGGTGGCTCCGAGGCACAGAGGGAGGAAGGTGCTGCACCCCGCCGGGGTTCGTGTGCCTGTGGCAGCGGTTGCTGGCCGGAAGCGGGAGCGCTGACCTTGCAAACCTCGCAAGCAACAAGCACGAGACCTGGTGCGAGGGTGAACAGGCCCCAGCCAAGAGGGAATGACTCAACAGCCGCTCTGGGCCTGTTTACTTCAACTTTGGCCAGGGAGGAGGAAGCCACAGCTGCTCTGCCTTCCCCTTCCTGCATCAGGTCACACTAGGACATGCGGCCCAAGGCAGCGCAGAGCGCCCACCACCCTGCTTCGTCCTCCCACCAGGCTCCAACTCACACAGCAGCAGAAGCTGCCAGTCCCCCAGAGCCACCACCTCTTTAAAGCAAAGCATTTTGGCTCCACAACACAACTGAATCCACCCATCAAGTGCTTTTGAAAACCATTTTTATTTAAATAAGACTTTAAATACATTACATAAAACATTAAAAATGAAACCAAAAATCTGTTACTTCACAGGGCATTAGGCAGCAGTTGCTAGTAACACGTAAGCTCTGCAGCTCTATCTACAACGATACTTGTTACATTAGTCCAAAATTGATCCCTTGTCAAAAGTTTAACCCAAGGTACTGGTTCCTTCAAGTACACTGCCCGGTATCTTTGGGCTTGTACGACACCAGCACCTGCCAGGCCGGAATTGCAGGCATCCAGCCTTGAAGTCACTCTTCAGTCACTCTTCTCGTTCAAAAGTCAAATTTTTTCCCCAAATCCCTCTACCACCAGGAGCAAACACTGCCTAGAGTGAAGGTCCTGTCTCCCCAGGCCATGCCACAGCTCGCGCTCAATGCCTCGCTCCACGTGGGGCTGCAGGAGGCACCGCCAGTTACCGTCCATGGAAACGGAGGAGCCGCTGGACTGAGGAGAGATCCGGACGGTCTCTGGACTGACAGGCCGAGTCCCTTGGCTTAACTTGGAACATCTGGTTACTTTTAGCTTCAGGCCGGGCAGTGCCAAACGCCCGATTTACCTCTGTTAAATGAGGGACAGCAAGACGAGATAGCATGGGCTCGTGTCAGTTTATTACATCACTGAATTACACTAGTCCAGACTGAACAGTGGACCCAAGATTGTTACATTACACAAACCGGCTGGTTTTAAACTTATGACAAGGGACAGATGGGAATTTCATTGTAAGGAAATCTTCTTGCATAAAGCTTCAGTGACCCACAGGCACTTAAAACCCATGGACTTTCAGCTGGTCGTCTTTAGCCAGTCCAATCTGCAAGAAAAAAAAACGCACTTTAAAGCACTTCAAACCAGACAAGACTCCACGGAGATCCACACACTGCAGATGCTGTAGAACTGTCAGATCTCTGCTCCCCCCGAAGCATGGAATAAAAGTTATCCTGCAACTGCAAAACCTTGTTGGACAACATGTTACTTAAGAAATTCAGTAAGAAGAGAAAGAGCTTCCTCCATCAGTATATTTTAAAGACAGGAAAATGGGAATCTGCCTCCATCAGTATGGTATCTTAAAGCCAAGAACACGAGAACCTGCATCACGATTAAAGTGAAAAGTCACATTTGATGTAAAAATTAGCTATCACGTGCACCAGAACAAAACAAACCCTACCTCCACGAGGAACTGGCATATGTTCTTGCGCTGGTCACCTTGCAACTGAATCACTTCTCCATATTCAGGGTGTTCGATCACAGTACCATTGCAGGCAAATTTCTGGAGAGGGGGAGAAAAAAAAGAACGGAAAAAAAGATTTTTAGCAAGAAAAAGGCAAAACCTGCCCCCGCAGCTCCCCACCACCCCCCCCAGCAGCCACCACCCGGCTCCCTCCATCTGTCGCCGCCCCGGGGCTGCACCCACCTTCTTGAAGGCCTTCACCAGTTTCTTTTTATCGTAATCATCCGCGATGCCCTGGACAGTGGTGAGGGTCTTCCTGCCGTTCCGCTGCTGGATCCTTATATGGATGTAGTCCTCAGTGCCGGCAGGAAGCAGGTCATCACCCTTACTTGCATCAGCAAAGGGGTCTGCGGAGAGCGCCCATCAGAGCCGGCCGCCCCGCCCCTCCGCGCTCCCCATTGGCCACCCCACCTGTCTGTCAGCGCGAAGCCACGCCCCCTCCTTTCTCCCTACCCCCCCCCCCCCCCCCCCCCCCTCCTCGGCTGACGCAACCGGCCCCGGGAATAGCAACTGCGCCACGGGGCGGGGCCCGGCCGGGGAGGGGCCGCAAAGGCCCGGCCCGGCCCTGCCCCGCCGCCCGCCGCACAAAGGGCGCTCACCGAAGGGTTGGAGGTTCTGGATAGCGGACATACGATACGCTTCCCTTCCCTCGGCGAGGCGGCGGCGGCGGGCGGCGGCTGAGGCGGCGGCGCGGCGGTGGCTGAGGCGGCGGCGGTGGGCGCGGAGGATGCTCTCGCGGCGGCGGCTGCAGACGCTGTCAGGGGGGCGGGACTGCGGCCGCCCGCTTATATACCGCCCGCCGTGACGTCAGCACGCACGGCGAGCGAGGGCGGTGATTGGCTGCCTCGCCGTGGGGGGGGGAAGTGGGGGGGGGGGGCGGTCGCGGCGCGCGGGCGAACGCGGCCGCGCCCTAGGCTGGGGAGAGGGGAGAGGGGCGCATGCGCGGCGGAGGGCGCCGGTGGGAGGGGGGGTGCGGGGGGGGGGGAGGCAGGCGGCGCATGCGCGGTGCGGCTGAGCCTCGAGGGGGCCTGGGCAGCGCCATGGGGGGGGGGGGGGGGGGGGGGGGAATGGGGACAGTGGGGGGGGGGGCTTGGGGACAGGGAGGGGGTAATGGGGACAGGAAAAGAGCTTGGGGACAAAGGGGGGGGCTTGGGGACAAGGGGAGGGGCTTGAGGACAGGGAGGGGGGCTGGGGACAAGGGCCAAAGGCAATGAGGGGGGGCTGGGGACAGGGAGAGGGCGTGGGGACAGTGGGGGGGGGGCTTGGGGACAAAGGGGGACACACCTGGGGACAAAGGGGGGGGACCTGGGGACAAAAGGGGGGACCTGGGGACAGCTGGGGGGGGCTAGGGATGAAAAGGGGGCCTAGGGATAGTGGGGGGGGGACCCTGGGGACAACGGGGGAGGGGGCTTAGGGAAAGGAGGGACCTGGGGGCAGGGGGTACTGGGAGCAACAGGGGGGACTTGAAGATGGGGAGGGGGCAGGGGACAGTGTGGGTCTTGCTCCCTCTGTCCCCCTTCAGCAGCCCCCCAGGGGACAGAGGTGGTGACCTCCATGGTGGGCCCTGGGGGGGCCCATGACCGTGTCCCTATATCACTGGCAGCCCCACGAGTCCCACCCGCTGCCATCCCAGGGGGGTGACACCGCCACGTCCCCCTTCCCCGTCACCTCACGTGGGCCCCTGAGGCCGGGGCGCTTTTTTTTTCTCAAGAAACGGCAGAAATGGGGCTCCTGGTGCTTCCTGCCTGGTGCTTCGGGAAAACTGATGTCCCCTGGCCCCTTTTTGCTGCGTGTCCTGGCCAGGCAGCGCAGCCCGGCCACCCCTCGTCACCTCCCTGGTCCCGGTCATATTGGGCAGATGAGGGATCGTGACGTCCTGGCTTGGTCAGGACACCCCCGTCACCCCGATCACATCGTGGGAAGGGGCAAGCTTTGGGGATGTGCTGTGACAAAAGCATTTTCCGGAGCCATCCCAGCAGGGGAACGAGCCCAAGAGAGGCCTCGGGTCCTTCCCTTGAAACCCCACACACATTCGGGATGTGACCAGATGCCCTTCAAAACCAGGCACATTCAATCCTTCTCCCAAATCCTAATTTCGGGGGCCCTCAGCCTGCATCTCGGTGTTCAGTGTGAGCTGCCGAGATCATTTCCAGCCTTCCTGGTGCCTGCCGTGTGCCCCAAAACCCCTCACGAAGCGGTGAGCGTCTCCCAGCACCGCCTCCATGTGGGGCCGCCGGCAGATGGATGGCCCAGGCAGCCCGAAGCTGCGTCGTGTGTGCTAAAAATACACCGAAACCCCAGATATGGAGGCCAGCAAATCTCCTACACAATTAATAACGGGGTCAGAAGCCATATAGATCCAGACAGAGCACAAAATCTCTTCTGGGAGCTGGTCAGAGCTGCTCATAGGGCCGGAATATCGCTGCCACGGGGACACGGCTCTGTCAGTGTGGGTCGTGCCAGGGGCTGTTTATCCCGGAGCTGTTCAGCTCCTTTTACATCTCCCACAGCCTCAGCTCCCGCTGTTAGGTGTTCCTGGCCTGCGTTTGGAGCCCCCTGGGAAATATCGGGTATTTTTTGGCAGGTTCTTGGCATCTGGGAGCGCTGCCATCAGTGGGGCCTGGCAGCTGCCGCGCGGCCTGGGCCTCGCGTCGTTGCTGGGGGCCTTCAGATAAAGCATTTATCATGCACCAGGCAGAGTGTTCCTGCTGTATTTTGGTGTTTCTGCTGTATTTTTGTGTTCCTGCTGTATTTTGGTGTTCCTAAGACATCCGTCCCCTTCCTGTGTCCCCATGTGAGGGATCAGCAGCAGCACTGGAATATTTTCACTGCCGTCCATGTGCTCCACGGCCGCCGCGCTCCAGCAGCGTGTGGCTCTTGTTCCTCGCCTTCTGAGCACGTTTTCCTCCTCTCCCGCAGCAGAAACCATCTCCAGCGGCCTCCTGCTGGGCTGCCCAGGCACCAGAGGGGGAATTGGGCATTTCCAGTGCATCTCGCTCCAAGTGCATCTGCTGGGGGAAAGACCGCGCATCCTATTTGGAGTCACAAATGGGCAACGGAGTCACAGCCACTTCTTGTCTTCTGCCTCCTGTTGGGCACGCTCGCCTCGTGGCTGGGCCAGGATGTACCAGAGAGATGATTTATCAGTGTCACTGCAGATTTGGCATCCATACCATACATCAGGGTTTGTATCTTCACCACCAGACCCCCAGAACCTTTGGTAAAACACCAGAAAGGCGAGTGTGTGGGTACCAGAGCTGGGCCCAGTGCTGATGTGGGGCTGGCCACTGCCAAAGAAATGGTTTCAATGTTTTTAACACCAGTTTTCCATCCTTCAGGGCAGAAGCTGCCTGTCCCGGGCTCCCCACGAGGTGGCAATGCTGCTCTCCTGTGCAGGAGCAGCTCTGCCGCCAGGTAAGGCTGAGCTGCTGCAGGCGCTTTCGTGCCCAGTGCCTGGAAAAAAATAAAAATACTAAAATAAAATACTAAAATAAAATAAAATACTAAAAAAATATATAAAATAAAATAAAATAATAATAAAACAAAATATAGTACAATAATAAAAAAATAAAATAATAATAAAATAAAATAAATAAAATAGAATAAATAAAGTAAAGTAAAGTAAAATAAAATAAAATAAAATAAAATAAAATAAAATAAAATAAAATAAAATAAAATAAAATAAAATAAAACCACCTCCAGGCTGACCACTAGCTCTGTGCACAGGAAAATCTCAGTGTGTGGGGCCGTGGCGGTGTCTGGGGAGCTTCCAGGTGCGTTTTGGGGTCACCAGGCGGAGCGGAGAGCCCCCGGAGCAGTTTGTGTCCTGCTTTCCTGGTTCCACAGCACCGCAGTGGTGCTCGGGGCTGGGGCTGGCTTTTGGAAACCACCTCAAACCTTGGCAATGAGGGGCACAGACTGGGCACGGCCGGGCTCTGCGGCGAGGAAACCCACAGATGGAGAGGGCAGGGGCTGCCCAGTGCCCGTGCTGCGGCTGCAGAGGAGCTGCAAGGGGAAAAGCCCCCGAGGGCACCGTGTGTGCACCCTCTGTGCGGGGTCCTGGGTGCTTTTGGGTGGGCGACTGACCTTTGGTGAGGCCACAACGCCGTGCTCTAGGGATGGGAGGGAATCCTCCCAGCCTTTAGCACCCACAAATCAGCTTTTCTCCTCTCGCATCCTTCCTGCAGCCTCCACGTGACTGCACAGACCCAGGTTCGGGACAAGCTGGATTTTTGACGCACGCCGTTTGATCCCATTAATCAGCGCCGACAGTCATTAGCCCTGATGATTAATTAACCTGCTCCTGGAAAGCGCTGGGGCACAGCCGGGGTGAGCCCGGTTGTCACGGGGCCAGCGGCAGCGCAGGGCATCCCGCGCTGTGTGCTCAGAGGCCACCTTCCCTTTGTGCACGTGGGAATTCCTGGAAATTCACATCCCAAAGTTTGCAAACCCTGGGAAAAAAAATAAAATAATAATGAGTGAGGGAAACGACCTCTGCCCACCCATGATGAAGGCCGGGGGATGCTCTCTGTGCCAACCCCCCACCCCCCCCATCTGTGGGATGCTGCAGGGACGGAGGGGCTGTAATGGGGACATTCAAAGGCAGTCTCCAAAGCATCCCCCTGGACACCGCAGCCTGTCCCAAGGCCACCCCTGGCTCCTGCCTCACCCGGGGACCCTCCATCAGGAATTTGCCTCCGGCTTCGTGCCTGTTGCTGCTTTCTAGCGGGGCGCACGCAGCCTGGGCTTTGTGGGGCTGGGGTCGGGGCTCGGTGCTGAGCTGCAGCCCCCAGGGCTCCCACCATGACCAGCTCTCCTTCTCCTAGCAGGGGCCTTCCTCCCTCCCTGCTCAGCCTTCCTCTTCCTCGACACCCGGCTGTGAAACCTCTGCTCTCCGCGAGGTGCCAGGAGAGCTCTGAGCACGGGGCTCAGCGCCGGGGAGCCGCTGGGTGCTGCGAGCAGGCACAAGCCCTGCTCAGCCTCTCCCTGCCTGCACGCTCACAGCGGGGCCAGGCAGCTTCCTCCGGTGGGGAAAAACTCCCCATGACTGGGGGGTGGGCGTCGGGAAGCCCCCACAATTGGGGGCTGCAGCTCCGTCCCCGGGATCCGTGCCTGTGCTGTGGGTTTGGCCGCTTGCTTGTGTTTGGGGCTGGGGGGTGCCGTGGGTTTGCTGCGGAGAAGGGGAGCCAAAGCCCCCCTGCAGCCCTGGCCGCATCCTGGCTCACTCTTGCGGTGCCAGGACCTGCCCTGCAGTGGGGAATTGCCCCCAGCTGAGGCTCCAGCCCCGTGCAGTCAGCTCTTTTCTATCAGGGAAGGCATTAACCAAATGCCCACCGCTGCAGCGGGGTCACCGCACAGCCCCAGCCCTCCCTGGGGACCCAGCATCAGCCGGGAGCAACGGCAGAGCCCGAACCCACAGCAGGGGAGCGGGGAGAGGGAGATGAAGGGGAAAGAAGGAGGGGAGCAGCTCCCACCACCAGCACCCTGCAGACCCCCTGCCTGCCGTGGGGGCGTCTGGTGCAGAGCTGGGCTGCTGCTCCAGGACACGGTGAGCTGGGCATGGACCGTGCCACCCCCAGAGCCACCTCTGTCCCCCCCCTCCAGGGCTGCCCCCACCTCACTCAGTGACACAGAGCAAGGCCGGAGGGATTTCTGCTCCGGGGGGGCTCGGAGGAGGCGTTGAGGGCAGCTGGAGGAGCCGGGACAGGGGGAGCTGCGGTGGCACGGGGCTGACGCAGAGCCCTGGCACCGGCCGTGCCGGGTGGATCAGCCCCACTCAGCACCTCCGTGCCTCGGCCCCGGCTGTGTTCCCACACGCCAGCAGACGTGCTCGCGCTGGGTGTGCCCTGCTGCGTTGCACTTTTTCACACCTGGCTCACGCCGTCGCTTCTGAGCCGCTCATGGGTGCCGTGGGAAGGGGCAGAGGTGCTGGTGGGGGCATCCCAGGACAGCCAGGGGGGATGCAGCTGGGGCTGTACCACATCTCCTGCTGCTTCTCCCCCTGCAGCACGGCTGGGATGTGCACGTGGAGCCCTGCTCCACGTCAGGGAGAGATTTTGGGTCATGGAGAGACCCGGGCAGGGCCTTTGCTGGGGTTTTGGTGGGCCTGGCAGCTGGGTTTTGCTGGTCCCTTGGATGCTCACCACCAGCACCAGCACCAGGGAGGTCTGTGGCCACAGAACAGCCCATGCCAGGCCCCTGCTGGGGTGCCCAGCCACGGGGTAGCCCAAATGCTCTGGGAAAGGCAGCGACACTGCGCTCTGGGTGCCCCCAGGCACAGCCCCGTGCCCTGATGTTGCCTCGCACAAGGGGGACCAAGGCAGGGGCAGGGGGGCTGAGCCCTGCCGTGAGCCTGGGGGTCTCCAAGCTCCCCACGGGAGGAGCAGCCCCTTCCCTCCGGCTTTGCACTGCCTGGCTCAGCTCGGCCCTGCCTGGGGCTCTCCCTCTTGCTCCTGCTCCTGTTTCTGCCCCTGCTCCTGCTTCTGATCCTGTTCCTGCTCCTGTTCCTGCTTCTGTTCCTGCTCCTGCTCCTGCCGAGGCAGGAACCAGCCCCTCCGTGCAACCAGCCCGGCTCGCAGGCAGCCCAGGCTCCCTGTCCTGTATGATGGGAGAGAGGTCTCTGGGGTGCAGCCACCTCCTGCTGGGCCAGGGGTAAAGGGACGAGAGAGCTTCTGGGGGCATCATCAGCAGAAACAGGCACACGGCAGAGCCCGGCAATCCCCACTCTGCTGACTCGAGCAGAGCGAAGGGGCAGGGCAGACCAAACCCCTTGGTCAGCAGCCGCCTTGCCCCACTTTGTTTTTCACTTACCAGGCAAAACCCACGAGGGGTGTGAGCCCCAACCAGCGCACCCCAACCCCTGCAGCCCCTCCCGGCCCCGTGGCCAGGCACGCTCAGCCCTGCCTACACACAGCAACTCCCCGAGGGCCAAACACTGGCTGCTGGCCAGCGCCTTCCCGCACGGCTGGCAGAGCGCAGCCCCGTCCCGGCACGGCGCCCGGCGCTGCAGGGATTTATTTGCCTCTTACAAAACACTTGGCTCCGGCACCCGCCCTGCCCAGCCGGGATGGGAGCTGGCAGCGCTCACGCTCCGGGGTCCCAGCAGCCTGGGATGGGTGCTCCTGGTGCCCTGAATGGGGTCAGAGAGGTCCCCGTGCTGCCAGGTCCTGCAGCCGTCTGTCGCTTGTGCTGCTCCGGCTGCATGTCGGGGTGCAGCAGCAGCGAGCTTTGCCTATCTCACGGTGCTCAGGCCCCTTATCTCAGCAAGCCAGCCCGTGCCAGCCTGGCTGGGGGACAGGGAAACCTTCACAGGCTGTGCAAAGGTTGGCCACAGCTTGGCCACAGCCCCTTCTTTTGGCTAGGAGACGGTGGCGAGCAAAGTGCCGAACTCCTTTGCGCAGTGGCAGCGCCCCAGTGATCACAGCCGGGGCTGTGCCTTCCCCGGGAGACCCTGAATCCCCCAGCTCCTCTCCTCCGAGGCACTTCCAGGCACTGCTCTGGGCTGCTTTTTTTCCCCTGCCCCTCTGCCATGGGTGATTTCTGCAGTCCCTGAGCACGGGCACTGCTCAGTTGACACATGCACAGCCTTCCCGACAGCCCTGGTGGCACGGGGCTGCCCCGGACAGCCGGGCTGTGATGGAGCTGCTGCCTTTCTGCAAGCATTTCTGCTGCCGTTTGCTGCTGCTCTCGAGCCGTGGGCTCAGCCCTGCGCTCACCCTGGCTGGGGGCTGCGGCACCCCGAGCTGGGAGCAGGGTTTGGGTGAAACCCATGGGTCTGAGGGTGGCTGCCCCCTCCAGCCGGTGACACAGCTGGGTACAGGCACTGCCCGGCTCCCTGCTCCCCCATGGCCCTCCTGCTCCAAACACGGCTCCATTTCAGTTTCATTTTCTGCTTTTCATATCCTAACCCAGAGCAGGAACAAAAATCCACCCGCAACCTCCCCAACCTGGGGTCTCTCCGCCGTGTCCGTTTGAAGGAAACCCCCCAGGGGCACGGGGCTGCCCTGGAGACCCCCTCGGCCCCTCGAGGCCGCATCGGGGTGCGCTCCCGCTGCGTCAGCCCCGCGTTTCTTCCAGCTGACGTGGCCGCCCTGCCGCCGCCCTGCCGCGGCTTGCCCCCACGCCCAGCGCCAGGCTGTGATTAGCGAGGCGGGGGCCGCCGGCGCGTTCCCATCGCCCGCGTCACCACCGCCGCCCTCGCCGGCGCTGCCAGCCAGGTGTGTGCCGCGGGAGCCGCCGCTTCGCTGCCTAAAAAGGAAGCCACCCGCTCGCTCCCGATTGCAAAACTCCCTGGGCTGGGTGCTTGTGCTGGCTCCCTGCATTCCCAGCAGTTCCCAGGAGCCACTCGAAGCCCCGACGCCCCCCGCTTCCCCCGCCTGCAGAGCCCCCGATCATGCCCCGAGCCCCGTTTGGGGTCCCTGCGCGCATGGGGAGGAGGGAGGTGGGGAGGGGATGGAGGTGGGGAAGTGCACAGTGAGCGTGGAGCAGCCCCATGGCGTGGGACCCACGTGCTGTGCGTGGCTGTAGCATGGCCATGGTGTGGGCACGCGTGCCTCGCACCCTTCTGGGGCTCCTCTTGGGCTGTGCCTGGCCCCACTGCAGCCCCGAGCCCTGGTCCCAGCAGCAGATGCAGGGGGGGCTGGCCGTGCCAGCTCTGCACCAGCTCTGTGCAGGCCTGGCTGGGGTGAGACACATCCCAAGGACTCGTAGATGAGCCTGGGACTGGCTCTGGACACGCGGTGTTCCTGGGGGAAGCTCACATTCCTGCAGCTCCCGGTGCTCAGCGCAGGGTGCTGCGGCACGCACCGGCCAGGACAGCGGTGCCAACGGCGCAGCGATCCCACGGGGGCCTCAACGCTGGGTCCCTGGCACCATTTGGGAAACGCAGCAATGGTTGAATTTTGGGGAGCTGGCAGCTCCAGCCAGGGCTGTGCAATGGTGCTGGATCCTTGGGGTCATGGGGGACAGGGCAAGGCGCAGGGGACGGGAAGGACTCGGGTCCTTTCTTGTTGGTTTAGCTCCCAGGAGGGACGACGTGTGTCAGAAAGGGCTCGGCGGGTCCAGCCCTGTCTGTGATTCGGGGTATGCCAACTCCCTGCTGGGTACTGGCAGACTGGTGTCCTGAGCAGGAATGGCCCCACAGGCCCCCGGGCCCCACAGATCACCCTGTCCCCCACAGATCACCCCGTCCCCCACAGATCACCCTGTCCCCCCAAGGTCACCCTGTCCCCTTCTTCGGGCCTGGATCCAGAGCAGTCACTGGGGAGCCATCCCCTGCCAAAGCAGGGCAAGGGCCAAAGGTCCCACCCAGCCCAGCCCTGGCCACGCACAAGGCTCCGATCTCTTGGGGACACTGGTGCAATGCCCCCAGCTTTGTGCCACCAAACCCCACAGGTTCGGAGCCCCTGGGGAAGGACGCGCAGAGCCCGGCTGTGTTGGGGCACTGAGCTGCTCTGCACCCTGCAGAGGGGAAGGGCAGAAACGAGCCTTCCCCAGCACCTGTGGGGGCTCCTGAGGCAGCAGGAGAGGGCAGGGGGCTGCCCGCAGTGCCCAGGATGATCCCAAGACGGGGCCACCAGAGCCCCCACGTCCCCTGTGCCCGCAGAGCTCCCTGGGTACAGCCTGGGCTGGGCCACGCAGGTGGAAAGCTCTTTCTCAGGAACTGCCTGATGGTGAAAGTTGTTTCCCAGGCGTGGCTGGGGAAGGAATGCAAATCCTCTGAAGTCCCCTGTAATTACCGCCAGGCAAGTTACAGCTTGGAGCCGGGGCCGCCCCAGCCCCAGGCGTGGGAGCGAGCGGGGGCTGACGCAGCCGACCTGTCCCTGCAGCTCCTGTCCCCTCCTGCCCCAGGAACGCGCCCAAGGTGACTCACGGGGACCCGAGGGCGCACGGCATGGATGGGGGCACTCGGAGCCTGGGTGCTTGGGGGGGACCCCACTGGGCTCCTGAAGGCACGGGGGGGCCCCGTGTCCTGCCTCCTGCACGTGCCACGGGGCTGGCTGAACACCCACAAATCGCCCTCGCTGTCCTCGCCCAGGGGACTGAGCCTCCTCCACGTTTGGGCACGCAGCACCCCGGTCCCGGGGGTCTCACCAGACCCAGGGGAAAGGCTGCTCCTGGCTCTGCAGGGGTGTGCATCCCTCAGGCAGCCCCCTAAAGCGTCCCCCCGCTTTAGCCAGCTCCGCAGGCACCATCCTCAGCACATTGCCAGGGGGTCACATTTTGGGCAGCTGTGAGCCAGCGGGTGCCAAAATGCCTCCGCTGGTGGGGAGCAGGACCCCGCGGGGCTCTCAGAGAGACCACTGCATGGGGCTGGCAGCACTTGGGGAGCCTTGTGCCACGGGGCCAGGCAGCCTGGGGGCCCTGGCAGGGCACTTTGGCTGCGGGGGCTCAGGGTGGGCACGCTGAGGGTGTCCCGAGGGGCACAGCTCCTGCACACCGCTGCCAGGTCTCTGCATGCTGCTGGGGGCGGTAACAGGTGGGGGGCCGGGGGCTGCACCAGGGCAGGGGCAGCAGCCATGGAAAGCCCACGGTAGCACGGGGGGGGCCCACATCACACCCCGAGAGCTCGGTGTGCTGAGCAGCGCCTGGTGCTGTCGGTGGTGATGAGTCAGAACCAGCTATGGACACGCATGCACATGCTTGCACACGCGTGTGCACCCCTCACATGTGTGCATGTTCCCCCTCTCCCCCCCCCCCCGGGAAAGGTGAGGGCCCAGCAATGCGGGCAGGATGCAGGTACCGGCTGGGGGGCTGCTGCCTGCCGGGGGAGTGGGGATGAGCCCAGCCGTAGGGGGTGCAGAGCCCCCCAGGACCCCCACTTCGGAGCCATCTGGGGTGCCCAAAACCTGTGGTGCTGTGGTGCTCCGTGCCCTCTCCGCAGGGTGCTGGCAGCTGGCCCTGCTCTCAGTGAGCACACAGGGAATAGGTGCCCACCTTGGAGCAACCCCTGCACCCCCCCGGCACAGCCCTGCTCCCCCTGCAACCCCCCAAACACCCCAGTGCCCCCCCCAAAACCCCATGAACCCCCAATGCCTCTCAAGCACCTCCCCTGAACACCCCAATGCTCTCCCAGAACCCCCCGGAACACCCCAATGCCCCCAGAGCACCCCCCTCAACACCCTAATACCCTCCCAACACCCCCCCAACACCCCAATGACCCCCCCTGCACCCTCCAAACACCCCAATGCCCCCCCCAGCTGCTCCCCCACAACACCAGCACCACCCTCTGCACCCCTGCAAACTCCCGTGCGCCACAGCACCCTCCTGCACGCCCCCAGCGCGACCCCTGCAGCCCCCCCCCGGCCAACCCCAGCACCCCCAGCACCCCCAGCACCCATGGGTGCCCCCCCCGCAGCCGCTCCCGGTCCCGCTGCGCCGCAGCGCAGCCAGCGGAGGGCGCCCGTGGGCAGCGATTGCGCCCTGCGGCAGCGCCCGCACGGCTGGGGGGGTCCCTGCGGGTCCCAGGGGGGCTCTGGGGATCCCAGAGGGTCCCAGGGGGGCTCAGCGAGTCCCGGAGGACGCCCTAAGGGGGTCTCAGAGGGGCTCAGGGGGACTCAGGGGGTCCCAAAGGAGGCCCTAGGGAGGTCCCAGAGGGGCTCAGGGGGTCCCGGAGGTGGCCCTAGGGAGGTTCCTGTAAGCATGGGAGGTCCCTGAGGGACTCAGAAGGTCCCTGAGGGTCCTTGGAGGGCTCGGTGGGTCCCTGCTGGGCTGCAGCAGGTCCCAGAGGGGCTCAGCAAGGCTCAGGGGGTCCCTGGGGGTCCCCACAGGTCTCAGCAAGGCTCAGGGGGGGTCCCTGGAGGTCCCCGCAGGGCTCAGGGGAGCTCAATGGATCCATGCGGTGCTTGGCAGATCCCAGCAGGTCCCTGCAAAGCTTAGCACAGCCCTATGTCAGGACCTGAAAAGTCCCAGAGCATCTCCAGCACATCCCCCCACTCACGTCCCTGTACCCCCCATATCATTTTGGGTCCCCCCCAGCTGCTGGCACCGCCACCGGGGCTGCCGAGGACTCTCCAGGGGCTGCGCGGTGCGGAGCAGGGTGGGGGGGGATCACAAGCATTTGCCCTTCCCTGCAGTGGCTGCTCGAGCGCAGTTCTTTGGGTTTAAAAAAAAAAAGGAAGAAAAAACAGGGGAAAGAGCAGCTTGGGAGGATGCAGCCCGTAATTACTGCTGCCTATCAGGAGGATCAGCTGCGCTCCAGGCAAGAGCGCGGTGCCAAGCGCGGGCAGGTAATTGCCTGATGCCAGCCAGCCAGCTGACAGGAGGCTTTGTCTTCTCTCTTTGAAGTCCCCTACGGAAAATCATTAGTGCTCTGAACCATCGGGGCTCCAAACCATCGGGGCTCCCGGGTGGAGCTGTGCAGCTCAGCACCGGGGGCACCAGGGCGAGGGGGCAGCGGCAGCGCTGCGAGGTCGGGGCCACGAGGCTGTGGGGCTGCCGGGGAGGTTTGTGGTCGGGCACCTCTCGGGCACGGGCTGCTTCAGCCTGATTAATGACTTCATTAAACCGCCCGCCAAGTATGCATGAATGAGTGGCCAAATCATTACAACCGCGTGGGAAGTGACAGCGCAGCTTATAGGGACTGCTCTAGGGGCAGTGGCATGTGTCACCCCAATGCAACAGGGCTGGGGCAGCCCCTTCCCTTCCCTTCCCTTCCCTTCCCTTCCCTTCCCTTCCCTTCCCTTCCCTTCCCTTCCCTTCCCTTCCCTTCCCTTCCCTTCCCTTCCCTTCCCTTCCCTTCCCTTCCCTTCCCTTCCCTTCCCTTCCCTTCCCTTCCCTTCCCTTCCCTTCCCTTCCCTTCCCTTCCCTTCCCTTCCCTTCCCTTCCCTTCCCTTCCCTTCCCAGACCCAGGGGGCCCAGCTCAGCTCCAGGACCCCACCACAGGAGTGGGATTTCCCTAGAAAATTGCTCTCTGCCAGGGCATCTCTTGCATCCATCCTCCGGTATCATCGGGGCCATGCTCGTGGAGTGGCTCTGCACAGGGGTCAGGACAAGCTTTGGGACCAGGAGGGCACAAAATCCCGGAGGGGGGTCCCCATCACATCCCCATGGGGTCACCGGGTGTAAGCGTCCGCGCCGCAGGGCAGGGGGAAGGGATGAGCTGGAGGAGGGCGATCGCTGCCCTTCCCCGGGTGTTTCGGGGCTGCTCGGCCTCACCCTGCGTGGCTGGGAGGCTCGGAGTCACCGTGGGTGCTGGGTGCGGGCGAAGAATGAAAGCTGGAGCCGCCACTCGTTGCCTGCAGTCAGCATGGGAAAGGAGGTGCCCGGCTCCCTGCCCCGCTCCGGGGTGAGAGGAGCGAGCAGACGGGGCGGGCTGGCGTTGCCACACCGAGCCGAGAGGTGAGGAAACGCAGGAGCTGCTTGCTTATCTGGAAGACAGATGCTGAAAGAAAAAAAAAATAATGTGGGAAACTCCGAAGGTTGGAGTTTGCTGTGGAGATAGAGCCCAAACAGCCTGTGAGACCTCGGGAGTTTGGCTCTGCCTCAGACACACAAAACATTCCTTTGTCTGGGTAACACGAGCACGGCTTTGTCTGCCTGCCTCTCCTTGACCAGAACCAGACCCAAGGGCTCCCTGGGCATGGTTCTGA
Source organism: Anas acuta (assembly GCF_963932015.1). Lineage (NCBI taxonomy): Eukaryota > Metazoa > Chordata > Aves > Anseriformes > Anatidae > Anas > Anas acuta. Next base: position 2,520,061 of record NC_089003.1, on the reverse strand, counting down.
CGGCACCTCGAAGGGGTTCAGGGGCAGGGTTCTGGGCTCTGGACCAGGGATTCCCCACCTTCGGTCCCGGCTCGGGGAGTCACCGCAGAGGGAGGCGAGCTGCTCACAGCCAAGGGGGTCCTCGCCCCCTGGCAGGGACAGAAGGGCTGAGCAGGCCTTAGAAGACGAGGCTGGTTGTTTTCCAAACCGCTTTAGCATCCTTATTGCTAAAAACCTCACGGCTAAAACCTCAGGACTAAAACCTCATGGCTAAAAGGTGCCAGCAGAAAAGCGCTCAGCCAGACTCGGTGAGCTGGCGACACGAGGGGAGGTCGCAGCGCCTGGGTGGCCCCGAGGGTGTAAAACTGCAGCAGGGCCAGGGGAAAGAGATCGAAATGCCTGCTGCAAGCACACCCAGCGCCAGCCAGGTCTGCCTCCCCTGAGCAAAGCCGAGATGACTGCTCAGTGCCACCCGTCCCCTCGGCTGAGACAAGCAACAGCGCACGAGGTGGCTGCGTGCTCGGCGCTGATTCACCGGGGATCGCTTCCGAGTGGGATCTCCTCAGCCCACGCCACGCTGCACCAGGCAGAGCTGGGCTCGGAGCTCCGGGGAGGTGCTCGCCGGGGAGCCGAGGCACCGAATGGAGCAGGGCCAGGCCCACGCCGCGGGCTGGTGCTCTGCTAACGGCTCAGGACACCAGCCGGCACGGGGCAGCATCGCTCGCTTCCACGCGCACCGAGAGGAGGACAAATCTGGGAGCCTGGTGGTGCCATGGGACTGCCGCTGGCTGCTGGTGGAGGCTGCCTGAAGGCACAGCAAGGCCTGGAGGTACCTCTGGTGGGACCCAGTTTGGAGAAGGACAGCACAGGGTCACAGAACCGCAGGGTCACGGCGTGGTTTGGGACCTTAGGGACCAGCCGGTCCCACCCCTAGGCTGTGCCCGCTGCCCCATGGCTCAACCTGCCCAGGAGGGAATTTCCATTGCGCGCACATCTCCAAATTTCCTTTCATGGTAACAAATCTAAGAAGGCTTCTTTTTTTTTTTTTGCAGATAATGTGTGGGGGCTGTCAGGACACGTCCTAGCAGTTGATAAAGAATCAGCAGCTGAGATAGGAACAAAGGCAGCACATTTCACTCCACGCCTCGCTGCGTTTGTTACCCATCTCGGTGTTGTTCAGAGTCACGGAGCGCAGCCCCAGCCAGCCGGTCCCTTCCTGCAGGAGACATCGCTCTCAGGGTTGTGACCTTCAGCGAGTTTCTACTGAGCTCTGAATTGCTGAGGTGCACTCGGGAGAACCTGGCCCACAGGGGAAACCCGATGACTCCTAATTAGCTCATATTCATTACATTAAAAGCCCAATTATGTGCTATTGTTTGAGGCAACTGCAACACTGCTGACCCTGGGCCTTTTCACACCAACCCTCACCGCTGCCTTTCTGCTTGCCCACCCCCAGCAGATAATTTCCCCTCCGTCCCGTGCAATCCAAGCGGTCCCGGTCCCGTTCTCCATCCCACCCTGCAGCACACCTGAGGGCGAGATAACATCTGCGACGTGCGTCTCGCTGGAGCAGACGCCGATAGCATCTCCCGAGCGCGATGATGTATTTTTATCTCAAGGGAATTTGTTGTGGGCGAGTGTTTCAGGAGAGCCTGGGAGGCTGAATTCCTCCCGTAGCACAAAATAGCTGCTGCGCCGCACGCGGCTCCGGCACGGCTCCGGCTGCGTCACGGTGCCCTGCTGGCAGGGCTTGGCGCGAGGGCAGCTTGGTGCAAAGGGTTTTGGTCCCCCAAAGTTTGGGAATTGAGTTTGGGATTGCTGAGCAGCACCCAGCCAGAGGTCTGGGCAGCAGCAGGCTGCCAGCACATCGATCAGAAAAGACCAAGAAAAGCCGATTCTGCAGGATGACCTCCAGGTCCAGATCTCTTCCCGGCTGTAATAAAAGAGCTTAAACGTGGGCTGAACATCTGAACTCGGATGGTGCAGAATAAAAGCCCCAAACCCTGCTATTTCCTCCCTGTGGGGTTTTGCCTCTCCGTATGGCAGCTGTACCTCCAGGCTGACTTGGCCTAAATCATGGGGGGTGACCCGAGCAGGGATCTGGAGCTGAGAGCACAGGTTTGGGCTGACACGAGGGGCTCGGGGCCAAGGCAGGAGCTGCCTGGAGCCGGAGGGTGTTCGCTGGGAGCTGGAACACGAGCGAAGCCAGCACACCTGGAGCAGCCCGGCGCAGGGGTGGCCAAGGGATGGCTCTCACGCAGCTCCCCCACGACGCTGTGCCACGGGGACTGTTGGGAAACACCAAACCCCCCGCTTCGGAGGGAAGCGGGCCAGCAGCCAACGCTGCTCGGAGCCTCGATGCATTGCACAGCTCCGTGCTGCAGGCTGAGCGCACACATCCACGTGCTCTGCTTTTTTTTTGGTGCCGGGGTGCTCCCGGTCCCCTTCTTTCCCCCAGATGTGGCACGTGTGCGTCCCAAGAGCCCAGACCCCAAATGTGAAGCAGGGCAGCTCCCAGGTGGTGCTGTCAGAGACCACAGCCTCGGGCTGGGAGGATCTGGGGTTTGCTTCTGGTTACGCTGCTCCCAGGGGGGCTACCCGGAAAAATCCTAAAACCCCTCTGCAAGCTGCTGAGGACTGAGATCGACGCTCTGTTAAGTCCCTGAGAGCTAACAGGGTTGTTGCTGTTGTGTCCTTGAGGGAACAGATGAAAGAAAGGAGGCACTATGAATTACCAAGGGTGAGGCTCTGGGAACGTTTTAGCAACTCCAGAATCAGTTAAGTGCTTAGAACGAGAAAACAGCCAGAGGGGGCCCGGGAAGGAAGGAGATCACCACAGGAGAGAAATCACAAAAGGCTTCCTAATCCCTCTTACTCTTTCGCTACCTCACAGGCACCTCTGTTAAAAGAAAGAATAACTCCTCTTATCCGTGAATGACATCTCTGGAGCCGGGCAGGCCAGCTGGTTGGGCGTGCGATTTTCCACTGTGTACTGCAAGACCTGGCGCCACACCACTAAAAGGATTTTTTTTTTTTTTTTTTTCCGAGCAAAGAATAAAACAGTGCAGTGTCTCCCTTCCTGGTTCTCTGCTGCTTTTTCACGCTAATACCTGTCCAGCTGCATTACTGTAATCACAAGGCTCAATCCCTTAATAACACAGCGCAGGTGTGGCTATCGGGATGGCTGCATTACCTCACCTCTGCGCATCTCCTCCGGGTTCTCCTGCTTAAACCCTCTGCCTTGCAGTTGGTGTTGTTCCTCACTGCTGTTTGTGTTGCCCATCACTCAGGCAACACTGGTCCTGCTGAATTCAGTTAGCGTTACTGTCCTGCGGCTCCAAATTTGCAGGAAAAAGCAGATCTGTGTCCAGGCAGAAGGGTAGCTGAGGGCTGATCTTATTCTTCCCACCGAATTGTATGTAAAGTGTCCTGGCAGTGGGTGCACGATGCAGTTCCAATTCTTTTTATCTGATTTAGACTACCTAAACATTACAACTTGCCTCAGCAATGAGATAGGAGAAAGTGAGGCACGGAAACACTTGGCTTCTACAAACCTTGCAGCAGTCGGGGGCTGCTTCTGTGCAGTTTGTGCAAGGCGATGGAGCAGCGCAGGAGCTGTCGGAGGCTCGACCCCAGTGCCCAGGTGCAAGTGGGAAGCGTCAGGCACCTGCAGTTTAAAGAGGCTGAAACACCACTGTTAAGGGGACTTTCCAATCTCTGCAGAGATTCACCCTGAACCAGTGCATAAGCAGAAATTAATGGAGTTTCTTCTGTTTTGAACTCCAGAATTTCTGCCAAGCGCAGTATCAGTGCTCAAACACTGCCAGGTCTGTGCTTGTCCCGGGATAGAGGTCCTGGGTGGAACGTTTCCATCTGGCTTTGGATCAGCCCAATATAAAGATTATGGATGCTCAGAGCTCTTAAGTCAGCAGCTTTCGTTGGCTTTTGACTCTTTTAAAAAGCAAATAAATAGATTTTTAGATTTTCAGGGTAAAAGACACTCGTGGGCAGCTCGGCATGTCTCAGGGGATTCACTTGTTACTTCACGAAGGAGCAGCGGGGTGGAGTTGGAGCGAACACCTCCACTCTCAGGTGCAACAGCAAAATGCTAAAACGTAGCCCTGAGCAAGGAGCCTTCAGTCCTGAATCACGCCTGGGTGCTGGGAACGAAAGCGGAAAGAGCAGCTCCTGTGTGCGCTGCAGTGATCCTAGTGGGATGTGACAAAAGACAAGAAACCAGGGGAGAGAAAAATGATGATTCTGGAATTTGGCTACGAGTGTCAGGGGTGACGAAAAACGCCGGCAACGCCTCCTGCCCGGGCTATAAAGGGCTCCAAGCCCGGGGGAAGCTCACTCTCGCTCTCTGCGCTGCCGAGCCGGGTGTCCCTCTCCAGCGCCACAGCTCCACTGCCCCTCGCCATGAGCACCACCACTGTCAGGCAGTACTCCTCCTCTTCCTCCCTCGGGGGGCTGGGGGGAGGCTCCAGCAGGCTTTCCTGCGTGCGCGGAGGAGGCTACAGAGCCCCCAGCGTCCACGGAGGCTCCAGCAGCTACTCCATCACCTCGCGCATCGTCTCGGGGCTGGGCAGCGGCTATGGGGGCAGCTACTGCAGCAGCGTCGGAGGGGGCTTGGGCGCTGCCTTCGGGGGTAGCTACGGGGCCGGCTTCGGAAGCGGCTTCGGGGCCGGCTTCGGAAGCGGTTTCGGAGGTGGCTTTGGAGGGGGCGATGGCATCCTCCCGGCCGGAGAGAAGGAGACGATGCAGAACCTCAACGACCGCCTGGCCGCCTACCTGGACAAGGTGCGTGCCCTGGAGGATGCCAACACCGACCTGGAGGTGAAGATCCGGGAGTGGTACAAGAAGCAGGGACCTGGTCCCGACCGGGACTACAGCCCCTACTACAGGACCATCGAGGAGCTCAGGAGCAAGGTAGGATGCTGTGGTTAACACAGTGGGACATCTTGTAATTAGAGAGGAAGCAGAAACACTCACTGCTACCTCTAATTAGTTAGGTAACCGCGTGCCTCAGATACACACACAGAGTGCCAGGCTGGGAATTGGGAGATTTCTCAATGTCAGGTCTTGATTGCATCCTTCTAGGTGGGAACAAAGACCGTTTTCACCGAAAGAAGCAGAGGTAAAAGTGCAAAAATGAAGAATTAGAGACAGATCTGCACTGATAATGTGCATTTCCCGAGACTTTAACATGCGCACTTGGGAAAGTTGGAGGTGCCTGCAGACTATGAAACACCACGTGGTATTTGTAAACATCCACTCAGCGACTGTGCAGAACACTGTCCCTTATTTCAGCTCCTTGTAATGATGTAATTTAGGCGCTAAGGAGAAAAAGATGGAACTCGCCAGCAGTGAGTTTTTTGCCTCCTTTCAGCAGTCACTGCCACAGGGTCAGGCTTGCTGCAAACCCACCAACCCAGGCAGGATTTCCCCCAGTTCTGGTTTGATTCCCAACACCCCCTTTCGGGGGAATTGCTCAAAAATTGACTTTGTTCTTCTCTGTTACTGCTTCCGTACAAATCTGCCTCCTTGGCACCATACCTGATGTCCTCCCAGGCTCTGCCCCGAGTCTTTTCCCAACATGGGTTATTTGCTCCTTTATTTGTAATATAAAATCCAGAAGCTGCAGGCACCTGCTCACTGCACTTTGCTCCATTTCTGCAGTCAACAAATTAAACCCATCCCAGCACGAACGGCACAAGGGCTGCCAGCCACGAGCACCTGCTGGTCCATCTGCGCACGGTGCCGTGGATGGGAGAGCGGCAATTCCTTCCCGACCCTTGCATAATCACCGCGTGCCCTGGAGCATGGGAACAAGTGCTATTGTCTGATCTCACCCATCTCGTGTGACTTCATGCTGCCTTTTGAAATCCTTAGTGATGGAATTTTGGAAGCGGAGGTCACGGAGTTTTAGGAAAGGGAGGACATCAGACGCTGTCAGTCTCAGCTGTGCCTCACTTCTTGTCGTGACTCAGTGTAGTCTTCAGTTCAGGAAATCCCAAACTTTCCCCAAATTGGTCCTATCCCTCCTACCTCACGTGTGCGCTGATCAGCCATTTCTGACAATCCTTTTGTGCTTTCTATTTATTCTCCATCCTCCAGGTGCTGGTGGCCACAGTCGACAACGCCAACCTCCTCCTGCAGATTGACAACGCCAGGCTGACAGCTGATGACTTCAGGACCAAGTAAGCCACGTTTCCTGGAGACAGGAACGGAGTCTGCAGAGATATTTGATGAAACGAGGGGAAAAATAAACCACCCCAAACCCAGAAAGGCAACTTGGAGGCAAAGCCTTAAAAATGAAGGTGTCATTTCCAAAGCAGCTCATTACCTAAATCTTGTAGGCACTTAGGGGTTGTCTTGCTTCCATCCAGACCTTCACTATTATAATCCCACAGCTTGTTGCTCTCTGGTTTGAGCTCTCCTGCATGGACAGCTTGCGCTGAGCTTCTGCTATGCTTTTAATTTCTGTGCATATAGCTCAGCAGTGCCCAGACCCAGTGATAAAGCCCCACCATGTCAGGGGGAAGGCAGTATTAAGGACTCAGGGGGGCACCGTGCTCTCAGGTGCTCCCCTCACTCAGGAGCACTCACCATGTGTGCACCACGGGGGTCACGCAGCTTTGACACAACACCAGCAGTGCGGAGGACGTGGGAAGCATTTGAGGGGCTCTGTCCCAGCAGGGCAGGATCTCCTGCGTCCTTCCTCAGTGTTCCTGTGCCCGCAGGTTTGAGACGGAGCAGGCTCTGCGCCTGAGCGTGGAGGCTGATATCAATGGGCTGCGCAGAGTCCTGGACGAGCTGACCCTGGCCAGAGCTGACCTGGAGATGCAGATTGAATCGCTGAAGGAGGAGCTGGCCTACCTCAAGAAGAACCACGAGGAGGTGAGCACGGAGCCGGGCTCAGAAAAGTCTCCAGACTGGGGCCAGAAATACGAGCTCTGGTCCAGTCTTAGGCTATGCTGGATTTCCTCTGCTGGGGGGGAAGATGAGACCTGCGGGTAAGGGAGCAGAGATGATGTGTTATGGATGACAGCATCCACTATGGAGCCGGGGTAAAACCCGGTCACCACTTGATATTTCAGTAATGTCCACGGTGGCTGTTAGAGGTTTATTGACATCCCAGCAGCTCCAGCCATGGCAGACCAATCTCACGAGCAACGAAGCCAGCTGCAAGCTCTGATTTATTCTCAGAAAAAAAGCCAGATTTAACTCAAATGGAGATTTCTTAAGATAGAATTTGGGTTATTTTATTTGTGATAGCAGAGCATAGGTCCCAGTTTGGTCCCTGTTGCTACCTGCCCCAGAAGTATGTCCAGGAGGATGCTGTCTTTCCTGAAAAGCTGTCTTGAGAAGAACATCCTTATGCATGGATTGGTGGATCCATGAAGACGTGTGTCTCTTTTCCTGCAGGAGATGAACGCCCTGCGTGGGCAGGTGGGTGGAGAGATCAGCGTGGAGATGGACGCTGCTCCTGGCATCGACCTCACCAAGATCCTGACCGACATGAGGGAGCAGTACGAGAGCCTGGCCGAGAAGAACCGCAGGGATGCCGAGCAGTGGTTCTTCAGCAAGGTGAGCTTGCTTGCCTGCCTGCATAACTGTGGGGCCTGAGGCTGAGCCCCCTCACCTGGCTGTAACGGCACGGCTTGGCCTTCTTGCAGACGGAGGAGCTGAACCGCGAGGTGGCCATCAACACGGAGCAGCTCCAGAGCGGCAAGACGGAGATCACGGAGCTGCGACGCACCATCCAGAGCCTGGAGATCGACCTGCAGTCCCAGCTCAGCACGGTACGACGGGCTGCTGCCTGTGGGCAGGGGGTCCCCTGGCTGGTCCCCTCCCTTCCCCATCATCCTTGTCCCCCTCTGACCCCGTCCTTCTCCTCTACACACAGAAAGCGGCGCTGGAGGGCACCTTGGCCGACACAGAGAACCGCTACGGCGCCCAGCTGGCCCAGCTGCAGGGGCTGATCACCAGCGTGGAGGAGCAGCTGGGCGAGCTGCGCTGCGACATGGAGCGCCAGAACCACGAGTACAGGGTCCTGCTGGACGTCAAGTGCCGCCTGGAGCAGGAGATCGCCACGTACCGCCGCCTCCTGGAGGGCGAGGACGCCCAGTGCGTAAAGGGCTTCGCTCGGGTTGGAAGGGGACAGGTGGTAGCAAAGGAAATACAAGATGAGCAGCTTATACTCTTTGGAGGGTCCTGTGAGCCCATTTCCTGACCCGTGGCATGCCACCAGGTCTCCGTTTTCACTCCTGCTCATGCAGAACAGCCCGGGGGTTATTAAAGCACTGCAGCATCCTTGGGGAAGGAGCAGGTACCAGCGCTGCTCATTGCAGCAGGGCAGGGTGCTGCCTTAATGCCCGAACCCCCCCGGCACTCATACCTCCTGATCATTTTCTTCCTCTCAATCTTAACATGAAGTAGTCTTCTGAAGGCATTTTAATTATATTCTGGTACGAGAAGAAAAGGCAGGGTTTAAGATACTGGTGGTGTCCTAGAGACCGCTCACTCTGTTCCCCGTTCTGACTGTATTTCCTTTTTCCCCTCCTGCAGCATGTCCTCCCACTACATCTCGCAGCCTGTGAAAGAAGGTAAGAACGCCTCAGTTCTGCAGCACTGATCACACCGAGCTGTCACATCCTTATCACCGTCTTAGTACAGACTCATACTTACTAAGATAATAAAATAACCACTCTACTAGCTTTTTCCAAATGTGAATTGACAGGAGCAATTCTTCTGATATACCCAAACCATGTTTTAGAACACTATTGGTGTAGACTGAAGCTCTACTAAAGTATTTAGGAGCAGGAATGCTGTTTTTTAATTGTATTTCTGAGGCAGCTGCTGCTAATAACAAATCCACCCACGAAATTTATGATTAGCTGCTTGAAATAACTAACAGTTCCTTCTTTCTCCACTGCAGCTCCCGTAACTACCCGCCAAATCCGCACGATCTTCGAGGAAGTGCAGGACGGGAAGGTGATTTCCTCCCGCGAGCAGGTCACCCAGGCTGCCCGCTGAGCCGGCGGCGTGGTTTCCTGCAAACCTCCCGCAGCAAAGCGCGAGAAGATGCCAGCTTTGTGTGCTCCGGCTACGCAGCTCCGGAAAAGCAGCTTCTCTTTTTATCCCACCGCTGCGTCCCTCGCCCTTTCTCTAAGCGCCGTGCTTGGAAATCAAATAAAGCTTTTGGCATTCGTGCAAACCCGAGTCTTGTGGCATCTGGTGGTGCTGCTCCTTAGGGCCAGGCTGCCCCAATACCTATAGGGCAAAGCTCCTCTGGAAGCAGCAGCGTTCTCCATTGCTGGTCTGCAGGTGGTGGGTGAGACACCCACGCTTCTGAGCACCCGAGCCCTTGCTGCTTGGCTATGGGTGGAGGTGGAGAGAGGAACTGGGAGAGGAGCAGGTTACAGGGTCACGGGAGGTGAGACTTGAGAGGGGTTTTGGCTCAACCGAGGCACCGTGAATTTCTGCCACGTGCAGTGACAGCAGAGCTGAAGCTTTTGGATCAGGGAGCCCAAGCAAGGAAGGGAACAAAAAGCAGGACACGCAGCCAGGACCCTGCGAGCAGCTCTGCTCCTGGCCTTGCCCCGGTTGTCCTGCAGTCCAGACACAAACTTCGTGGTGAAATGAGGCCGTGGATGGGTTAGGGATGCACGGGGTGGTGCCCCTCTAGAAATACGGCTTCGCTTAGTTCTTGCTCTCAAAGCACTGCAAAGGGATGCTGAGAACAAGGGGTAGTAAGTGGTGGGCATGGGCTCTGCAAGCAGAGACAGAAGCTCTTTGGGGAGGTCCTTCTGGCACTCCTGGCTGTCAGCAGTGTTCCTGACACAGCAGATCTCGGTGCCGTCAGCTGGCCCAGCTGTTCCTGGAAAGCCAGTTCAGACACATTCTTGGCTGGGTTCTGCCATTATTACTTCATAAATCCACCTTTCAGATCAATGGGGTGATTCAGAAAGGTGCTGCTCGATGTGTGTGAGAACAGAGCTGGCCACGCAGCTTTAAGTCCCCTTTCCAGAAAACCTGCCTGCATTGTATGCAGATATAAGATAGAATCAGAATTCCTGATCCCCAAAACATTCAAAGGGTCCCCACAGTGCACCCGTGCTGTGGGAAGGCACAGGGGTGCCTGGTCTAGCCCTGAGCTGGCTCCTGCCTGGTTTTGGGTGCAGCCCCGTGAAGCCCAGCCTGTTTTTGGGTGGGCTGCACCCAACCCATCCATTGCAGGGCACTCTGCTCCGTGTGCCCCCTGCAGCCTGCACCCCCCTGGGGTTCCAGCACGGCGCTGGTACCCGAGCGAGGCAGCTGAAAGCACGCCCAGCATCTCCCGAGCTGCAGCACACGTGGCTTTGGCTTGGAAGCTCGTGGCTGACAATCGGTGATCTCATTTCCACTGGGATTCCACCAAAGGACACACGAACACATCCCGGGGAAGGAGTGCTGTGGGCAGGAAGGCAACTAACACCGCTGTTACTGACACCGGTGGCGGACAGCCCAGGAGTAAATCACGGCACAAATCCTGCCCCGAGGCGGTGCTGCTGCTGCTCTGCCCTCCTTGCGACCGCTGCACCCGCAAGGGCTCCGTGCGGAATGCGGGCAGGCACGGAGCTCAGATGGATGAGAAAGGAGGGGACGGACCCCCCAAGTCACCTCGTAGGGACCCCCAGGTCTCCCCATGAGCAGTACAGGGACCACCAGGACCTCTCGCAGCTCCTCTGAGCCCTCTGCCCTGCAACTCCTGGCGTGGAGATGCTGAAAGAGCCTCTCTGGAATCCGTCCTTGCTTTGTGTTTTTCTCCTGGAAAAGCCCGGGCACATCCACGCTGCTGTAAAAACAATAAATACCAGCTCGCTAACAAAATCCCCTATTTTAATTACGCCTGCTACTGCAAATTGCAAGATAGGTGTGGAAAGCAGATGTGGATTCTCTCCTGCCTAAAGCGCTGACAATTAGTCCTCACCTTAAGAAACCCGTTGAGGAGGGAGCTGCAGGTGGTGGCTTATGCAGACAGGCAGCGGCAGCTTGAGGCAGGTTTCAGAAAGAGGGATTTTATTCCAGAGAGACGGATTGACTTCTCAGGATACAGGGATTTAATCTGGCATAAGAGACCACTTTATTAAGAGATACAAAGGGGTGGGTTTTCCACTCCTTTTAGGGAGCTTCTGTGTGATAATTTGATATTCGCAAGCCCACTAAAAAAAAACACAGATGTGTTCTTGTCCAAATACTTCCATCTACCATGTCTGTGTGTTGAATACATGTTTGGAGCCAGATTTTTATCTCCATTTTCCTCCTGGAGACAGAACGGCATGTTTAAACACCAACACGCTACCAGGAAATGACTGTTATGCCATAGAAATGGCATTTTGATTTTGAAATATGTAAGAAACAGGCTCCTAGTGTGCACGGGAGCCTGATTTATTAATAGGTGGCCTTTTATTTAAAAGAGAAGGTGAAACAAACAATATGTAGTCATTAGTGGTTGTGTTCAATGGGAGGTCATGCTACATAACGACTTAGAATTTTTAATTTGTTGTTTTAAGCCTTAATTAACACCTCCTAATTTTAATTGCTGCTGGGCGGTATTATCAAAGTATCCTAGACACTTTGAGCGACGTGTATTTTTACAACACTTATAGCGGTTTAACAGAGAACAAAGGATGAAAGAAAAGGCAATTTCATGTAAGGAAAGGACTTGCTGTCCGCCTCGTAACGCTGTGATGGTTTTGTATCCTGTGTAGGGGCTGTGGGGAGCAGGTTACTGCTGCTGGCTGACTGTCCTGAAGGCTTCACCAGCGTCCAGGCTGAGGGTTTGGGCTTGGAGGGGGACTTGCTGGTGTCGCTGGTGGTCCCCTTTCAGCGGGGATGATCCGTGAGCTCTGCCTCTTGACGTTATCGAGGTGAAGCTGTGGATGGAGCTGGAGAAGAAAGTGCCAGGCTCGGAGCTCCCGGCCCCTGCCTCCCTTGTGCTGTGTCCAAAGAGGAGAGGAACAAAACACGGGTGTCAAGCGGCTCCGTGCCTCGGCTGCTGGTGCTCACACCACAAGAAGGTGCCTTCGCCAAGAGACCGAAGGCTCCCTCCATCCGGAGAGCACACGGAGGAGCTTTTGGGTCTCCTCCTCCTCTGCCAGCGGGCTGCTGTGCAGATCTGCCTCCGAGCGGGCACATCTGCCGCTGTGCTTCCCCATAGCTGCCAGCGAGTGGAATCCCAAGGGCACGTCCCAGCCCCGTATCGCTCCCAGCTGCCTTCGCAGATGGGAGGGCGTCGTGCCATTCAAAGCTACTTAGCCCGTACCTTCGTTGCGTATTTCCAAGTTCTTTCCCCCCCGTTCCTGGCAAGTGATCTAACGAATTAGTTGGCTGTTGGGAAGGGGTTGTTGGGGCCTGTCGATGAACACAGTCGAACAGCTCACCGTGCGCACACATGAGAAATATCTGCTCTTCCACACCCTGCATGATTAGCGAGTGACACTCAGGGTTGCGGTTTCAGCACGGAGAACCGACAGCCGAGCTCGACCACGCATGGGACACGGGTCTCCGGAGCCTCCTCGCTCTGCAGGGCAGCCAAGATCCCCCAAATCCCTCTTTACACGGGAGCTGTGAGCTCCAGACTCACACTGAAGTCGTCCTCCCCGCTCACAACTGATTGGGATGTTCACACCAAAAGCAGTGTTAGCGTTAGCTGCTTCGCCACGGTGCTGCCAGCTTCCAGCTCTTTGCTCCCCAGTGCTCAGTGACCAGGAGCCCTTTTCCCAACATCCTTCATCTGCTTGATGCAATTCTCCATTTTTTTTCCTGGAGAATCCACTGATTTGTTAAGCTATTGCAGCTAGTAGCCATGCCCTGCCCTTTCTGAACAGTTTTCAAAGCTTGTTCACAAAGAACCAGGGGGAACAACCCCTCCTTACTGCCTGCCCTTATTCCTCCGCTCTTGGGTGGTCTCAGAAGGGCAGAACTGAATGAGCCCTGAAGGACTGACTCCTTTTTCAATGCTGGATGAAATGGAGCACTTGCATTTCCAGGACTGGCAGCCAAATTCCTTCCAGCACCGCTGGGCTCACAGATGTGGATGGATTTTGGGCTTCCCTGCTTGGTCGTGGTCTTGCAGCCAGGCTGTGCGGACAGTGTGAGCAGGGGACGGCGGTAGCTGGGACAAACAGACACAGCAAAAGAGATGTTGACTTAATCCACTCAAACACAGGCTGAATTCTGAGCTAACACCACAAAGGAATATTAAAATGTAGCCCTGAGCAAGGAGCCTCCTCCTTTGAATCACACCTGACTATTTACTTGGAAACGGAAGAAGTTTTAAAACGCCCTTCTTGAGATAAGGTGTTTCGAGTGAAATATGACAAAAAGCATGAAAGAACAAAGGAAAAATGACGATTCTGGAAGTTGGCTCAGATTTTAGGAGTGATGAAAATCATCGGGAATGCAACAACAAAAAAAAAAAAGCGCCGGCAACGCCTCCTGCCCGGGCTATAAAGGGCTCCAAGCCCGGGGGAAGCTCACTCTCGCTGTCTGCGCTGCCGAGCCGGGTGTCCCTCTCCAGCGCCACAGCTCCACTGATCCCTCGCCATGAGCACCACCACTGTCAGGCAGTACTCCTCCTCTTCCTCCCTCAAGGGCCTGGGAGGCCTGGGGGGGGGCTCCAGCAGGCTTTCCTGCGTGCGCGGAGGAGGCTACAGAGCCCCCAGCGTCCACGGAGGCTCCAGCAGCTACTCCGTCTCCTCGCGCATCGTCTCGGGGCTGGGCAGCGGCTATGGGGGCAGCTACTGCAGCAGCGTCGGAGGGGGCCTGGGCGCTGCCTTCGGGGGTAGCTACGGGGCCGGCTTCGGAAGCGGCTTCGGGGCCGGCTTCGGAAGCGGTTTCGGAGGTGGCTTTGGAGGGGGCGATGGCATCCTCCCGGCCGGAGAGAAGGAGACGATGCAGAACCTCAACGACCGCCTGGCCGCCTACCTGGACAAGGTGCGTGCCCTGGAGGATGCCAACACCGACCTGGAGGTGAAGATCCGGGAGTGGTACAAGAAGCAGGGACCTGGTCCCGACCGGGACTACAGCCCCTACTACAGGACCATCGAGGAGCTCAGGAGCAAGGTAGGATGCTGTGGTTATCCAAGTCCTCACTAAAGTCCCTTGTTTTAAAGATGAGCCTGTCCCTAAAACCTAAAGGGACAAGAATTAACAGATGACAGGTAATGGTCTGAGATGGGAAAAGAGAAATACCTTGCTTGGAAATCGTAGCCATAACCTGTTAGCAGCAGTTTATGGACCAATTCCTCCACGAGGCACAAGGATGTGCTTTCAGTTGGGTATTTCAGTGCAGGGAGGAAGGCGAGAAGGAAAACTGGAGCCTGAGGGTATCGGACACTGGCTCAGTTCTCAGGCATTGCCCACTTCTCCTCGATGCTGCTCCTGTCCCAAGTGTGTGCTGCCTTTGCCAGGCTCCTGACTGAGCATTCTGCAGGCAGGGACACGTTATCTCCTTGCCCCTGTTCCCTCCTGAAGAATGATTTGCAAGCTGTGATGCCAAGCAGTTCTGGTGAAGATCCTACAAATCAGATCGTTTCTAGCCTGAGAGGAGGCTGAGCAGAGGAGTTTAAAATGAAGGAACTGCCCCATGGGATGCTTCTTCTTTGGGAGGTGCAAGCACAGGCTCAAGTGAAATACCAGGAGGAGCCAGGGCAGAGGGGTTGCAGGAGGTGGCTTCAGAGGTGCTGAACTCAGCTGAGCTGAAACGCAGCACAGGAAATCACGGCCCAGCTTGTTCCTTTGTTCCTAGCAGCCCCCTGGCTGATTTTAGGCAAAGGTCCTTGGGCAAAAGGATCTGAATCTGTCCTTCCCCTCCTGCCCTGCCATCGTGTTCCTCCCCACGACCAGCTCTGCCCATATTACTCACTGGGAGCTGACTGTGTGGTCCTTCAGCACTGCCTACGCCAGGTGACAGCATCCTTGGTCAGCCCAGGCTCCACCGGAGGGGACGGAGGTGTGCGGGTGGGCATCTGTCCTGCCTGTGGTGGCAAACGCCAGGGAAAGGGGCAGTGGCACTGGCAGGCTCTGGTCAACCTAGAACTTTTCAGTTCTTTTCCCTTTCTCCTGGCTTCACGACGGGGTGAAAGGCTCTTGCCTTGACACACGAAGCTCCTCTTCAAATTGCAGCCCATCGGGCGCGCTCTGACCTGCAGCACGGAGAGCTGCGGAGGCGAGCAGTGAACTGCTGGTCTCAGAAAGCCTCTGCCCAGGGCGAGGCAGCCCCTTCCTCCCTCCCCCTGCAGCTGCCAAATTGCGAGCTCAATATTCCCTCCTGGATTACTGCTAAAACACCCCCCGAAGCATCACAGCTCAGCGCGAGCTTTTCATTAGCTTGTGGCTACAGAAATTACTGCTCATTAAATGGCCAATCATTTTCTGAATCCCAGAACAAATATTCGCACCTGGGGTGCAATTACGAAAGCAATCCGGGCACAAGGCACTCCTTCCTCACCTCCCTTTTCGGCTGGGCCGTTCAGTGCTGCCAGACGTGGCCCAGGGCACTGCCAGGACTCTGAGCGCTGCGGGAGTGTCCGGAGATGCCGCTCCAGCAGGGAACAGGCTGCGACACGTGCGCGTGCCGGTGCCTTCACAAGACCAAATTCGTGCCAAGGAGGGATTGAGCTGCAGCATCCCGCCTCTGTCTGCAGTCCCTGTGGAAGTCCAGCCCAAGGGCAGGCGGTTCTGTGCTGCTGCAGTCCTGAACAGGAACTCCGACAGCAACATGCAAGTTATGGAATGACCTTTTCACTCCTTTTTTTTTCTTTTTTTCCCTCCCAGATTCTTGCTGCTACCGTCGAAAATGCCAACATCGTCTTACAGATCGACAATGCCAGGCTGGCAGCTGACGACTTCAGAACCAAGTAAGTGCAATGCCTCCCGGAGCTCCTGGGAGGAGGGAGGGAAAAGCCAGCCCGTTAAAGGCTTCTCTTTGCTTTCTGCAACTGAAGTCGCACCACCAGCTCACTGCTGGCTGTGGGACATTTGGGTATGTGCATCTCTTCCTGGACACAGCGTTGTCCTGACATTCCTGCTCTGTAGAGAGCTGTGCATGCACGTCATGCAAGGTGCTTGGCAGAAATGCACACGCTAGGGAAGAAAACAAGAAGAAAAAATCTGTATCAGCAGGGCTCCATGGATTAACTGTGAGTGTGTGCCCGCAGGTTTGAGACGGAGCAGGCTCTGCGCCTGAGCGTGGAGGCTGACATCAACGGCCTGCGCAGAGTCCTGGATGAGCTGACCCTGGCCAGAGCTGACCTGGAGATGCAGATTGAGAACCTGAAGGAGGAGCTGGCCTACCTCAAGAAGAACCACGAGGAGGTGAGCACAGAGCTGGGCACAAACTGGTGCTGACAAAATGGACCTTGTGTGAAATGGAAAGGGGGCCAGGTGCAGCGTGCAGGACTGTCTGCAATGAGGGCTGTCAGGAGACACAAAAATGCACATGGGGAAGGGCGGTGATCCCTAAAGACAGGAGGTCTGTGAGGTTCGGCTGCTGGGTGTGAATAACAGGAGTGATATGAAATTTGTCACGGTGAAAATATGATGATTCCACTCCGATGTGTCTTTTCCTGCAGGAGATGAACGCCCTGCGTGGGCAGGTGGGTGGAGAGATCAGCGTGGAGATGGACGCTGCTCCTGGCATCGACCTCACCAAGATCCTGGCTGACATGAGGGAGCAGTACGAGAGCCTGGCCGAGAAGAACCGCAGGGACGCCGAGCAGTGGTTCTTCAGCAAGGTGAGCTCGCTCACGTGCCCACGTAACCCTGGGGCTCAAGGCTGAGCCCCCTCACCTGGCTGTAACGGCACGGCTTGGCCTTCTTGCAGACGGAGGAGCTGAACCGCGAGGTGGCCATCAACACGGAGCAGCTCCAGAGCGGCAAGACGGAGATCACGGAGCTGCGACGCACCATCCAGAGCCTGGAGATCGACCTGCAGTCCCAGCTCAGCACGGTACGAGGGGCTGCTGCCTGTGGGCAGGGGGTCCCCTGGCTGGTCCCCTCCCTTCCCCATCACCCTTGTCCCCCTCTGACCCCGTCCTTCTCCTCTACACACAGAAAGCGGCGCTGGAGGGCACCTTGGCCGACACAGAGAACCGCTACGGCGCCCAGCTGGCCCAGCTGCAGGGGCTGATCACCAGCGTGGAGGAGCAGCTGGGCGAGCTGCGCTGCGACATGGAGCGCCAGAACCACGAGTACAGGGTCCTGCTGGACGTCAAGTGCCGCCTGGAGCAGGAGATCGCCACGTACCGCCGCCTCCTGGAGGGCGAGGACGCCCAGTGCGTAAAGGGCTTCGCTTGGGGCAGCGGGGTCAGAGGGGACAGGCAGTAGGCAGAAAAATTTGCTGGCCAGGGCCTCACCCTGATTGCAGCTTTCAGGGCTCGTGCTGCTGTTCATGCCAGCCCCAATGGCTCTGCCCCTGGCTTCTGTCTGCAGTGGGATGTTGCAGCGGGCACCGGTCCCATCTGGAAGGGGGCAATGGTCCCTCTCCCTCCAGGAGACACCGAGCACAGCAGATGCTGTTGCAGCCCCCATGAGACTTCTCTGTTTTGCTCCTCTGCCTCAGTACAGAGCCCACAAAGCAATAAAGTTTGTCCCTAACTTCTCTTTTGTTTTCTCCTTCTCTTGCAGCATCTCTTCCCAGTACTCCTCTGCGATGTCCTCGCACTCCGGCAGGGACGGTAAGAGCGCACCTTGCCCCGCACGCCATGCACACAGCTTCGAGGCTTGCTCCTAGAGCAGCTGCCAGCCTGGCTGAGGAGCAGTCCTCAGGTGTGCCTCGCCGGCTGAGGCAGTGTCAGCAGCCAGGACACGGCGTGCGAGCATCTTACAACGAGTAACCACAGGAAAAAGCTGTCAGGAAGGGAAATGCCTCGCATGCCTTTATCGCAGGAATGATTCGGCCTAAATGAGCCCTGTGACCGAGCAGCCAGCGCTGCACCTGGGGGCAGACCTGCAGGACCAAACCGCACCAGGAATTTAGGGAGTGGGCCCTTTGCCTTCTCGAGCCTGCTCAGCAGCCTGGCTCTTCCCTCCTCCAGCCCTACGGAGCTGTTCCAAGCCGTGCTGGCTGGCACCCCGTGGGATTTCCCACATCATCCTCGTGCAGCACCCGAGCCCCTGGTAGGAGATCTCTCCCCTCCCTGCCCGCCAAATAACTTTCTCCCTCTTCCCTTGCGCAGGGATGACGTCCTCCCGCCAGGTCCGCACAATCGTGGAGGAGGTGCAGGACGGGAAGGTGGTGTCCTCCCGGGAGCAGGTCGCCCTCACCACCCGCTAACGGTGCTGGGGACCCTCGGCCCCAGGCTCAGGCTCGTGGCCGCTGACCCAAGCCCTGGCCGAGGCTCTGTTTGCTGGGGCTGTGCCGCAGGCAGCTTCACCCGGCTGCTTCTGCGCCCTGATTTACCCTGATTTTTGCGCAGGTGCTAACCTGCACTCTGTACACATTTAATAAAGCTTTTTTTTTTTCATCCATGCAACTGCAGACTTGTCTGTCACTGATAGGTGATCTCGCAAAGCCCCGGGGTTGTGTGTTCGCGCCAGGGAAAGTCCTGAGAAACCACATGAAGGAGCCGGCGTGGGGAGGGGAGCGGAGGAGCACGGGTTCCACTTGGCGCAAAAATAATTCGGGGCAGCTTTTAACACTGAGCACAGGCCCATGGGATGACTGAGACGTACACTGATCGTTTTGATGTGAAACGAAGGCAAGGATGCTTTCGGACAAAGTGCCAAACAGGAGCTGATTAAAGCCAACAAAACAAAGCTCTGTTCTCAAAGTCTTGATATTGTAAAGAATCCCTTTCACCTACAGGCTGAACTTAAACGAGCACAGCATCAGACGGCTTGGCAAACCTTGCACAAACATTCCTTCTGTCTCATTTGCCTGTCTTAAAATCACACTATTAGGCGCATTGCACGAAAACTTCATGCAGGCATTTTAACGTTGCCGAGGGCTGCGTTTAACAGGCTCTAAAGTAACCACTGCTTAATCTGCAGCGCGATGAGTGGCAATAACTTTTTATCACTGTGACATCTAGTAGATCGCTGCTAAAATCCTTCTTGAAACATGAGCTGGTTATCGTTATGTCAACACCGTCTGCGGGCACGCTGCCACGCAGGACGAGGTGATGCAACCCGCGCACGGGCAGCCTGGTACCGGGCTGAGCCTTTGCTTTGCCCACTCACTTCCCACGGAGAGCAGCAGGAACCAAAGGGTGCTGCGCTTGTCGCACGTCCCCCACGTGTATTTTGTGGGCTAGAGATGGGAGAGAACGTCATCTCAGAGCCAAAAGGCTGGTGGATCACTTAGATCCAAAAATACACAATATAAGGATATTAGGGAGAAATTCTGTACTCGGAGGGCAGTGAGCACCACCCAGGCTGCTCCGAGGAGCTGGGGGTGCCCCATCCCTGCAGTGCCCGAGGCCAGGCTGGATGGGGCTGGGGGCAGCCTGGGCTGCTGGAGGGGTCCCTGCCCGTGGCAGGGGTTGGAATGAGGTGGGCTTTGAGGTCCCTTCCAACCCAAACCATTCTGTGATCCTACAAGGGGCTTCTGCGGCTTAATTCAGGCAGGTTTGTCTCTTGGATTGTTATTGATGATTCATCCTCTTCAGCCTCCGGAAAGGCATCGAGGCACTTATTGAACAAGAACAAAGGCACGCACCCGGCCTGAGCAGACTCTTGAAAAGAGCTGACGATGCCATGTGAGGCATGACGAGACAAGCAGAGGCACGGGAAGGTGATCGAAGAAGTGGGGAACCCGCCAGGTCTTTCCAGAAAAGGGAGTGTGTTCAGAGGTGATGCTATCATTCTGTGTTATTGTTCAGCAATTACAGAAAAAAAAAAAGTAGGAAATGAAACAAAAACCAGAGTGCAGGGTTCATTGACTGTATCATGCTTTGCTCAACTGCAGACCTTCCTTGCGGAAAGAGGAAGTCTCCCAACCCAAGCGAGCTACACCCGTCTCAGAAATAAAAACTAGATCAAGCAAAACTGTCCTGTAGCATCAAGCTGTCCTGCCCTTTATGGCGATGGACAAGGTGCAGAGTGGAAATTCTGATTAAACTGAAAATCACAGAATCATAGAATCATTAAGATTGGAAAAGACCTTCCAGATAATCTGGTCCAACCATCACCCTACTACCAAAATGTGTCAGTTTTTGCCATCAGAAGAGATTGATTTTATTTCAGTTGTACATGTAGGCAGCTATTGGACTCTCAGGCCAGAATGCCTCAAGTGTACCGAACACAGAAGGGCTTTCTGGAAAAAAAACAACCATCTCAATGTAAGTAGGAGGCTAAAAGAAGGCACCAGCCCAAGAGCACTGCCTCTGCTGGTGGCCCAGTAAGGCATGGCCAGAAGGACGCAAGGGAGAGATTGCAGGAATGGCCTGAACTGAATGCCTGGGAGGTGAGCTGGGAGAGCCGATGGGAAGCCCAGCTTTGTAATCCATTCAGTTCCATTGGGAGGATTGTATCGGGCATTTTCCTGATTCACCAACATATATTTGCTTTAACAAAAAGGCTTAAATCCTGCATAAGGCTCTTCATAACCCTATTACCACAAACAGGATGGAAGGCCATGCTTAGCACACGTACGTGATTGCTGTGTTGCATTACAGTGATCAAACAGAAGGAAAATACCACCTAGCCATTAGGGAATTTATTTTCTATTATTACACCTTGCTCTACAATTACCGCTTGCATCTGTGAAATGTGGACAAATTATCACACCCAAGAGATGGAGAAACATTGGTTTTGGGGAGCGTTTCTCGAGTTTTCTGCAAGATGCAAGAACAAGAAAAGCTTTGGTGGGACTCAGCAAAGATTTATAAAAGTCCTCTGCAAAGAGTGGTGAAACTTTAATGGACAGTAAAACAAAAAAGGAAAACCAAGAATGTCTTTGAGAGATATTTCATCAGCTGAGACATGGAGACAAGTGTGTAGGATGTGCTGGTGTCAAGCTTGATGTGTAATAACAGGAGTACATGCAATGAGTAAGACTTAACATGAGGATTGTGTTTCCCACCTTTAAAGCTCCGTGTTCACATCAGATGTTCTACAACGCCCTTAAGAAAAGGATTACTATTATTGTTATTTCCGTCCTACAGAGCATGAAATTGAGACTCAAGCTGAACGATTTGCCTGGAGTGATTTACAAAGCTGGGCTCAGAACCCTGGCGCTTCTGGCGTCATCAGCGAGTCGGAAAACAGTTTCGGTGCAGCAGTAACACCCTGAAAACCTGGGAATGACAGTTTAGTCAACAGCTAGATAAGAAAATACTCGTAAACAGTATTCACGAGAATTTTCTAGGGGCGAAATCCTGAAGCTTGGCTGAGAAAGAGCAGCTGTGGGGCCGCTCACAGCTCTCACCGCTGTGCCGATGCCTCCTGATAAGGATCGCCAAGCCAGAAACCAGAGATGAACAGGCTGAAGGGACTTCTCTGAGCCCTGGCCGTGTGTTTTGGGTGCCAGCTGCTGCCTGGTGCTCAGCCTCTCTCCCTTGGCACTCCCTGGTGGTTGCTTCGAGCCCAGACGTGAGCGTGGGCTCGCGGTCAGGCAGGGCGAGGGGCGGCAGCTCGGGGCTCCGGTGCCGCGCGTGAGTCACGACGTCTGCGGGGCAGTTCTGGGTGCGAGCACAGCTCATGACTCAGGGATACCTGGAATAATGTGAAATGCTGCATCTCCCTCTTGGGGCACATTACACTTTCTCTACTTCATGCTGCTTAAGAAACAGTCTCAAGTCTTAAAGTATTCCGAGACGACCAAAGGACTTCTCTCCGGGGAAATCCAGTCCTTTCTCATTTTCATCCCTCTTTTGAACCTGATGATTTTGTACAGGAGACCAGCCCTTGGGAATAATGCCACAGAGCCCATCCTCTACCACTGTCCTGCTCTCCTTTTTAAAGCGGAGTGCCAGAAGTAAATGTGAAGTTGTGGTATAATTCCTTCCTTTCCATTTTTTTTTCACGAAATCACATGGGAACAGCACCTTCGCCTAGGGGAGGCTTTTCCCTAGCTCATTTGTTATTTGAAATTATCTTTCCTTGTCAGGCCTGCACTGCTCTTTTCTGAAATGCCTCCTGGGGAATCCACACGGGCCTTCCCTCCTCTGCTCCGTGCCCCCGGGCACAGCGCTGCCTGCCGAGGGGCTCCGAGGTCGGCCGAGGACGGCTCGTCGGAGGCATCGCCCGCGGCCGCGCTGAGCACGTTTCCTACTGGAGACTCCAGTCTGGAAGCCAACAAAAGCGGGCTCTGCAAAGCGCCTTCCATTACGCATGTAGATAGCATCGTTAGCAGAGCTCTTCATCCGAAATGGAAATCTCCTTTAATAAAAGGAAGACTGCAGCTGCTGGCGGGTCTTGAGGTATGGGCTGGTGTAAAAGCAAGAGCTGGTTTTAATAAAAATGTCAGATTTTGGAAAGGAAGAAAGTCAGATTTTGGAAAAGAAGAAAGCCACCATGAAGAACATACAAATCCAGTAAAGTCCAGTCAAATCCAGAGGGAAATCGCTCTCCTTTACAAAAGTTGTGCAGATTCTATTTCACCATTGGCTACAGAGACCTGAACAAGGACTGAAGCTCAAAATATAAGCAAGGAACATGGACACCTCTGCTTAGTTCTCAATAATTTAAAAAAAACGAATATCATCTATGCTTTTTTTCTCGTAGAAAAATATTTTTCAATTAAATTGAATTCAATTTAAGCTCAACATCGCAATTCACTAAAAAAAAACTGATGTTGACAGTTCAGCCCCAATGCTGTGTGGGCTGAATGATGTGTGGGCAGCTGCAGGCAGAAGCCCTGGCACAGCCTCCGCTCCCGACCTCGCCACCGATGAGGCATGCCATGGCACCATGGCACAGGCTTCACTCGCTAATTAGGGACGTAACAAAGGATGGACATAGACGGAATCCACACCACATTTAAGGTGCGCTGGATTTGCAGTGTCAAGATAAAATCAAGACTAATGAACCTACCCAAATGGCATAAGCAATATTTCTGAACCAGGCTGCACCTGACGCATCCTTTATGTGAAGTGTCCAGGTGACCTGGACGCCAAAGCCAATGCTGAAAAACAAATGGGGAAAAGGCAGCCAATATTACCATGGCTGTATTAATACTATTAATAAAATGAAAGATCCGGATGACAAAACATTTTAATTATTTCCCTTCTTCCTCAATTCAGCATTGCAAGACTAAAAATTAGCTTTAATATCCTTTTTCTTTTCTTCTCTCTTTTCTAAATTTAACACGCTTCTCCTAGATGGTATTCAAAGAATTTCCATGGTGCTGGTTGGAACTGGGTCAGACCTACACGGGATCAGGCTGCTTCTAAAATTCTCTATGCTACTGTTTTAGAAATCTCATGAAGCATCTTATGTGGCTGTCCTCTCTTGGCAGTGAATATTCGTAGCTGACTGCAACATTTGGTACTCAGGAAATCTCATTTTCTCTTTCATTTTGGATAAATACTTGCATATTTTGTCTATCTTCAAGAGCAGCAGAGCAAATATCCTGGTGTGTCCCCTCTGGAAGGGGGTATTTGGGTGCATGCAAGAGACAGAGAAGCACCAAGCAACCACCAGTACACTCGAGCACAGTGTTATTTTCACGTGCTCTCCAGTCTCAAGGTCCAATGTCAGAGACGCCGGCAGGATCTCACCCAGCTGACCGCCCCCAGTGCACCAGGGGTCCCCAGTGCCGTGCGCTCTGGGATGGGCAGCGCAGCCAAAAACCTTCTCCTGGCCCCAAACCCAGGCACCCCAAGGCAGTTGCACGATGGGCACCCTCACTTTGGGTCGTAAAGGGGTCGGACAGGCTCTGTCGGGCAGGAGGTGGGCACCTTTCCCACAGCTCTCACTTCCCGGGCAGACTTGTCCACGCCAGGGATGGATAATTGCCGTGTTTCAATCCCCGGGCACTCTTGGGTATCGTCGTTTTTTTTTTTGTGTCACTGCTGTTTGGTTGTCATCACAAGTCAAACCTGATGATTCAGGAAGTACCATTTTTGATGTAGTTTTGAAACACGCTTCTGTTAACCAAAGCATCTTTCTGTTGTGGGATTGCTGGAGACAAACGCCTATGGGGAAATATTCCAGGCTGGAAAAAAAAAAAAAAAAAAAAGAGAGAGAAAGAAAACTAGCCAGGTCACAAGGAGGAAGAATAAACAGCCCTTCTCCAGCGCTAACATCCACGGGGAAGGGTATAAATAGGCAGCTGTGGGGACAGAGGGATGGCAGCCTGATCCCGCGGCGATCTGTGCAGCTTGCCTTGGGCTCTGGGCTGGATCCTCGCTGCTCTCAGGATGAGCTGTGCCGTCAGGCAGGTCGTCACTGCCTGCTCCCAAGTCAGGAGCAGCGCCGGCAGCTCGGCGGCTGGGGCTGGCAGAAAGGTCTCCTCCGCCTCCTCGGGCAGACACGCCGCCTGTGACTTCGTGGCTGCAGCCGGCAACTTCTCAGGAGGCAGCTCCAGCGAGGGATTCCTTGGGAAGCCGCTGAGCGCCGGCAGCGCGGCCGGTGGGAACTTCGGAGCTGCGCCGAGGGCTTGTTCCACCATCGGATTTGGCGGCGGGGGCATGTGCGCTCGTGGTGTCGCTGGGGGCTTCGCCAGGGCTGGCGCTGGCTGCGGAGAG
This sequence comes from Anas acuta, assembly GCF_963932015.1. Lineage (NCBI taxonomy): Eukaryota > Metazoa > Chordata > Aves > Anseriformes > Anatidae > Anas > Anas acuta. Next base: position 2,495,402 of record NC_089003.1, on the reverse strand, counting down.
GGGATCCTGTTCGCTAACAATGAAAAGGCCACCATGCAGAACCTCAACGACCGCCTGGCCTCCTACCTGGACAAGGTGCGGCTCCTGGAGGGAGAAAACGCGGATCTCGAGTGCAAGATCAGGGAGTGGTACGCCAAAGTAGGGCCCAGCTGCGAGCCGCGCGACTACAGCTGCTTTCATAAGGAAATCGAAGATCTTCAAAACCAGGTAAATCAATGCTTTTCAAGAAAATAATTTTCTGGGGCTTTGCTTTCGCATGCAGATGTCCAATGTGAAGTGGCAGAGGCAGCATCTGTCTCTGGAGGTGCACGTGGAGCCACAGCTTATATGCAGTGTGACAGCTTGGGCGAGCAGCACACTGCTTTTATGGAGAACTGAGGTTTCTGCAGCTGCTCAACCAAGGTGGCATGCAGATTTTCCTGGTGAAATGCCATTTAACAGATTACTAACACCAATATATGAATTGATTCTGGAAGGACTGGGTTGCAGTACCGTGGTAGATGTTTCCTCCAGGGCCTTCTGGAGCCAGCAGAGCCTGCCAGCCCAAATCTCTCTCCTTTGGCTTCCTTTGCAGATCCTGTGTGCAGCTATGGAGACCAACAAAATCCTGCTGAACATTGACAACAACAGGATGACTGCCGACGACTTCAGAGTGAAGTGAGTACAGGCCCTGTGCTGGATGGAGCAGGTTGCACTGCCCGTGGACGGGCAGGCGAGCGATGGTGACACGGAGACCCTAACGCAGTGCTGGGGGCTCACCATTGCTCTGTGAAAGGCACGGATAGCATTGGCAACGCTCATGGCATAGCATGCCTGAAGCGATAGAAGAGCTTGCTCCTCATTTTTTTTCCCCATGAACCCATCTTGAGGACTTGCTGTGCTGTGCTGACGCGCTGGCTTTCCTCTTTGCCTGTGGTTAAGGTACGAGACCGAATGCGGCCTCCGGCAAAACGTGGACGCAGACATCTGCAACCTACGGCCCGTCCTGGACCAGCTGGCCAGCTGCAAGACCGACCTGCAGCTGCAGTGCGAGGCTTTGACCGAGGAGATGTGCTGTCTCAAGACGAACCACGAGGAGGTCAGATCCCTCCCCGCTCTTCCAGAAACACGCGGAAAGAAGCCACGTCCCCGCTGAGCGTGGATGTTGCGCGTCTCCCCTGCAGGAAATGAGCTGCCTGAGGAAACAGGCGACGGGCGATGTGAGCGTGGAGGTCAACGCCTGCCCCGGCCCGGACCTGAGGAAGATCCTGGAGGACCTGAGGTGTCAGTACGAAACGCTGATGGAGCGCAACCGCAAAGAGACCGAGCAGTGGTATGCCTGCAAGGTACTGTACACGTGCCCAGCTCTACCCTACTCTGCCTATCGGGGGGAAAAACGAGAGATTAAGTCACCTCCGCTTAGTGGGGACGTCTGGGTGGCAGCAATCCTGCCAGGGGTGTGCTCTGCTGTTAATTATACTGCCAATTACAGTGCTCACAGCAGAGGAGGCACTGCGTGGTGGGTCACAGAGGAAAGGGGATTTGGAAATGTTTGGGTGGATGCAGCATGAGCAGAAGCAGCGTGGTCGAAGCCCTCCGGCTCGCTGAGATGCTGCGGCGAGGTGAGGGAAGGAGTGCTCTGTGCTGACTTTGCAGGTGGAGGAGGTGAACCTGGAGGTCATCACAAGCAGCCAGGAGATAGAGTCAAGCAACAAACAGGTCACTGAGCTGAGACGCCAGCTGCAGGCCTTGGAGATCAATGTGCAAGCCCAGCTCACCATGGTAAGCGATGCCACCACGATTTGCATCTCAGACTCCCCACCTCCTTTGGAAAGCCGCACGACCAGAGTTGTCCAGCTGGGACACCCTGATCCAGCTTTTTGGTGGGACCTCTCCCATGAAGTCACGGCACCCTGTGACCAAGTGGGCTAAGCCTGCAGCGTACCTGGGTTCCTTTTTCCTGTTTCCATTCTCAGAAAGAAAATCTGGAGTCCTCCTTGGCAGAAACCGAATGCCGCTACAACAAATACCTTGCTGAGCTCCAGAGCCAGATCTCCTGCGTGGAGCAGCGGCTGGCCGAAATACGGGCAGAGATGGAGTGCCAGAACCAGGAGTACAAGACCCTGCTGGACGTCAAGTGCCGCCTGGAGCAGGAGATCCAGACCTACCACTGCCTGCTGGAGGGCGGGCAGCACGACATCATGTACGCAGACTGCAGACAAAGCGGGACGCAGTAAAACCTCCAGGCTTTGACTAGGGGATACAGGAAAACGTGAGATACAAGGGGTAAAAACAACGCTGCGGTGAGCAACCAGTAGTGACCTGTTACCAGACAGGGCTGGGAAGCAAATCACGAGGCACCTGAGGAGTTGGCTTTGCTCAATGTCCTGGGTGCGAGCCGAAGATCACTCTCTCCTCCTGGGGCAGTGCAGGTAGCTGGAGAGCCCACCAAGCCCACCGCTGCCACCCGGCACGGCGTGGCACCTCGCCACCTTCCAGGGAGGTTTTCAGCATGAGCTGGGCAAGGGCTTTTATGAAAACTGCCATTTTAACCGAGCTTTATTGGCTTTGCCACTGCTTGACAGGATTAGGGACTGGCAGTTAAACTAACTGAAACAATAAATTATCTAAACATTTTCAGTTTTGCACAACAATTTTAATTACAGTTTGGGGAAATTTAATTTGTATGCAAAGCAGTTGGCTCTTCCCTGCTTCCCATTGACGGAGATTTTGAAAGAGAGAGGCATGCTGTTAATATCATAAAGAGCAGCAGACACACATAACCAGCCCGAGCACCCACCTGCTCCATTGGTTTGGAAAAAGGTATTTTAATGGTAGTGCCCCGAAGCGGGCTCTCCTAGGCCCTCCAGTCCTAAATTAGTTACATGAAAAATCGGCTCTTGTTCCAAAATGCCAGTTGCAGTGGCTGAAATGAATTGTTAGAGCTCGTCGCAGAGCCTCAGGCAGTCCCGAGTGTCAGGACAGACAGGGGGATGGAAGGTGTGCGAAATGTTGCTCCTAATGACCCTCATGGCTCGAAGGGGAAACGGGACCTCAGCTGTGCCTCTGCCCCCTACGAGGCCACCAGAGGCTGAAGGGACACGGGGACAACTGCCTGGCACGGGGCAGTTCTCCAGGGTGGGACTGACGGGGGCTTTTCTTACCAGAGCTGTCTCCCTTCCACAGAGGGCCAGCGGGAAGAGGAGTCCCTGGAGTCCCACCGGCTGCAAGAAGCGGGGGGCTTAAAGCCAGCCTGTGCCAGCCGTGCCTGTCCTAAGGCTCTGGGGAGAGCAGGCAAGGTGAGGTGTCCTCCAGGAGCCTGGAAGGGTGGCCACGAGAGGCTGCTTTAGCCCAGCCATTTTCTCAGGGAAGAGGAGGAAGAGATGCCCAGGTTTTCTGGGCGGTGAGGAGCTGCAGAGGGTTTCTTTTTTCCTGGAGAAAGGCAGTGCAGGTCAGACAGCAGGATCGCGGGTGTGACCGCTGGTGGCAGAGCTTGGGGATTAATTAGGTACAGCAGAAAGCAGCAGGAAGGGATGCACCCACAGGACATTTATGCAAAGAAAACAGTTTTGTCACTGGGGAGTTACCAGGAGTAGATATGTTTCAATAAAGCACGACATGAAAATGAAGAGCTGCCAGGGGGAGGAAAGTCAGTCATCAGCCTTTCAGCAAGGACGTAAGATCAAGCAAGCTAGGGAGAAGAGGGAAAAGGAATGTCAGTACAAGAGGAAGGGGGAACGTAAAAAAAGGACAAAGGGGTACGTGGAGGAAACCTCGGGACAAGCAGTGCTTCCTCCTCTCTCTTGGCAGGTCACTGCAGACAAGAGAGCTTCCCTGCCAGTCCCACCGCACGCCCCTCTGAGGAGGTCTCTCGAAGAACAAATCCTTTGGAAAAAGCAAGGCAAACGCCACCTGGCAGTTCTCAGTCCTGCGCATGGCACCAGTCGGAAGGGACCCTGCAGAACCGCTGCCGTGCTGCCGCCCCTCTGCCTGCTGCTTCTTCCTGCAACGCTGCTTGGAGCCCGCCACGGACCTCCACCCGTGGGCTAATCTGTCTCGTGGTCGGTCGTCTAACAGCTGCCAAAGCTTGTCTCTAATAAAACTCTGCTACTACTGATACAGCCTTGAACCTGCAAAGCAATTCTACAAGTAATTTATAATACAAGTATTTAAAAAATCCTGTTACTCAGATACTTATATTTATAATGTAGCCTTGGCTTGAAATCCACCCAGATCAGGGCTTCTCTGAAGTGTTTGATCTACTTCCACGAAGCAGTTATTTTAAGGGAAAAGGAAAAAACACTCAGTGTTCCCATTTGCCACGCTGCTCCTGCTGAATTCAGCGGCTGTGGGATGCTGGTGGAGGATAGGGAGCAGCTGGTGCTGCACAAAGGGCTGTTGGCCTCCAGGGGAGGAGGCGTAAGCTAAGACATGAAGTCGAAGGTGATAAGGAAAGAAACATTCAGGGAGGCTGGAGAGAGCACAGAGAAGCAGTTTCAGGGCAGTCCGACTGATGATCTCCTATTGAAAGAGACATCTGAGTGAAAACCAAGTTTTCATTAAGTAGGCGTGTGCTAATATAATATAATGGACTGTAATTCACAACACCTTTGAGGTATTAATGTGAATGTGCAGCAACAGGATAAAATCAAGAACAACAAGCTTTCCCCAATAATCCCGAGTAGTAATTTTGAAAGCAAGGTTCTGCTGGACCTGACACGCCCTTCTGGTAGAGGGAAACACTTCCAAGAGAAAATGCTAAATAAAGAACCCCTAAATGGATTAAACAAGAAAAGGGCAAACAGGAAGAACCAGCTGGCAACATGTGGGAAGATAAAAGGGAGAGACAAATTAATATGTGGGAGAGAAGTTTTTTAAAAGCAAGATACAGTAAACAGCAGGGAAAAAAAAAAAAAAAAAAAAAAAGATGGTGGTGTTTCATTACCACAGAGAAAGGAATTACACATTTGGGAACACAGCTGCATTTTGCTGCTTGTGCAAGCAAAGGCTCAGGATCCAGCCCTCTCCTCCTCTCTTCCCCTAAATGCATCAGAGAGGCTGCGGATGGTGCTTACCCCCTCTGCTCCTCATTAGGCAGCTCTGTTAGCCCTTTTCTCTACCCAAACACCGGCTGGGGTTTGATGACTAACCTTATACACAAATCCAACATGAAGGCTTCCAACAAGAAGACTTCAGGGGAGATGATGAGCCTTAATTATTCTCTTGGCAAAAATTTCAGCAAAGATGGGACTTTTTGTAGCCAGCTTTCTTTCTCGCTCTGCAGAAAGCCTGGTCTGCTGCTGTGACATCTCTCCTGCTCTGCCCTTTCGGCTCTGAGCAGTGCCTTTACGGAGATGGCTCTCCACGGAGGGCCAGTGGTGAAGCAATCGAGGGATGGCCCCAGATGTCCCTTTGGGGACGGCCTCTCCCATCACTGGCCCAGTGAGAAGCAGCTCTTACCCCCGTGGGTTAATTGCTGTAATGAGCTTGTGGACAAGGCTCTGCGCTCAGTGCTGTGGCTCGTTCTGTACCTGCAGCCCCAGCAGCACCAACTGCACTCCTTCAGCATTATTTAACCTGTTTGCAGCACCTCCGAGGTCGCTGCATTAAACGCGATGCAGGAACATAAAGGTGCCTCCCCTGCCCAAAGACTTCATAACCTGCACGATTTCCAACCTGGAACAGCACAAGAAGAGGCAGCAAGGGATGACAAATGAAACACAGAAGATGCAGTACAGCCTGCACAGATGCAGTACGCCAGCACAGCCTGCAAGAGCCCGCTCTTTCCTTACTGTGCAAACCTTGTAAAGCCAGCACGGAGGAGTAGGTCAAGGACAGACAGAGACTTAGGCTGAAGGTGTAAGACCGGGAGAGGAACCTAAGGATAAAAAGAGCAGGGGTGGGTGCCGCAGGGAGATGAGGGAGAGCTGCCTCAGCACTCGGGAGGGCGAGCAGGAGCTATCGGCATCGCCGCCCACGGGGTCGATGAGACGCGCTGTGATCGCCCTGGCAGACACAGCACCTTTTTCTACGGAGAGAACAGACACATGCGAATTACAACATCATCAGAAAAAATCCCCGAGGAGCGAACATACCAGAGGTTTAAGACATGAGCGAAGCGGCAGAAGTAAAACAATTAGATTGGCAAGCTCCTAATGCTGGAAATCAGCCATGAGCTAAGGACTGCGCTGCACACGCAATTATACCTGATTACAGGCACAACATATTTTTAATACTAAGCCGTGTTTTGGTGTAATGTACAAACTATAATTTCTCTATATAAGTCTGTTTTATGAAAGATGCAGACAGGCACCGTCTCACTCACACCCTTGCAACTATCTGTGGAACCTGTATTTTTGTTTCTTGGGTTGTGTAACATTTATAAAGAAGTATTTACATAAGTAAATTACTACTATAAGCAAGCAGGAGATTTCTCAGCCCAATACACTGAATAATTTCATTTAAACTGCCTGTATCACCACATACTGAAGGTGCACTGAAAACAGACATATTAGTACAAGTATTAAATAAAGATAACAAGAAAACTCTTAAGGGGGGGCTCTGGCTGGCCTGTGACCTTGGCCACCTGCCTGTTGTGCCGCTGCACAGTACCTGAGCTCAGGAAGCACCTGAAATACTCCAGTCCTGCCTGCCAGGTTCTGGTTTGACCCCCATGGCTCTGCCAGCAGGGACCACAGGCTAAAACCTTGTTTTAGCCTTGTTTTAGCTGGAAACAGCTTTCCATGCAGCAGTGAAGTTGTTCTAGTCTCATGCAGCCATCAGTATTCCCACCTATCCTAACACAATTTCTCTTCTATTCCTTTGCCATGGAAATCAGCAGTGCTTCCAGAGGTGCAGAGGCTGGGAAGCCTGGTGGCACCATCATGGTCTGTTGGCACTGGAAAGAAATTAAAACTCTCCACAAAGTGAATCAGGAAAGGCTGTGAGCTTCAGGAGGAAGAAATCCGTCTCTCTCCACCTCTATATTCCGCCGAACTTCATCACTAGCAAATGTTCAGAGGTAGTTTGGAGATGTGAACAGTCAGCAAGAAAGGAACTTTCAGTTTCTTTCACAGAGTTATCACCTTCGTCACCGAGGTGCATTTAAGACCTAAGATCACTCTATTACCAAGCTCCCTGTGGCAATTTTTTCGGTTGCCTTACAGGAATTTTGCTAAACCTGGTGGTATAAATCAGTGAGTCACTAGCCAGAAAAAAAGTCGTGGTCTGCATTTGAAGGATGGGAGCATGAGGTCTGGAGCCGGCTCAGTATCACATCAAAGAAGGATTTAATAAGTGATGCCTAATGGCTATTATGCAAATCATTAATGGTAATTACAAGTGACAAGATAAAATCATATTCCAGTGTGGTTGCACAAACATCACTGAAGCAATGCTTATGAAAGCAAAGTTGTCAAATTAGACACGCCCTTCTCGTAGTTGACACAAGGCAACACTATCAGCTTTGATAAGCAAAGCGAGCAGAACGTGGAGGAGACAGGCTGACGATCGGCAAAAAGGCTGGGTGCTGGGACGGCCATGGGGCCAGAGGACCAAACCCCACCACCCATCGCATCCCTTGAAAATGTAACGTTGTCCTGCTGCCCCCCCAGTGCCCATCCCTGTGTCGGTATTTACCCGCATTGCCTCCCCATCTGCTTTCACATCTCTCTTTAATGACCACAGAAGTTACCAGTGTTTGCACGGACACTGTGCTGACAGCACTGCTAATCCTGCTGGTGAACCGAGTCTCATTGTTTCCTTTACTTCCACCTGTACGAAACCATTTGCTTCCTTCCATCACGTCTGGGTTGTAAATCCTTGGGGGACATTTTTATGTCTCGGGCTTGCCCAGTCCTTTTCCACGCAGTGCTCTGCCCCGAGGCTATGCTCCTGGTCTACACGAGCACAAATAACAGCTGCAGGAGGAAAAGGAATTAGTTTAGTGGAGAAAAGAGCCGGTACTGGGGGATGTTTCAGCACAAGATGGTGGCGCACAGCTGGAGAACACAGAGTGCCATGTAGCCAGCAAACACAACAGCACATTTTCACCTGATCCATGGTGAGGTCTCAGCTTGGAGCCTTGTCATGGTCGTAAGGAAGAGCACGGCCCTGCATGGCATGGAGTGAAGCTCACCCATGGCTCTGCAAGCTGCCTGCCTGCCAGCGAACACCACGGCAGCCATCCAGCACATGGAGCAAACATCAAACTGCTTCTAAAATACAGCTTGGTTGGCCACGGACTGGCTCCTGGGTGCATTTGCTGCACCAGCCCCATGTCCATCTCCCAGTGAAACTGGCAGGAGCCCAGTAAAGCTCCAAAGGATGTGTCTGGATCCCCAGCACGAGTCCTTTGGAAGAGCAGTAGGATTGGTTCTAACCTTCACCGGTAAATGTGACCCTGTAGCCTGTGGACCTTTGAGGCAGGACGTGCATAAAAGGCTGAGCAATGATGTGAACCAGTTTGCTTCGTGGCCAAGACCTGTAAGTGATGAAGTGAGGCAGTGCCCTGTGCCCACCTGCGGAGTGATGTCCAGTATCCCCAGTACGTCCCCCTAAACCTTAAGGGAGGGAAAGGCGACCTCAGAGCAGAGCCCTGCTCTTTGCAGACTGCTGTTAGGCAACTTCTGAAAACCTACACAGCAGAAGCGAAGCTCCAAGCAATCCAGACATTATATTAATTTTTCTAGGCTCTCACAGCCACACCCTGTCTTCAATTATATTCCTCAAAATGACTGATGAAAGCCAGATTTACTCCCTATCCTCCTTTTTTGCTCCTATTTTCACTATGGTAAGTCTAGGCTGTGTGGGGAGCACGGGGGATGTGTTTCTAGGGGAAGATGGACTTGTATTTCAGGCACTGCGGTCTTAGAAATGTGAGCTCTGGGAGACTCCAGCTCTGTCCTTGAGCAAGTTATTTCACTGTACCATATGAATAATGAATATTCCAGGATGCTGCCAGCCTTGGGTAGGCGTCTTTTATCATTTTTGATCTAAATAAAGAAGTAAATTAGCTCACTGGAGAGTAGAGAGCCCTAACGTGCTTGTGAAAAGGTGGTCGCATCCTTGTGTGCTCAGGGACCCTCTCCGACCCGCAGGCACAGCACCAGCCACCAGCAAGGGAGCAGTGGCTGAGCACCCAAGCAGCTGCCGAGCACCCTTGTGGGGTTTTCTCTGCCCTTCTCCCCGCCGGTGCTGGCTGCTCGGGCAGGTGTCACACTCACCTCCAAAGGGGACCGATCACAGCCGCTCCTGTAGCCGGGTAGATGGACGTCCTCGAGTCAAAGGCTGCTTGTGAGTAAGAGTGGCCGGGGAATTGCACGCTGTAGGGAACAGAAGCCTGTGTCCCCTGGAGAGCAGAATATCCTCTCATTATGGCAGTCTGCCGCAGAAAGACACTTGCACTGGCTGGGCCAGTTCTCCGAAGGCTCCTCTGGCTATCGCTTGCCCGGTTTGGGAGATTGCTCTGCTGTGAGCAATGGCCAGGCTGTGCCATTACCTGGTACCGCTCCGACAAACTCAGTTAATACATGTGGAAAACTTTTCTCCTTTTTATTTTGTGCTCGATAAAATCTTGGCTAGTAGTTATGGCAATGACCTGCCGGATCTCATCACAGTCCAGCCAGGGAACCGGCTAAATTGCTCATGGATATTCCCTTTCCTTCATCTCTTCCTTTATCTGTGATCACCACAAATTGAGGCAGCATGGAGAACAATTACTTTAACTGAAAAATAACTTCAGAGAGGTACTTTGTTCGTGTCAGCTTGCACCGAGTCTGGGACAAGCAGGAACGTCCCACATTTAGTTGGCTTGTTCTTCGCAGACCATGACAGCAAGTTGTTTTTTGGTGCTTGCACGACCAGAGCAATGTGAGCTACAAATGGGGAACTAAACCCACAGGGACAGAGTGACTTAAGAAACCTCATGGCAAAGCATGTATTAGACCTACTGTCTTTCATTGTGCCAGGTGGCAGACATCTACATCATGATATCCCTTGCCTTTTCACTACTACAGTCGCTATTATTCATGCTTTTCAGAAGTGTGAATTTATATTAACTTCCCATTTTTATTCCACACACTGTACCATAGCATGTGATACAAAAATGTTTATTGGACTAAGAATAAAATAAATACAAATTAATAAAAGATAAAAGGGACTTTGATGTTATAAATACCAATGTTTCTTCTTTGTACATAATCTAGGGCAACTTTTTTTTCTTGACTTCTTGTAAAGTTTGCATCATACAAAAAGCTGATGACTCATAAAACATTATTTTACTTTTTGGAATAAGCTGCTGACATGTAAAGTATCTTCCTTGTGAACTGGGATTTCTAGAGGGAAACTGCCTATGGGCTATTTATTCCTGGCATAAACAGCAAGACTAGCCAGCCCCGTGGGAAGAAGAAACACCCTATAGGTGGCACCCCCTTTGGAAGGTATAAATAGAGATCTGCGGCAACAAACAACCTGCAGTCTGATTCAATATCAAGCTGTGCATCTTGCTTTGGGCTTTGGGTTGGATCTGCAGCTGTCCTCAAAATGAGTTGTAGTATTAAGCAGACAACTGGCTCGCTCAGGGGCAGGACCAGCGGTGGCAGCTGTGTTATTGGTGGCGGTGGTGGTGGTGGAGGAGCACGGATCTCCTCAGTCTCTTCTGGAAGATACACGACTTGTGGGATAGGTGGTAGCCGAGGGTTTTCTGGTAGAAGCTACTGTGGTGGTGTGAATTACGGAGGAGGACTGAGCACTGGCAGCTTGGTTGGTGGAAACTATGGAGGTGGCTTAGGAGCCGCCGTCCTCGGAGGATGTCCGGGCATCGGATTCAGCGGTGGCAGTGCCCGCTTCGGCGGTGGCATTGGAGGTGGCCTTGGTATCGGTCTTGGTGGAGGGGTAGTTGGAGGTGGCTTTGCTGGTGATGGCATTCTTCTTTCTGGTGACGAAAAGGTCACCATGCAGAACCTTAACGACCGCCTGGCTTCTTACCTGGACAAGGTGAGGTGCCTGGAACAAGAAAATGCTGACCTGGAGTGCAGAATCAGGGAGTGGTACGCCAAGCAGGGCCCTTTTTGTGAGCCACGGGACTACAGCTGCTATTATAAAGAGATAGAAGATCTTCAAAACCAGGTAACACCATTTCTCGGCTGCTTTCTCCCTCGTAAGCTTCTCTCATGCTGTTGATTCACAACTTACTGCAGTTATCGAGAGTAACATTTCCTCGTTGTACAATGCTTTTTGTAAACAGACATTAAGACGACTGCCCGTAGAATGCCCTAGAGCTGAAATGTAAAAATCTTGGGTGCTTGGACTGTTTCCATTGCTTTTATTCGTCAGATATATTTGAAAGGGAAAGTGTTAGGTTCACAGAATACAACTTGCTTGGCTCAGTAGTCTGAACTAGATCTGTGCCAACATGTTCAAACAGATGTATGCCAAGAAAACAACTGAACAAGAAATAAATAATGAGTGACGTGAATTTATATTGTGCTGTCACCAGTCTTGCAGATATCCAGCTTAAAATTATTTCTTTTTTTATTATTTAAAGTTTACTCTTTCACAGAGAACTGGATGTATTGGACGTGTAATTAATAACAAGAACAAGGAGAGAATTGCCTGAATGCATTTTGAGTATGCAATTTAAAATTAAAAACATTTCCCTGCAAAGTGTATTTGGCAAAAATTCTAGGATGTCAACGCACAAAGAGGAATAAAGTGAAAAGAATCCAGGAAACAGACAGAATAAGGCAGACTTATAATTAAGTCTCGGAACAAAGCTTTTGTATCTCTTATCCATGAAAGTGAGATTTAGACTTAAAAGGTTGGGTGGATCGTGGCAGGCTCTGGACAACACTAATTATAATTCCCCAGCTGTCTGAACTGTGTGTTTTAGCATTTTAATGCCTCCACGGTACTTCACTCGTCCCTGTGACTGCCACGCTCAGCTGCCTGGTAGCCAGCATCAGAGAAGGGAGAGCTCGGGGTCTGCTCTGGGCACACCTGAGCCTGGGGACACAGGGAAGAGGCTTCAGGACTGAGTACCAAACCCTGCTCTTTTCCAGATTGTCTGCGCAACCATAGACAACAACAAGATCATTCTGAACATCGATAACAGCAGGATGACAGCCGATGACTTCCGAGTGAAGTGAGTACCCCCCCAGCACGCAGCACCCCTGCCTCTGGCACCGTGCCCCCACCTAAAACCTCGTGGCAAGGAGCTCTCGGTCAGGTCCCCCGAGCCCTGTGCCCAGGACAGGCTGGAGGCTACGTGGAAAACTCTCATCCAGTGCCTCTGAGCTGCCTTCACTGGTGGCACTTCCAGGTTGGGGCAATAGCAAGGCTTTGTGAGGAGCTCGGAGGTTTTTAGAAAGCAGCCAGCTGCAGGGATTCGCAGACAGGGATGGGCGCGGGTTCACCTGAGCTGCCATTCTGGCACGCGGTGCCTTGCAGAAGGGAAGTTTTTGTTTTTTCTTGTTGGAGCACGGAAACGCGGTGAGTGACACCTCCACCCCGGTGAGAAAGCTCCAGAGAAAGTGGATTGAGGGCAGGCTTTGACCGAGCAAGCCGGATTTGCTTTCCCTAATGTCCTGGGAGGCTTGCTAGGAAACCACTGCAAGAAAGATGGACGGTCACATCAAAAAAAAAAAAAAAAGAGTGGATGGTGAGGTCAGGCTCTGACTGCTCTGTCTTGTTTCCTTTCTCACTCCCAGGTACGAGACGGAGCTGGCCCTTCGCCAGAGCGTGGAGGCTGACATTAACGGCCTGCGCCAAGTCCTGGATCAGCTCACTCTCTGCAGGTCTGACCTGGAGGCACAGCTGGAGTCGCTGCGGGAGGAGCTCTGCTGCCTGAAGAAGAACCACGAGGAGGTAGGCTCCTGCTCCTCTCGTGCAAAAAGCATTAATTGCTAATTGCAGCCACTGCTGGCTGCGGGTGGGTTTCTCCTCCTCTGCTGCAAGTGATGGATGCAGACGGCGCATGCCACGCAGGAGCTGAGAATGCCCACCAGAGAGGGGCTCTGCGGGGGGCTCTGCTCTTCCCTACAGGGAAACTGGGTTCTTGCAGTTGTTTTCCTTGTTTTTTAAAAAAAATGATTTGATTTTCTGCAGGAAATGAACTGCCTGAGGAAACAATCGACTGGAGATGTGAGCGTGGAGGTCAATGCCTGCCCTGGCCCAGACCTCAGAAAGATCCTGGAGGAGATGAGGTGCCAATATGAAACACTGATCGAACGCAATCGCAAAGAAGTTGAGGACTGGTATGAGTGTAAGGTGAGCAAATTTACTCAGCTTTGACTTTTCCAGGCAATGCTTCCACACTTATTTAACTTAAGCAAAACCAACAGCATTTGGCACTGATTTCGGCTGACCAAGTGCCGCAGGGGATGCTGCCCCTCTGCCACCTACCATCAGGACTCGAGGCAGGAGCTCTTCACGAAGCAGATGAGGAGGGTGAAGGACTGGGCAGTGGCACTATTAGAAAAGGAATTACACGCAGGGTTTACTTCATTAGGATGAGAGACTTCACCCAAACTCTCCCCATTCCGTGTTTTTCGCTAGCTCCTCTGCTCTTTCCTTAATCCTCAGTCTGGCTCACACTGGGACATCCCCTTAATGCCTGTACACTCGCTTGGTGCTTTGCAGATTGAGGAGGTGAATCGGGAGGTTATTACAAGCGGTCAGGAGGTCGAGACGTGCAACAACCAGGTCACCGAACTGAGACGCCAATTGCAAGCCCTGGAAATCGATCTGCAGGCTCAGCTCAGCCAGGTGGGTGGTGTGCTGCTGCACAGCTCAGCTGGTGCACAGTTCTTCTTTGGTGGAAGGCTCTGTGGGTAAACACAGTGTTTCCTATGCTGTATTTCTAACGTGCCACGTTTTAATACAGAGGGACAACCTGGAAGCATCCCTGGCTGAGACAGAGTGTCGCTACAACAACCACCTTGGTGAGCTCCAGAGCCAGATCACGTGCGTGGAGCAGCAGCTGGCTGACCTGCGCACGGAAATGGAGTGCCAGAACCAAGAGTACAAGATCCTGCTGGATGTCAAGTGCCGCCTGGAGCAGGAGATCCATACATACCGCTGCCTGCTGGAGGGCGGCCAGCAGGACCTCATGTGAGTACCCTCTAGACACACCAAGAGGCACAATACCTGTGTCCTGGGTATCTTGAAACAGCCTCAAAGTGAGCTACAGGTGGAGGCTTTCTTCCAGTTCCTTTTCCTTTTTCTTCCAGCTCCTTTCCCTTCCTCACTTATTTGGGGTGATTGGAAGGCAGTGAGGATAATCTGCTTCCCTATCCTGTGCCAGTTCTGCCCATTTTATGCCCAAGAGGAAAACAGATCAAGAGCAGAAGGGCCAACGAGCAACCCATAATTCTGATTTATCTGACAAACCCTTCACTCAATGTCACTTTCTTGTCCCCACAGTCAGCAAGGAGGAATCAGTCAATCGTCAGGGCTAGGAGGAGGAGTTGCAAGAACAGGTGGAATAGGAGGAGGAGGTATCATTAGAACAAGCCACACTTACACTTCGTCTTCCCAGATGCCATCTTGTGCAGCTGCGGAGATACAAGGTAAGAGCTGCAACACGGCAAGATTTCCACAGTCCTCTCCTTCCTCGTGCAACACGGACAGGCAGCAACAAAGGCCTTTCCAGTGAAGTTTACAGGGGGTATTTAATGCAGTTTACAGGGGGTGTTTATTGTTTTATTGCGAAGCTACTGGGAAAGGCAGAGGAGTGGCTGCGAGTGGTTTCAGGAAGCAGGCAGCAGCTGTCAGTCTGCTCAGAAGCATGAGAACTGCAAAAAGTGAGGAGGAAGAGGGAGAGACATAAGGAGAGAGGCAGTGAAGGGAAGCCACAGACAGGCAGAGAACACAGAGAAAGAACCAGCACAAAACCTAGGGCAAAGGGAGAGCAGGAGAAAGGAGTGAAAACCAAAAAAGAAGTAGGAACGATGAGGATTTTGGTAGAAAATTACTAGCACTATTTCAGGGGGAAACTTCCAGCCAAACTGAAAGCAAAATACATGAACGTGGTGGCAGCTGGTCCAGCAGAATGGGTGTGGGCAGGGGCACCGAGCTGGTGGGGCCCCTGGTGCTGGTCCCTCACCCAGGTTATTGGGGGTGCAGGGTCTGCAGCTCCCACCTTGGGCATCCCGGTGTAAAAGGGCAGCCTCAGAGCACATCTGCCCGATGGGCAGGCAGCGACCAGGCCTCTCCTTTCGGTATTTATCCGAAATTCCAGCTGAGGTGGCTTGTGGGATGACCGTGCTGCGTATGTGTGCGGCGTGACAGTGTGGGAAAGAATCTGTTCTTGCTTTAAACAAAGTGATGTTTTCTTTGATCTCCCCAGTGCCTTGCAGAAGGATTTGTGATTAAGCAGAGAAATGAGAGTATACAACAAGAGATCCCTGCAGCAGAGCCGTGGATGAAGAGAGAGAATATTTACTGTATGCCTCTGCTAAGAGCAAGGAACGTGCCCTTCTGTATTACTCAGCGATGCTAAGCAATATGTCAGAGGGATGAGCAGAGCGTTGGGCCACATTCTGCTTTATTTTGCTATTTGCTTTTTCCAGTCTGTATTGCTGCGTGTGCCCAGCCACCATGACTACTACTGGGGTTAACCAGTACTATGATCACTCATGTACCTGCTGGTGAAAAACCTTCTCTAATAAAACTTTGCTTCTGCCTGATGCAATCAAGAAACCCGTGTCTGCAAACTGAGTTCCTTTAGCAAAGCAGGGGCCGGTCCAGGTGCAAACCACATTCCCGGCCAGCAGAAGCTGGGAAGCCACGCACAAGGGGCCCCAGAAATGGTTGGGATCTGCTCCATGGGGAGCAAAGTGGCTTTGGCAGCAGGAGCCAGAGAGCGGCCTCGTGGACCTCGAAGGGCTCGGGAAGCTCCTCCCGGGCAGCCCCTGCAGGGAGATGCCTGCGTTCCTCTCACAGGGCACTTTGCTAAAGCACAATTACAGAAAAGTATGTAGGAGAAAAAAGAGAACTGGCAGAAGGTCAGTGATGGGACAGGCAGAGAGAGCCTCAGCCCTGGGTGGCGCGTCTGGGCTGTGCCTGCTGTAATTCACCATCCAGCCCACAGATCTTGGTCCCACAACTGATTTAATTTCTGCTGAGATGGCTTCTGCTCAGCCCCAGCCCTTTCATGTTATAGGAACCTTCCCACTGAGAAAAGGAGTGGTGGCAAAAAGTTCATTTCCTACCTATTCTCACCTGGGGACTGAGTCACTGACCGGGCATCCTGTTTCAAGCAGTTTCAACCCAAGCATCAGAAACTGCTGCAGAAGCAGCTCTACGCTCATCACACCCCCTGCAGAACCAGAGGGGGCAGGGTGGGGGCTGAAAAAGTGCAGCTCAGCAGAGAACACGATAGAGAAAAAAAGCCAGCTAGCATCTTTCGATACACACAGCCATTATTTCCTAAACCTCACAAGCAAGACAAAGATCAGCCCCTCCTCTGCCCCCAAAGAGCAGAGGTAGCTGGTGCTGAGTCGGTGTAGATGGGCAGTGTGCGTGCGTCCTGAGGCTGACCTGGGCAGAAAACCGAGGGCAGCAGTTCGGTAACAGCCCCGCAGCTCTTCTGGTGGGTGCAGCCACGGGCTTACGGGGGTCAGTCTGCGTTTGGGGAATTTTCAGTTAAAAGCCAGTACGAGCTGGAGGGGTTTGAGCATTACACTGTTTGTTGGAGCAGAAAACCATGCAGCGACTGGTTTTATACGCTCACTCCATCCTGCAGGTTTACAGCTAAAGCACTGGCTGCTGTCACCTCTGGTGCGCTGTGATGTGGCTGTTACAGAGTCACACTCACTTATGGGGTGACTTGTCAAGGCAACCCCCCCCGGTAATTCCTTTGCTGTCACAAGCTGGAGATTACGAAGCGGTCAACCTCATGGGGAGAAGGAGAAAGGGTATAGAGACAAAAACATTTCAGGACCACATGTGCAATCTGGTGTGGCACTTTTCTAGCCTCACCTCTTATATAGGAACTGATTTTTCTGTTGCTACAGAAATAGACTTAACACAACCTGACACCTTCCAGGCCAGTGTCCTCTCAAAGGCTCACAGGCAGCAAGTGGCTGAAGAAATTCCACCATCGGTATGTCAGGGAGGTGAAGGATGCCCGTCTCCTGCTCTAGAAGTGCATGGAGAGATGAGTAAGTGGTATTTATTTGATTTTATCTATGAGACACTAAATCCATGACTATCCAGTGGCTAGAGTATAGTAAGAAATAAAAAGAAATAAAGAGAAATGAGAAAATGCAGCACTGGAACTACTGCGAACTGACACAGAACAGCTGCCATCAGTAGATGCTTTTAAACCAAGACTCTAAATCAAGTCTTCTCCAAAGACAAGTTCCAGTCCTAGGGAAAGTCTTGGACTTGATGCAGGAATCCCTTGGTAGACGTGTATAGCAAGGGATATGCTGGCAGATGCTTCCCAGCAGAGAGAGAGGTACTTATTGTGGTTATACTGGAAGTTTTCCAGTGGTCGGACTCCTCTGCGTATATCCCAGTTGCTCCCAGAGCTCCAGCTGAGCAGTTGGAAGGACGTCCTTCCACGTTCCTTTCCCTTTGTATTCTCCTGCCTTGTTCAGTGCAAAGACAGGCAGATAATCCCCTTCTTGGTCTTGGTAAGTTCCCTTTCTGGTCTTGACCTTTCCCAATCTGCCAGTCTTCCTCTAAAAATACAAGGACATTTTACAGACATGCCTCCAGTTTTCAGTCTGCTGGAGACTCCAGGCTACCCCCAAAGGAGAAAAGCTTGCTGCTTTCTTCTGGGAGCCCCAGCTGATTCCCACCAGCCGGGGAGCCTCCTTCTCTTGCAACCTGCTACTGACATCTAGCTGCTCCATCGGATTCCCTGTATTCACATCAAAGGCCTTCCCACCCGGCGCACAAGGTCCGGCAGGAACAACGCACGCACTTTCACAAAGGAGCTGTCCTAAATTCCTGAGAGGTGAAAGAGACCTAATGACACAGGCTGCAGGACTGTAATGATCCTGAGGTTATGCTTATGCCTCTGGAAAGCCCCCAGGGACCTACAGACTCAGCTCCTAAGACACCGGACCTACGAGTCGGGATGCGTCTGGGAAGCAGCTCATGAGAAGGTGGCTTGGGATAAACAGTTCCCCAGCAGCAAACACCCTGGAAACAACCCATACATTAGGGAGCTCCAAATTATGGAGCTGCAAGCCCCGGGCTGGAAATTACATTTCCATGAGATTTCCATACTTCTTTGTGCCACGCAGACTAGACCCAGGAAGCTTATGAGCGCACACAACTGAATGAAAATAAGGAGGGAAAGGTTAGGGTTGTTGTTTTGTGTTTTTTTTTAGATCTTCAGAGCAGTGATTTAATTTTATCTTAGCTTAACTAGCGCACCCTTTTCCTGAAGACAAAAAGGAAAAATAGCAAAACAGAGGGCAAGAGTGCACCATGCAAGGATCCCGGGCAGAGGCACGAAGAGGAGGGTCCGAGGGGAAGGTCCCCCCGGGGACCAGCGTGCTCCCAGGGGCCGGAGCCATCCTCTCTGCAGCAATTACCACAATAAGCATGTAGACGTCCTCCACTCCCACAAAGGAGCAAGTCCCACGTTTCTGCCTGCATTATTCTGATGTGCTAAAATGATAACTGTGAAGGAGAGGAAGGAATGTGTGCTCACTCAGGAAAGATGCTTGCTGCAGACAGCTATTGGGAAACTCCTGAAGAATCATACGCAGGACAGGCAAAGCTTCAAGCAATGCAGCATTACATCAGTTTCGGTTCATTCCTACCACCACACCCTGACTCCAATTATGCTCTCCAGTCCTAGTAATGAAATTCAGATATTCCTTTCTATGCACAGTAACTTTTTATTAAGGTTTTTTACCTATTCTTAGCTCGGCTCCTTTGCATTTAGGCGCTGAGCAGAGCACAAGGTGGAAGGAAGGGCAGGCTGACATTCAGGCACTGCAGACAGATCCAGGAGACCTGGGTTCAGCATCCCCAGACTCTGCCAGAGGCGTGCTCCTTATCTCTGAGTAAAGCACTCGGAGCAAGTGCCTCCACACCTCTGTCTCCAGCCTGCTTGGAGATATCACTGCCAGCTTTCACTGCTGGCACAGTGACATCCAAGGATGCAGAGATAAGAGGACGCGTCCTTACAAAGGAATAACTAGAGTAAGAGCAATAAAGTGATGGTAAAATCCATGAACACTGGGACACTTCAGTCCTTCAGTAAATGAGATTAGCTACTTGCCATAACAGCAACTCCAATCTGCCATCCTGACATGGAGTAGGGATGTGAGCAGGAGTTTCGTCTCACTTCTTCTCTGGGGAAACAAGCTTGGAGAATTTCTTACAGGGAACGGTTAGTTTCAGGGAGCTGTGGAATGCCTGCCTCTTGCTCAACAAGTGGCTAAAAACAGGTTCTCCCTACCGAGAAGGACATTGCACTTTTGTCTTAGCCAAATACCTCAGGAAAATGAGCTTAGCCTGGATTTTGATGTCAGAAGAGGGGAAGGATTCTTGCTTTTTCCTTTCTCTGCCTAGCTAAGATTTGGAGACATTAGGGGTAGAGAATAACCTCTGGTTTTATTTAATCCATCTTTTCCAAACCAGTCCAGAAGTGTAGTGGGGAACAATTTTTCTGCCAGCTTCATCAGCAATTCTGTCTTTGTATTTCCTAGGACAGTGGTCTCAAACCTCTCAGAAGCACGCAGCACATATTGACAGAGACATTGCCCATGGGATGTTTCCAGCCCCATTCACTGTTTCGAAAAAACAAAACAAAACAAAACATATTTCCCCAGCAACAATCACTATCCATACTGATGAAAACTACAGAAACATCTTTCACTGAATGTCAGGACAATGTTTAAAATCCTAGGATGTTATTTCATGCTCTCCATATAAAGAAGCAAACCTTCGTGAACTGCCGGAGAGCCCAGCTCACAAATGAAGAATCTTTTGTCCGTGGCCCTTAAGAGCCCACTCCACAAGCGTCACGTCTTATAGCTGAGTTTTCGGGAATTATTTCACCAGTGGAGAGACTTAAAGGTTAATCTTTCTGTCTCTGATCTTTCCACAAAGTTCTTACATCATTCCTCATACATCATTCGAGAGTCAAACTTCGTATGTATTTTTTCTTTTTCATCTTACATATTCAAACATCAGCACCCTGTAAGAAAACTGCTTATTCAACTCAAAATAAGATGAAAATAAATTAATGAGAGATAAAGAGCTCTTTGATGCAATAACCTTTAATGATTTCTTCCTGGTATATAATTTAGGACAGTGTTTTTCCTGGCTTAATGTTGTAAAGTTTGCATCATAAACAAAAAGCTGATGATTCATAAAACATTATTGCTAATGTATTTTTGAAATAAGCAAGAGACATGTAAAGTATCTTCCTTGTCTATGGGGAATCTTGAAAGGAAACTTCCCTTTGAGAAATTATTCTTGGCACCAATGGCTGGAGTAGCCAGCCTTATGGGAAGAGGAGCCAGTGGTGACACCCACTGTGGAAGGTATAAATAGAGTTTCGTGGCAGCGGACAACTCGCAGTCTGATTCAATATCAAGCTGTGCAACTTGCTTTGGGCTTCTGCTTGCATTTCCAACTGCTGTCGCCATGAGTTGCAACATTAAGGAGACTATTACTGTGTCTAGCAAAGGCAGGAGCAGTGGTGGCAGCTGTATCATTGGTGGTGGTGGTGGAGCACGGATTTCTTCCTATGGGATAGGCAGTGGCAGAGGTTTTTCTGGAAGGAGCTACTGCGGTGGAGTGAATTATGGAGGGGGACTGAGTGTTGGTAGCTTGGCTGGTGGGAGCTATGGAGGTGGCAACTGCTATGGCAATGGCCTCGGGTTTGGCCTTGGAGGCGGTGTGGTTGTTGGTGGTCTTGGTGGCGACTGTTTGCTTTCATCCTGCGATGAGAAGGTGACCATGCAAAACCTCAACGATCGCCTGGCCTCCTATCTGGACAAGGTGAAGTGCTTGGAGAAGGAAAATGCTGAACTGGAATGCAGAATCAGAGAGTGGTATGCTACACAGGGCCTCTCCTGCGAGCCCCGGGACTACAGCTGCTATTACAAAGAAATTGAAGATCTTCAGAATCAGGTAACCCCATTTTTCAGTTGTTCCTGCCATCGTTAAGGTTCATTTCTTAATTCGCATTTAGAACTTACTGCAATTCTTTAAGATACTTTTACTGCTGTAAAATGTCTTTGCAAACATCAGTTGTAGCAATTTCCTCTGTGACATTGTTGAGTATGAGTGTGGACGCATACTGCGAGGTGATATAGGTAGGATAATGCTCTTAAAAAGGAAAAAGGATGCCTTGTTACGCCGGGATTTGGCTGTATAGTTGAATATTACTGACTGTGCTCTGAGGAAATGCAGTGGTGTCAGCCCAGTAAGAAAAGCAAAGCAATGAGAACTGTAGAGCAAGAGGAAAACACACATAGAAAATGTATCAAATAAAGCATTATAAATGCTATGTGAAAAAAGCTGAGTATTTAAAATTGTCTGTTGATTGCAGAGGTGGCACAAAGACCCTGACACTAATATATCCTCAGTGCAAGCTGTAGATGAGCTTTAGGCTTCAAGGTACCTTCTAACTCTCTTCCCTGAAAATCCTTAAGCTTGAAGTCAAGAACAAGCCAGCCTAAATGTCAGCTGAGCTTTGATGTCTCAAGGAAGGTTCTTTATGCTCACCTCTTTGTGAAGCATCTTTGGAACTTTCCTTTCATACTCTGAGACTGGGAATTCCCCTCTCACTAACTCCCTACCTCTCTTCTTTACTGCCTGCTAGTCAAGGAGGCACAGCTACCTCCTGCAGCTGCTCTGCTCAAGGAACAAAGCAATTTAAGTAGAAAGGTGATGGAAAAAGGAAATTGTAAAGAGTTAATACTTAACTGTCCCCTAGATACACCTGTAGAGTACTGCAGCAGAGAGAAGGGAGCCATCTCTCATGCTCTGCTCTTTTCCAGATTGTCTGCGCAACCATTGATAACAACAAGATCATTCTGGACATTGATAACAGCAGGATGGCTGCTGATGACTTCCGTGTGAAGTGAGTGCCCCTCCGTGCCGATGCACCCCCTTGCCTCCTCCCTGCTCCTTCGCATCTCACTCGCGGCGTCCCAGCACACCCCATGCAGAGGCTGAGGACAAGTCTCCTGCAACACCACGTTAGGGCAGGATGGAGTGATGAAAGGCATTTTGCTCCTGGTCCTCAGACATCCCATAATTAGTATTCTTGGGTAAAACATTGGGCAATGATGTTTGGTGGTTAGGGCCTGGGACTGACACTGCAGGGAGTGGCCCTTAGTGGTATACTGGGAGCATTTCCATCACAGACCAGTGCAGATCGGGATCAACAAAGCAGAAATGCAGCTGGGTGAGTGATACCAAACACAGAATTATCAGAAGGGGGAGGAAGACATGGGGAAGAAGAGCTGGCACATAACAGACATCAAGTGCAGGGCAGAAATCAAACACAGTGCATCCAGCTTAGCCAGCAAAATGAAGTACGGAGCAGGCAGATGGGAAGAGGAAATCTTTGCAGAAGCTGAGTGGAGATGTTTCAGTTCTGATTTTCTTTTTCTTTCTTTCTTTTTTTTTTTTTTTTTTGCACAATCCAGGTACGAGACGGAGCTGGCCCTTCGCCAGAGCGTGGAGGCTGACATTAACGGCCTGCGCCAAGTCCTGGATCAGCTCACTCTCTGCAGGTCTGACCTGGAGGCACAGCTGGAGTCGCTGCGGGAGGAGCTCTGCTGCCTGAAGAAGAACCACGAGGAGGTAGGCTCCTGCTCCTCTAGGAGCACCACAGCCCTGGCATAAATCATTTTGCCTACAAGAACGTGCTCTGAATGTAGAAGCAAAGAGGAGCCGATCCATACCACAGCTTTCCCATCAAACAGGTCTGGGGTTGAGACCTGCCTGCCTGCTGGGTGGTGCAGGAGCTCAGGCCGAGGCAGCTGCTCCTCTCTGGGACTGGCACTGGGAGAGCCAGAGGGGGTGAAAGTTGCTGCTGTCTGCAGTGGGTGAGAAAAGAGATTACCCAACAGATTTATTGGGGAAAACACTTGCACCATCTCTCAGTGGTTCACAGCCACAGCTGGGAGGCACCCCGGGCAGGGAGAGCTGTTCTCAGCCACCGAGCTCTGCTCTTCTGTGCTCTTCTGTGCTGTTTTAAAAGCCAAAATGTGTCTAATCTGGGTTGTATTTCCAGGAAATGAATTGTCTGAGGAAACAATCAACTGGAGATGTGAGTGTGGAGGTCAATGCCTGCCCTGGACCAGATCTCAGGCAAATCTTGGAGGATTTGAGATGCCAGTATGAAACACTGATAGCGCGCAACCGCAAGGAAGTTGAGGATTGGTACGAGTGCAAGGTAAGCGACACACACCTGCTGTGAAACGAACTGATGAGCACATTTCAGAGCACAGGAGCATTTCAGAGAAAATAAGCAGTTGCCCTTTGCAATGAAGCCCAGGCTCAGCACTCATTTACACCCTGTGTTCTGCAGGAGACCCGGGCCTGCCTGACCAGTTTGCTATGCCCCATCTGGAACGGCAGCATTAACCGCGAGGCCTTGTGGTGTGGTGTTGGAACTGAAATACCCCACATTTGGATTAAAGAGACTTAATAGCCATGAGGTTAATGCGATTTGTAAAAGAGCAAGCAGTTGAAGGCGGTGGTTAACGCCCAGTTCAGAGAACTCACCGTGCTCACTTTTGGTTTTGCTAGCAGCTCACTGTGTTCTGCTTCAGTAAAAGAAGTCCAAATTACACAGATATACTCTGACAATCTTTATTCTGGCTTGGTGCTTTGCAGATTGAGGAGGTGAATCGGGAGGTTATTACGAGCGGTCAGGAGGTCGAGACGTGCAACAACCAGGTCACCGAACTGAGACGCCAATTGCAAGCCCTGGAAATCGATCTGCAGGCTCAGCTCAGCCAGGTGGGTGGCGTGCTCTCTTACAGCTGTGTTTGGATACTGCTGAATAACTCTTCCATTTCTGCACTGGAAATAATAAACTCCATGGTCACACCTAAATGAACCTTGTTTCTTTGTTTGTCCTGTTTACCAGAGGAATAATCTGGAATCCTCTCTGGCTGAGACTGAGTGCCAGTACAACACACTCCTCGGGGAGCTACAGAACCAGATCACGTGCGTGGAGCAGCAATTGGCTGAAATTAGGGCGGAAATAGAGTGCCAGAACCAGGAGTACAAGACCTTACTGGATGTCAAGTGCCGTTTGGAACAGGAGATTCAGACCTACCGCTGCTTGTTGGAAGGAGGACAGCAGGACCTTATGTACGTAAATCCCTGAATCTGTTAGAGAATAAAGGAAAATATCAAGGATCTGAATTATGGATTTGGAATCTGACACCACATTTGGCCCATCTTAATGTTTTCACTGAGATGACAAAGCTGTCTCACGAGCAGCCTTACTATGAAGTCTGAACTAAAAGTTACTCCTTGGGATCTGCAAAGCAGAGGAACCAAATCTTCCAGCCCTGTAGCTATTAGTGCTGTTAGCATTTGTCACCATCTCTGTTCTGTAATAAGACGGGTGAGAACTGTCAGAAGAAAATTAATTGCAGTGCTCTGCCATTTCCATGCCAAAAGGGGGCACAAATGCAAAGCAAAATGAAAAAAAAGAGCGCTGTGTAAAATACTCAGACATTTCTAACCCCTGTAAAGACGTAGTTTGACACTTTGTGCCCTCAGTAGTGTCCAGTAACATTCTAAAACTGCCTATTTCTTCCACCAAATTTCTCTCACTAGTCACGGAGGAGGAATCGGAGTAGGAACTGGCGTAGGAGGAGGAGTCATTAGGACAAGCCACACCTATACTACAACCTCGTCTTCCCACTGCCAGCCGCAAGTCCCACCCTGCAAGACCGGAGACATACAGGGTAAGAGTCGGGTTTCCACAAGAAGAAAACATTTTTATTCCAGTCTGCTCCTTTGCAATAAAGCCAGGCAAAGCAAACTCCCGACTAAACACAATTATTTAGGGAATTTCTGGGTTTCCCTGGCTTGTCTGCCACGTGCTCTTGCTTAACAAAGTCTGCTCCTGAAATAAGGGAATCACAGAATATCCCAAGTTGGAAGGGACCCATAAGGTTCATGGAGCCCAACTCCTGGCTGATTTTTGTTGTTATTTGAAAGATCTTGTCTCTGAATCAAAATAATGTTTCTCTCTCTATTTTTTTTTTCTCCAGTGACCTGCAGGAGAATTTGTGATTGAGGATGCATGGACTAGAAGGTGACGTACAGAGAACCCCACAGACAAAACAGGAACACTCGCTGTTCCCTGCACGCCTCTACGGAGGGAAAGTAGAAGTAATGGTGCGATGCTTTGCCGTGTATCTCAGGGGGCCTCTCGGGGGCCTCCCTTTTGTTTGTTCTGCTACTTCTGTTCTGTAATGCTGCAACCCCTAGAAGTTACTTGAGTTAGTCAGGATCACTACTGTACCTGCTGGTGAAAAACCTTCTCTAATAAAACTTTGCTTCTGCCTGATGCAATCAAGAAACCCGTGTCTGCAAGCTGAGTTCCTTTAGCAAAGCAGGGGCTGGTCCAGGTGCAAACCACATCCCCGGCCAGCAGAAGCTGGGAAGCCACGCACAAGGGGCCCCAGAAATGGTTGGGATCTGCTCCATGGGGAGCAAATTGGCTTTGGCAGCAGGAGCCAAAGAGTGACCTCGTGAACTTTGCAGGGCTCGAGCAGCTCCTCCCGGGCAGCCCCTGCAGGCAGAGCACAGAATCATGAAATGGTTTGGGTTGGAAATGACTTTAAATCTCATCTAACTCCAACCCTGCCGTGGCAGGGATGCCACCCACCAGATCAGGTTGGCCAAGGTCCATCCAGCCTGGTCTTGAGCCCCTCCAGGGATGGGGCAGCCACAGCCTGTCCCGGTTCCTCACACCCCCACAGTGCAGAATTCCTCCTAACGCCCAGTCTGAACGTATCCCCTTTACAACCAAAAGCCTGAAACGAGTGAGAAATCCGTGTGGGAAAAGCAGATGACCCCAAAGCCCATTTCATAGCCCAGAGCAGCACAGCACAATCATGTCTCAGAGCTGGAGCTGCAGGAAAGATCTGGGGATCGCCGAGAAATGAAGAAATACAACACACCCGGAGCCCAAACCCAGCGAGTTTCCCCAAAACAGCCCGGAGCTCCGCGACCCCTGGCGGCGCGGCCGGGGAGGAGCGGGCAGGAGCTGCGGGTACGCGCACACGGGCACGGGCACGAGCACACGGGGACGCGCAAGGCACGGCTCGGCACGGCTCGGCTCCGCCAGGTGTCAGCCGTTCGCTGCAGGAGGGCTGGGGCCGGTGCTGGTAGGCGATGAAATCAGGGTGCGGTACAGGGAAATGAGGGAATTAACGCCCTGCGATACGCGAAGAGCCACGCAGAGTGCTTGGGAAGGTGGGTGCTGGCCGGGCTGGCCCCCAGCACGCAGGAGGAGCTCGTCTGCAGGTGTCCCCTGGTGTCCCCGTGCATCCTCATGCATCCCCATAACAACCCCAGGTGTCCCCATGTGTCCCCACACGTCCCCACGACATCCCCAGGTGTCCCCACACATCACTTCTCACTGCCAGGGCCGTGGGTAAGGCTGGAGGCCACCAACGTGCAGCTCCGGGGGCTCTCAGCGGGTGCCCGAGCAGAGGCGTGCTGCAGGGATGCCGGTAGCCAAACACACAGACAGAAGCTCCCCTCCAGCTCCATTTATCGGTCACATTCATGGCAAGCAAGGCTGATGTGGCCTGATTCTGCAAAAGTGACTTGCAGGACACAACGCGGGTTTTATTCCTGCCTCTGAAGACCCCGAATGTGTTCCCCTGCCTGGCTGTGCCCAGGACTGAAGCCACCCCGAAACTCGCTGCACCCATTTGCTGACACCCACGGATGTTTTTCGGATGGTGCTGGGCTGGTTTTGCAGCGTGTGGTGGCAGCCAGGCTCTCCGCAGGGTGGCAGAGCTGCAGCTCCAAGCCCTTGCCAAGGTCTTGCCAAAGAGGCAGCACCGAGCCGGCTGCGCAAAGGGCTGCTCAGACCCGAACTAACGAAGTCCCCGACAAAGGGTTTGTACAGTCCAAGTCCCTCTCACAGCCCTGACTCACCTAATTACTGCTCCTATCATAATCACCATCGTTCCAGTGGGTGGTGGAGCTTTTGAAGGTGCCCTTTATGGTTTCATCAGCGCTGGTTCCTGCAATACTGAATGAGTAACAGATCCAGAAGGCGGCACGCAGGAATTGCTTGTTTTCCTGCTGGAGAGCTTTTGCTGGCTAGGATAGCGCAGACCCCAAACCAGGGGGCTGTGGGGTGGCTGTGGGGTGGGGAACACTCCATGCTCGGGCTGCCAGTGGCACTGGGTGGGTGCCTTGTAGGCACAAAGAGCCCCCTGGCCGCGCATCACGGGGCGCGGGCAGGTGCCCAGGGCTACGCCCTGCATTGCAGAACAGCGCAGCAGAGGTGGGGCCTCGCTCCCCCACTTCAAAACAGGTATTTTAAAAACCTTCGCTTCTGTAGAAGTATTTTGGCATGCAGGGAATGGCCGTACGCAGATGGGCTAAATTTTTCGGAGCTCTGGGAAGGCGCTGCTTTGTTTTAGGAGATGTGGCCAGAAATAAACACAAGCAGAAGCAGAACGAACGACGCATTCTGTGTACTGTGCCACTAAGTAATGCTAAAAATATTTGAAGATGCTCCTTCTGGGTTCGTGGCAGCTGTACAAACTGCTGTGGGAACAACACGATATCTTTCTCAGCCATCAATCTCACTGCTAGGACGAGAATGGGGCAGTTTTTTTCTTTTTTTTTTTTTTAATACAACAATTTCTAATACAAAAATGAACTTAGAGAAAATGAAATTTTTGCTAGAAATTGTTAGTACTGACATTTTGAACCCCCAAAATTCAGGTGGGAATTGCTGCCAGGCACCACCAGCTGTGTTTGTGGGAACAACAGATTTCAAAGCACTCTGTGCCCTCATTACAGAGGAAAAAACCTGGGACTCATTAGGTAGCAATTACCTTTTGTTTGCAACTCTCAGCTGATGCACTTCTAAAATAATAAGCACGACCAAGCCCTAATACGATTCAACTAATCCAAATCAGTTTTTCTCAGATTTTCCAGTTTTCAAACATTTGGATTTTACTGAGATAAGAACAAAATCTTGCCATATGCATTGTAATGGAGAGGAGAGCAGCTCCATGCTGACCCGCAGTGGAAGAGCAGTGTCCCTCCTCAGAACGAGGACCACGTGCTGCCTCCAGCCGCGTCATGCTGCAGGGACTGGGTTTCTTCTTCACTCTGGAGAAATACCATCCCCGGAATTACCTGGTATTAGTAAAATTGCTTGATGATTATATAATGGGAGTTAGTTTATAATGTATAATTAAGTGGGTGAGTCACGTTCCCCAGATAGATCTTCCACGGTTTTTCTCTATAGGAACACAAGCAAAATGACTTCTGACAGATCTGGCCAGAGGTGGGAAGGACTGAAAAGGATTCATCACACAAAAGCACAACGAAGGCTGGGTACCAGGGCCCTTGTACCCCACAAATGTGCTCAGCAGCCTCAGTGCCTTCTCCCAAACCCCAAAGCAGGTTGTGAACACAGAAAAGGCAGTGCCACGGGAGCAGGCAGGACCTTCCATGTGCTAAGCCCACCCTCCAGGTGGCCACGGTGGCTTTTCCAGCCCTTACTCCTGCCCCCCAGAGGAAGGAGACTCCCTTCCTTCTCTGCTGGCCTCTGCTCGCAGCCAGGACACATCTGCCCTGCTGCACAGCACATGGCCATCCTGCAGTCTGGGTGTACTGGGTGAGCCTTTCAGGCTTAAATAGTCCACCAACCTCTCCTGGGCAGCAACTCGTAACGTTTCCATCACAGGGAAAGGGAGGAAACCTCATTGCAAGCAGCTGTGGTGTCATCTGCCCTCAAAGCATCCTCCTCCTCCTCCTCCACCCTCTTCCATTCTGGCTGTGCCCTGAAGCATGTCAGTCAATGCACAAGGGCAGCTTGTCCTGAATGTCATGAAACTCTCGGCTCTGAGGGTATGTTGTGACTGTATGTTTTCTCCATTAGCTATGCTCAGTGCCAAAAACAATACTCTGATTCAAAACAAGGCCCATGTTTTAAATCTCAGCTTACGGTTCAGTCCACGCCTCTTTTCCTATACCGGTGTGTGAGGCACAGGCATCACAGCTTCTCTGGTAGCACTTATTTCTGGGTTTTGCAGAAGACATTGTCTAAAATCCTCTGATTAGCTCAGTATGCTCACAGATGCCTAGACAGTTGTATGAGACATAACTGCAGAGGTAACTACCATCTCATAAAAGAGCTGGTGGAGAGGACTTCCATCCCACAGCCAATCTGAAATAAAACATTCCTTTCAGGAACCGTTTGCTCCACAACATCTCTCTGATCCCAATGAGTGCAGACACACAGAACCCATCAGGCTTCTTGAGTTTTAAGGAGCCAGTCGTCACTCTGGAGGTATGATACCTGCAAGGATTCAGGGGGGAAAGTGGCACCGTGTCTTCCTTTCACTAACTGAGCATCGAGCTGTGAAGTACGTTGTGCCCAAGGATACTCACTGATGCTCAAACAAAGCAAACGTGCTCTGCTTGGGAACGGAAGACACAGAGCTTAGTCTAACCAAAAGGAATAACTAATACAATAGATGCAGTAAGCATCCTTCCAATAAATAAATAAGTAAGCCTCTCCCTTCTGCAGAATTACACAGAACAACCCAGCAATGTTCCTATAACACGGACGTCAGCGACTGGAAGCCAACAGGCAGAAGGTAACCCCACAGCTCCGTGTGCCAAAGCAGCTGTTAGGACAGGAGACAGACGCATGAGCTTCAAGAGACAAGGATTTCTCACCAGAACAAGCTAAAATTCTCATCACTGAGACTCCACCAAGTTTTGCAGTGAACAATTTCATTTTCCCCAGGCTGCAGAAGGCCTGGCTTCCTGGGACATTTCATGACACGGAGCGGGAGCTGAAACTTTAGGTGTGCCCAACAGTGTGGGTGAGGGTGTGCTGGGAGGGGTGTTTATAAAAAGATGTTTCCACAAACACTTGCTATGAGCCCATAACAACCAAACCTCCAAATTAGCAACAATCAACATCACAAAGGCTTAATGAGGAAAAAATAAAACAGCCAATCAATAGGGGAAGTTGGACATCACCCAACTAGTTCAGCCTACACGGTGCCAGCTAACAGAGCATTGACATTACCATTTGTATCTTTCACTCATTCTGTGCTTCTAGTCCATGTTTCTATTTGTTTTATACTCCATCAGTTGAGCATCCTGTCATTATCAGAACTCCAACTCACAATTTATTTGTGGTTTTTTTTTGTTATATCCACATTAATTTTTAGTAGTATCTTCCACGCTGTCACTACTCTTCAGAAATCCCAGGGCAAAATGTAAGTTTACAAAACCTTCTCTGTACACGATGCACACAGCATCAGTGTAAGGCCGAGTTACTGTACATGACCGCCTTTTCCCAATAAAAACCCAGCCCGCATATACTCAGGTAATGCAGCGCAGGTGTTCCTGTGCATTAACCTCCTCCTACAGGGGGGAGGATGTTTGGACGTGCACTGAGACAAGTAAACATCCTGGCTGAAACTCTGCAATCCCTCCAGCAGCGGGGACACATCCTCACTGCTCGTCGCTCACCTTCACCGATGTGCCAAGAGAAACCAGCCCAGAGCCAGGATGCTTCCCCGGGTCCCTCAACTGTGCTGTAACCTCAGTTGGTCTGAGCAAATATTTCCTGCAACAAGCCATCACATTTTTCTTCCTTGCAGTTTTGCACAGAGATATTTTCAAGTTGTTGACATAAAATTTTTCGTAATAAGCTGTTTTTAAAACATAACTGCAGCTGGATGTTTGGGACAAACTGCTGATGTACCATATTTGCCAATGTTCACTAAGTTTTTAGGAGAAATTAAGAAGTCTCAATGGTTCAAGTGTACCTACAAAATACATCCTGTGATGTTTTCTAAAGGCATAAAGCGACAAAAGACTAAAAATAAGGAGCACGTGGCAGAAGATACCCATAAACCAGAACGTAGTAAGATATTGCCTGCGTATAAAGAATTAGCTGGGATTCCTTGACACATAACTGAAAGGGGAAAGAACATGAGGAATGACCATGTTAGAAGAGAGATGGCAACATCCATCACTGTCTCATGCTGTGGCAGTTTATTGTTGTGCTGAAGGAGATGCAAATGGGACGAGGTGAGTGGGATGAGTTTAACTCTGTTTACTGTAAGTCAGTGGACTAGATCACTGAAAATATCTGCCTAATTCAGAGCCACCCAATAGAAATTACATGTTTTGTATTAACAAACAAACGGTCAGGAACACTCCGAGTATGGGCTAAGCTTCCTGACACTGTCAAACATCTCCCTTTGGCAAATTACTCTTGGCATAAAATGCACGGCTTGCGAATACACATGGCAAGGTACTCCCTTCGCTGGTGACACCCACTGTCTCAGGTATAAATTCAGACCAGGCAGGGGAGGACTCGGAGCTATGATTCCAGAACAATTGTAAAACCAGCTGAATCCTTCCCTGCTGCCACTATGAGCTGTGGCTCCAAGCAGACCTCTACAAGCTGCCACCGAGGGAGCAGCGGTGGCGGCGCAAGCGGCAGCGGTGGCGGAGGGGGCAGCACATATTCCTCTGCCTCCTCTCGAAGATACACCGCTAGGACAAGTGGTGGCGGCAGGTTTTCTGGTGGCAGTTGTGGTGGAGGAAGCTCCAGAAGCTGCTACGGGGGAGCAGCGAGCGGTGGGAGCTATGGAAGGATCAGGCACTGCAGTTACGGAGGGGGAATGAGCGGCGGTAGCTGCAGAGGAGGAGGTGGGGGCGGATATTTTGGAGGGGGAATGAGTGGTGGCAGCTACGGAGGGATGAGCGGTGGTGGCTACGGAGGAGGAATGCGCCGTGGCAGCATGGGAGGAGGCTTCGGATCAGCCAGGAGCGGGTTTGGTGGTGGTTATGGAGGAAGCTTTGGTGGAGGTGCTGCTGGTTTCAGCAGTGGCAGCTTTGGCGGTGGTGGCTTTGGTGGAGGGAGCATGGGAATTCTGTCCAACGACGAGAAGCTGACCATGCAGAACCTTAACGACCGCCTGGCTTCCTACCTGGACACGGTCAGAAATTTGGAAAAGGAAAATGCTCAGCTTGAGCAGTTAATCAGGGAGTGGTACCAGAAGCAAGGCCCTACTGGCAGAAAGGATTACAGTCACTACTACGGGGAAATCGAAGACCTTCAAAATCAGGTAGGGTGTTCTTCATCGCAGAAGCTTAAGAAGCATCAGATGGACTTTTGCGATTGAGAAAAATCTTTGAGGCAGCCAATGTGGATATTTTACATTCACTAAGTGTCTCACTGCAAGTACCTCGTGTGCTTGAAACTCTGCCTTCTGTGCATGCCTCCAACTCTCTCCAGCCCAAAGTGGAGAAACAATGCACACCCCTACAGACATCCCAGTCCGTTGGCAGTGAGTGCAGGCTCTCAGCTGCCTGCAGTGGGTCTTAGAGCCTACAAAAAACAGCAACAATTACCCTGCAGGGTGTGCAGTGTCTGACATTTGGGTACAGCCCCTGGCCCACGGGCATGGCAGCTGCTGTGATGGCTCCAAGCCTCTTGGTTGGACTCCTCACTCCCCTCTTGCATTCCCCAAGTAGTTTTTTTTTGCAGTTCTGATGCTGTTTTTATAATGGTACCTCTTTGTTTTGCACCATAGATGACCTTTCTAGGCCCTTCTATGTAGGAAACGCTCAGACACCTGGGACATCCCATTCCTATGTGTGTCTCTTGTGCAAATCTGAGAGATTCACAGGGACAATTGTCCTCACTACTGTCTTCTCTTCTAGCTTGTGACTGCGGCTGTGGAAACCAACAAGATACTTTTGGACCTGGATAACACAAGGATGACTGCAGAAGACTTCAGGATAAAGTAAATACGTATTTCTCTTTTCCAGGCTTTGACTTCCTCCCTCCTGCTTGCCCCAACCTTCTCTCAGAAACTCATTCAACATAGAAATATCAATCCACAGAGCCTACGGTTCCTGCTGGCTCCATGACAGCAGATGTGAAATAATCTGTAAGACATCAAAACTCTCATTGCTTCTGTAACAGTCTTCAATGGGAATACTTCCTATGACTGTGGAAGCAAAGCATGATTTTTTTTTAAAACGTGTGCTTAGGGAAAAGCTTTAAAAAAGCTTTACTTTTAAGGGTAGAAAAATTGTGACTGTCTCTCACTGAAGGTCAAATGAAGCAGACACAAGAAACCTACACAAAATCTACAGAAAGAGAAGTGATGAAATAGACTACGGAATGCATTTTCATATTAAAGTTTAATATTAACATTAAACTTTAAGTAAGAGCTTTCATAATTCTGCTGGTTGAGAGATGCTGTTTGCTACAGAGTACAGGCACAAAAGCAGGCACTGAGACACCGCAATATGTGATCTTTTTTGTAAATAAAGTCAGCAGGAGAAGGACTGAGAGCCCAAGAATAGGGCTGACGTTTCTGCCTTCTCCTTGGTGCAGGTATGAGACCGAGTATGGTCTCCGGCAGAACGTGGAGGCTGACATCAACACCCTGCGACCCTTGTTGGATAATCTGACTCTGAGCAGGTCTGACCTGGAGATGCAATTTGAGTCCCTGAAGGAGGAGATGATTGGCCTCAAGAAGAACCATGAGGAGGTGAGAGCCAGATCCTGCCTCAAACTGGAGGGGAAAACAAGAACACTTCCAATACTAGAAATAAAGGCTTCCCAGGTGACATCTGATGCACCAAGGAGCCTTCCCTGCCCCCCTGATGTGCAGCAGCTCAGCCAGGGGAAGCCTGAGACAGCCTCAGTGCCAGGCCCGGGCTCTTCCAGGGCATCTCTTAGCACAGGTCCCCTCCATAAGCAGTGTCTGGGAAGTCAAGGCTGAATAATTGCAACAAGAAAACAAAAACAAAAACAAAAACAACAAAACAAAACATACAGATACGTATGTTGTTGAAAGGCTCCAGGATGGTTTATGACTTCAGAGGAAGTGAAATGACTCCAAAACTCTTTCACGATGTAATTTCACCTTTTTGTTTGTTTGCCTTGGGCCTGGGTTTTCTCTGCAGGAAATCAAATCACTGCAAACCCAATCTGGTGGTGATGTGAATGTGGAGGTCAATGCTGCTCCAGGAGAGGATCTGCTGAAGAAACTGAACGATATGAGACAAGAATATGAGCATATTATTCAGAAAAACCGTGAAGAGGTTGAAAGGTGGTATGAGAGCAAGGTAAATGACGAGCACTGAAAGTTTAAAAAAGTAATTGTCCTAAGGCATGCTGATCTGAACTGTCCCTGCAGTAAGGAAGCAGGTTTTCTTGATTTATTTCATTACAAATATAGTCAGAAGCATCTAGAATTCACATAGTTTATATAAGTAGAAATCAGTACAATGGAATGAAAACTTATTATTTCTCATGGAATCATAAAATATCCCAAATTGGAAGGGACCCACAAAGATCATTGAGTCCATGTTTCCCTCTAACAAAAGGGGGTTAGGTGTCTCATCTGCACCCCAGAAAGATTGAGGTTTGAATGTTCGTATTAGAAAAGCAAAATAACACCAACTTTTGGTAAGAACTTCCTGTAGATGAATGATACCCCGAATGCCAGTTATTCAATTGCTTTTAGGATAAAAATAGTAGAATCCCTCTGAGGGGTGACTTATTATAGGTAAACCAAAAAACTCCAAGCCTGTATGTTCATTTTTCAGATGGAGGAAGTGAGTCAACAAGTCCACTCAAGTGGTCAGGAACTGGAATCAAGCACCCAGCAGATCTCTGCACTGAGACGTGACTATCAGAGCCTGGAAATCGAGCTGCAGTCTCAGCTCAGCATGGTATGCAACGATTGCTCCTGGTCCTCTGAAATGCGAGTTGCTGGAATCACAGGAGATACAGCTATCTGGAGCTATAGCTAGACTCTACACATAAAGAATAAGACACCATCAAAGATTTTTCTCATTTTGGGCATAAGGAAGGGCTCATCTTGCCACAGCCCTGTACTCACTGTACTTTTTCTTCCATTCTCAGGTACGGTCTTTGCAATCCAACCTGGAAGACACGGAACGTCGCTACAACATGCAGCTGCAGCAGATCCAGAGCATGATCAGCCCCTTGGAGGAGGAGCTGGCCAGCATCCGCTGCGAGATGGAGAGCCAGAACCAGGAGTACAAGATGCTGCTGGGCATCAAGACCCGCCTGGAGCAGGAGATCGCTCAGTACCGGGCACTGCTGCAGGAGGGACAGCATGGCATTGGGTACGTACATCCAGATTAATTAACATGCCAACTCTGCCAACAGGTGGAGATGACAGCAATAAGAGATGACAGTAATAATATTTATATTGGGAACCAGTGCAACTGATTCATCATCAGGATATTTACTACAACCACAAGAATTCATACTGAATCTACAGCTTAGCTGGCAGTGCACAAAGCTGTATTATTCTACACTTATTGTGAACTGGACAAAAACATGTAGAAAAGTTTTTAAAACTATCATTTGCCTTCTGTTCCACTAAGTCCAATCAGGAACTATGAAGTTATGTATGAAAATGAAAGACAAGCAAGAGAATAACTGTACTTTCTAAATATCCAAAGTACAAATTTTTGACTTTTGAAAGACAGCCAAAGCCATTCATTCTCTTTCTTTTTCTTCCTCTGTGCACATCAGTTGATTTGTTCTTACTTAGGAATGTTCAAAAACAGTTCTCTAGAACACATTTCACATGGTAGTGCTTTCTCAACCATAGAGAAAAGTCCTAGAGTGGCCTCGATAAAGTCACGAGGATGCCGGACCTCAGTCCTTCTGCAATAAATTTTGTGTGTGTGTTGTTCCTTTCTTACAGCTCCTCGCAGGGAGGAGGTGGTGGCGGCGGATCCTCAGGAGGAGGTGGCCATGGAGGAATTAACTGGTCTTCTGGGAGAGGAAGCAGTGGAGGAGGAAGCAGTTGGTCCTCAGGTGGAGGAAGCAGTGGAGGAAGAACTGGAGGATCCTGCGGAAAAGCTTCTGGAGGCGGCGGAGGAGGGAGTGGAGGAGGAGCTGGAGGGGGAGGCTGTGGAAGAACTTCAGGTGGAGGAGGTGGCGGTGGAGGAGGAGGGGGAAAATCCTGCCTCTCCCACTCGTCGTCTTCCCACTCCCACTCTGGCAGATCTTGTGAAAGCCAAGGTAAGAACTGGAATAAAAGCGTACCTCCTTCCATTAACTTCTCCCTTGCAATGGCAGTGAAGGGTTTGACAACTTCCTTCCACATTTGGAAACCTGGAGACGTTTTTGCTGTTTCTTTCACCATCATGTTTTAAATTCACTCCGACATTTGTTCTTAAACAGTAACACAATGAACACGGTGGCATTTTCACAAGCGACTCAAGTGTAAAGGATGTTATGAAGAGATTCATCAGAGGATATGTAGGAGGAAATAAAGGAGGAAAAGGAAAACTAAAGCCCAACTGAAAGCATACAGGGAACCAGAGAAGTCAGTAGTATCAGAATGAAGCCAAATGTTAGAAATGTAATGGGTATTAAGGGAGCAATATGATTAAAGCAGAGTGAAGTAGCCGCAACAATCATGACACTTAAAATAAAAGGAGCGTTAGCTGCCAAAGTCCTAAAGCAGCAAAAGATGGGGAGTGACCAAAAGGTCTTTTCCATATCTGATTTCATGGCTGTGGTTCCAGGAGGTGCTGAAAACCTGAAGCTCTGCCTGGAAGGGAATAGAACACTGGATAGAGGAGCAACAATGGAGGAAGTGTCCGAGGCCATAAAAACTATAAGATCAGGTAAGGATTCTGGTCCTGACAACATCTCAAACAAATGCCTGAAAACACTGAAAATGAGCTGAAGGTCATAATTTTTAGAAAGCTTTGATCAAACAGTCTACCTGACTTGCAGCAGTCCTGTGTGTGTTAATGTTTGGTAGGCAAGGTTGAAATATATGACATGCCATCCTACTTTAATTTTTAAAGAATTGGTGTAAATACCCCAGCAAACAAATACAGATTCTAAGCCCATCTGTATTAGATTTATACTGCTACAGCTGCTCTAAATTTAAAGTGACTCCTGATTTGCACTTACAGAGGGAAGAGTAGAAGCAGTTCCATATATTCAGTGACAAAGCTGCAGATGAGCATGTATGGACAAATATGAAGCCTGACACTGGGAAAAATTCTAATCCACTGAGAACTGCCCAGCCTTTAATTACGAAGTAACAAAAAGATTACAAATCCTGAATGAGATAACATTTCCTGCTTTCCTTCTTCTTTCCACAGGGAGTTTTAGGAAGTCTGAGCACTGATGGGCAAAGCTGGCATCATCCACTGCAGGACCTTCTGACCAAGCAGAACGTACCCGGACACCTGATCACAGCTCTGTGAAGAGCAAGGGCGAGCCCTAGCTCTATAACTCAGCACTGTCCTCTCCGTGGGCTCATCCCAACTCTCTGGATGGCCCACCCGCTTCTTCCATCTGACTTTCTGTGCCTAATCACTGTTACCTGAGTTAATCTCTACCGTGATTGGTATTCTAGTGGAAAGAAAAATCCTCTAATAAACCTTTACTTCTCTCTGATGCAACCAGAAAGCCGTGTCTGACACAATTTCTTTTAGCACACATCTTTATATGAACTGGTTACAAACATCAGCCCCACACGAGTGCACAATAACAACTCAATTAGGTTATGCAAAAGACCCAAAAGTTAACAGCGGCACGTTCACCATTTAAGAGCAACCAGGCAAAACACTGAAGACTACAAATTAACACATTTTGAGTGCTGCCTGCGTGGGTTCACATCAGATAAGAAGAGTGCAAAGTTCAGCAATAGCCTAACTCTACTTTGCGGCAGTAGCTATCTGCACTGTAAAATAAATTCATAAAGCTGGAGTAGGAACCGAATTGCATGTGTACGGTCTTACAGAAGGTGGATTCTCAGCCTGGTTTTAATGAGCACAGCCATGGGAGCTGTGCAATACTTGGCCTCTTCTCTGTGTTTCCACTTCAGGGCATCTCTATTGTATATGAATGAACAGAGATTTTAGGTAAAGACTGGCAAACTATTCACATTTAGGATGTACCTTTACAAAACCCAGTGTGCCTTGGCAGGCTGAGAGAAACAAAAAGAAATCCAAGGGAAAGGATTCCCAAGCTGGTTTTAGGGGCTGGTTACAGATCTCCCAGCAGAGGGGTGGCTCACAGGGGTAAAGGTGCTCTGAAAGATACAGATTGAGCCTCTCCTTGCTTTAATTATAGCCACGGATCCCTCTCCTATGCCCTGGATGGGTGCTAAAGGGCCAGAGGGTTCCCTCTGCCTGCTCCCATGCTGCACCCCATACAGGGCTTTTCATTTCTGTTGAGGATAATTCAAGTGTGGGGTCTGTTAGAGCAGAACTTCCATGGGCAGAACTGCTGAAATGAACTCTGGGGGGAATTTCACTTGAAAATAATTCAGACGGCTTCTCACATCAGCCCTGTCCATTCTTTAATTCTTTAACTAATTCATTTTTTATCCTTTGCATTTCTTGATTCATCTCCTTGAACACAAACCAAATGAACCAGATAGGATTATCACTGGCATCAGTCTTTCTCTCTTGGTTTTGCAGAAGACGCTGGAGTCATGAGCTGTGCTGTTTCACTCCGAGGGAGGCATCACCTGCTGGAGGAGGTTGAGAAACGCCGATCGAGTGGGAGACCGTGGGAACGGGAATCCTGAACGCCCGGGTTGGAGGCAGATACGTGCCAGTGATTCACTGCATTGCCTTACACCAGGCTCTCAGCCAGTGTGACTAGTCTTGAAAAAAATAAAATAAAATTCTCCTGACCACTGCCGCTATGGGTGTCTGAGCAATTGGCCAACCTTTGTCTAAGGTATATATATATATATATATATATATAAAGGACTACTTCATATACATAAACATTTATTGATATCTCTGATCTGACATGCAAAGAGGCAATGTGGATCCCGTTTGCAAGAATTCCCCCAACTCCATCTGACTGCAAAATCACCTACTTCATTGTAAACCCTCTGCAGCATCAAATCCCATGTGCCTCTATATTGCTAGCTAACCCTAAACACACCTTCCCTGTTTGCTCTGCTCCTTTTCCACCTGTTGGAGGCTGTGACAACTTCTTTCTAACACCCGACTAGACGGGGTCATAAACTAACAGCCCAAATTAAATAATATTCTCAAGAGAGCAGCCCTGCTTCTCATACCTCCTCCAAGAGCCACGACATCTCTGCTGTGCTCGTGCTTCCTGGCTTTTATAGGGCGATTGACTGTACCCACCTGACCTGTGGCCATACAGCAGCACCGGAGAGGTTACTGACGTCTGCGTGGAGCAATGTGCTGCTCTGCGCTGTAGGAGCAGCTCTGAGGACTAAGGATAGCTCCCTTTCCTTGATCCTACACCTCCTTCCAAAACCACAGCTTCCTTTTCACGCTCTTACTACCACTTACCTAATTACCATGCACCCAGCCCTGCAGAAGAAACCCCAGTGATGCAGCCCTTGGGGGACCAGCACAGAATGAAGCCTGAAGAGTTGGACGCATGGAGCTCATCACTGCAGCTGGGAAAGCCGTACAGCAGCATGAACATGCAACGTTAGGATGGGATGTCTGGGAACATGCGGTGCAATTCTGCTGCTAGCTTGAGTGTTACATTGGCATGTTATAATCACACACAGAAATAAGGAAAAAATTCTGAGTACTTAGGATAAATAGCATGATATCACTATTACTACTTTTA
The DNA here is from genome assembly GCF_963932015.1 of Anas acuta. NCBI lineage: Eukaryota > Metazoa > Chordata > Aves > Anseriformes > Anatidae > Anas > Anas acuta. The sequence goes on along the minus strand of NC_089003.1, from coordinate 2,455,576 downwards.
CTACTCAGCCTTGTCCATACTATTTTTTTCTTCCTTAATTAAAATGTGTACCTGTCTTAAAATGGTGTTGTTACAATGCTCCTAGCATTACCAGAAAGTGGAAGAAAAGTGCGAGGTTAAGAATTCTGTCCTTTCTCCACTTTACTTATACAGAATCTGCATTTAGGCTGCGGGTGCACTGACATAGCATGGAATCACAGAATCACATATGCTTACTGAGAGAACAGGCTGATAATAAGAACAATGAAAAAAACCCTTATGTGACCAAACAGAGCGAGGAAACCAAAACTACTGCAAACCAGGACTAAAAATTACAAATGTTGTAGCATCGGGTGTCAAAGTTTAGGGCATGCTTAAAGTGGGACTCCAGCAATATCAGGAGTAGGGAGGATAGCCTTGCAATTTTTATTTGCATGCATTTTGTTAGGCATTAATCAGCATAATAAGCTTTAATTTTATGAGCAAAAAATGTTGCAATTTAGATACTTATCTGGTGTTCCTATTAGTGCTCTGAAAGGAAAATTGCACTGCGTGTTGAAACAAGACCTTCAGAACCTCCTTAGGCAAAAATAAATGTGGGCACACACTCCTGCCTGTTTGGCTTCAGAACTCCCAGAGCAATTCATTTGTCCATTTGAACGCACAGAAGCAATTTCAAATTTTCAAAATTGCCTATGCATATATTTTGCTGATCTCTCTTTTGTTCAGCATTGACTGTCAGCCCATGTGCAAGTGCACAAGGCTGCGTTCTGCCCAGAATTAGTACAGCAAGATGTGCCATTTCCCTGCACTGCTTGGGGGGAGGAAGAAATGAGCAAGTCTTTCTGGAGCCCACCCATCTCAACATTTATGTCCAGCTGGTTTTTGTTCACTTTCATGATGAGGGAACACACATTGCTTGGGCAGTCATTGACTTATAGTGTTCAGTAGCAGACTTTGTCTTCATTCTGATTCTGGGCAGTCACTTCTTTGATATACATCATGGAGGCCTGATCAAAAGGAAAACAATAACTGAGAGAGAGCGTCAAAGAATGTCAGCTGTACTTGAAACGTGGCCTGAGCTGAGCTCAACGAGAAGCAGTGCACAGTGTCAAAACAGCTGGGTACTCTGCAGGCTGAGTAATGCTGGGAGCTGTGGCAATAAATGTCCTTGTTCTGGGCTGACTTGGAAATAAGAATGTTATATAGCACACCGGGTGCTGCAGCAACACAAAAGCCTGAAGGATTAAGCTGTGCATCATATATAGGAAAGAGGTGAGAAGAGGTCCTAAAATTGCCAGGTCCCATTAGGTTCTTAAGTAAACTCTAAGCCTTACATCATCCATAAAACTCAGTAATGGAAAGCATCAGAGAACAAAAATGCTTAAAAGCTCATGAGCTCAGAAAGAAAACAATCGTTCTGTCCACAAAACAGGTCTGCTCTGATCTGTAGATATTTACCCAGTTAAATATTTAATAATCAATAAGTTAAAATACACCAGGAGGGAATACAACGTACACAACATTACAAGGAGATGAAACAATCACAGTTCATCTGTATTTTTCGGGTACTTAATATTAGGGTCTGAAGAGACAGGCTACATTTTTGAGAGCTCAGTGACTGTGATAGAAACAAGCCACCCCAGGGGAAATTTTTCAGCTCGAAAGAATAGAGCAGATCCTAACAGCCAGTAGGATTTCTGTAAAGGGCACTAAGATCAAACCGGTAACAAAAATGAAATAACTGCAACACAAAAAAAGGAACATCCCACCAGCATGTGACTTAAAAAAAGTCACCAAAGGTCTAAAGGCAGTTCTTCTGTTTGTGTTCGTCACAGATAAGTAGTAGTGATAATACAGAGCTAAAATGAAATTTTGAGGCTGTCTGAAGTTCTCCACCCTCACTCTCCCTTTTCTTTCATTTTGTTTTTGTTGTTAAGTATTTTCCAAGCATACATTAAGATGCTTTATCAGGATAACCTTCCAGCACGGACAAGTCCCTGCAGTGAATGAGTATGTACAGGAAAAGTGTATAAATAAAAGAGAAAACAATGTATGTTCTCAGAAAGTACATAAATGGATTAAAAGACTCTTTTGGCAAATGTTCTTCCTCTTGTTGCAATAATTTTAGAGAGGTTTTTTGCTCCTTACCACTAACAAACCTATAGGTTGCTCTGTGTGAAAAGTATCAGCAAGGACTATCTCTAGAATCAGTGATGGAAAATTGAATGTGATGATCAATTTTACTTGCTGGGGTGGAATTTGTGAAAAAGGTCCCCCAGTGCCCAAAATCACACTACCCAGACACAGGGGCAAAACAAAATTAAAAGCAAAAATCACTTTTCCTTAGTAAACTACATCTTTCGACACCAATAAGAGAACAAGCAGAAGCCCAGAAACTGTGTTTACGCTGCTGAGGTGACACCACCATCCTCCAGCTGTGAAACAGGAGATATTATCACATCGCCAGCTACTTGAAAACTTTCATCATCTTTGAGCCATTGAGTGTATAAAATAGCAAGATAAGATCAGAAAGCTTTTGAAAGAGATTGCATAAGCAGCAATACAGCAATGTTGGCAAAACCACGGCACGAAGGACAGGACGATGGATTCAGCCAGTCAGAAAATGTTCAATGATGCTTAATTTCATGTAAAAAGACCAGAAAGGGCAGAAATGGAGCTTGTAGAAGAAATACGCACATGGATACTGACAGCAGGGTGTAAAAAGCAGCAACACATAATGAATTTGTAGATCGAGGCCACCTTTGGAAAGCAAGGACTGAGCTGCCAGCTACAAGAGGTTGTTCTGAAGCTTCCAAGAAAAGGGCAGCACACAGCAGACAACGGTTCCTCAGATGTCCCCTTCTTTGCTCCCCTCACCTCAGCTGTAGGGGAGAACTAAACTGCACAAACGCCTTGCAGCCAGGAGAAGATCAGTAACCAGAGAGGAAGAGCAATAAAGAAGTTTCAGTAACATCCAACAAAACAGTCGCTGTAAAAATGTACACATTCTTCCAGCCAAAGTGCAAAAATTTACCCATTTTGTGTGCAAATATTCGGGGTCCATCTCTCCAGCAAGACCAAGGTGCTGCTGGCTTTGCCATTGCGTACAGTCAAGCAGTAAGGTCTGGCTGTTTGCACGAATGAAATATCCACTGTGTTAAAAAGTAGGATGGAAATTTCTCCCAAAAGGAAGCAATATAAGAATAGAGCAAAGCAGATGCTGAGAAAAAAGAGATTTGCATTTGAACCAACTTATTTAGCTTTCACCCTGGACAAAGATGAAACATCACAACGTAAACGTAGTTTTGGAGGTGGTGACAGACATCTGGAATCAAGCACCACTTGCCAAAACTCAGAATCTTCTTACAGCTTTTTCAGAAACGTGCAATTCTGTCTTCAGATACTCTGCTCTGCCACCAAATCTAACAGCTGAGGGTGAAAACCTCTTGGGAACATCTTGGGTAAACTTCTGGGGATCAGTGCATGACTGAAGAATGGTTTCATTTCTTTGGTGGTCTCAACAGCGTGATTTCTACTGATCTGTATAAAAAAACCTTTTGGTTTTTCCCTCTGACTACTGTTTTAGAGCCTCGAGGATCTCCGTGCCATAAGCAGCATGCACAATTACTTTGTGCTCTGTAATATACGACACAGAAACAATAGGGAGAATGAGCTGTTTATATTAAACCTTACAGGTCTTTCCACACAGTGGTTTATAGGTCATTGCCTGGCTTAATAAAGCTTCTAATTGTGCTACAATTGACTTTACAGCATAATTAAAGTATCCCTACTCTTCCCATTATTTTAGATCAACAGCTTTTTGGTGGGAAAAAAAAATATGTATTTTCTTTGAATTCCACTTTTTAGCTATCTTGTGCACTGGTCTGGTGCCTTCTTCACAAAGGAAGAATTTTGATTTTTCAATACGAATGCCAATCTGCTTGAAGGAGATTTCTCACCACTAAATGTGTTCTCAGTGAGGGCAGGGATACACAAATTGGACAATCTAAATAGACAAGTCACACTGTCCTAGTAATAAAACTCTTGCATTATCACATATAGTGTGAAAAATAAAAATAAAATAATACAAGAAGCATAAAGGATCTTAAATGCACAGAATGTAGAAGAGCAGAAGTCTTGGACAACAGCAGCTACATAGAACTGAGCAAGGAATGCAGATGAATAGAGAAATAAATAAACACACAGTCTTAGCATGAGAGATTTGTGTTTCATCTTCTTTCTTTTAGGGAAGAACTGAGAACAATTCTCTCTGTGTAGCACCATCAGTTCCAACATTAGCTTCAGCAGGACCCTGCTAAGGTGATTTTTGCATCGAAAAGCAGATCTAGGTTGCATCAGGCTACCTGTTCCAGAAAAGCTACGTGAAGAGAATGCCACCCAAAGAAAGGGAAATGTTTGGTCTTAAAGAAATACCATAAACCCAGCAATAGGCCAGATTGCCTGAGATATGAGCACAAAAATATTGTTCAGCAAATTATTCTTGGCACAAACAACAAGGCTGTTAAATGCCCTGGGAGAAGGAAACACCCTGGTGGTGACACCCACTGTCAAACGTATAAATAGAGAGAGCTGGGGATGAAAATCTACAGTCCTGCATCTTATCAGGCTGTGCACCTAGACTTGAGCTTGTGGTTTACCTCCTACCTGCTGTCACGATGAGCTGTGGCACTAAATCTTCATCTAGCATCATTAAGATTACCAGCGGTGGTGGTGGTGGTGGTGGTGGCGGATGCAGCAGCGGAGGTGGTGGCGGGGGCAGCAGCTGTGGGATACGCAGGTCTGGTGGATACTCCTCGGTCTCCTCTAGAAGATACACCTCTTCTGGAGGAAGCGGAGGCTTTTCTGGCAGAAGCTTTGGTGGAGGAGGCTCCAGGAGCAGCTATGGAGGGGGATTTAGCAGCGGCAGTTGCGGAAGGATTGGCCGCAGCAGCTATGGTGGGAGAATAAGCAGCGGCAGCTACGGAGGAGGAATGGGTGGAAGCATGGGAGGAGGATTTGGATCTTGTGGAGGTGGTTTTGGGGGAATGGGAGGTGGTTATGGAGGTAGCATGAGCGGAGGCAGTTTCGGTGGTGGTGGATATAGCGGAGGTGGATTTAGTGGCTTCGGGGGCAGCGGTGGATTTGGTGGTGGCAGCGGTGGCTTTGGTGGTGGCAGTGGTGGCTTTGGTGGTGGCAGCTTTGGTGGAGGTAGTTTCGGTGGAATGGGCTTCGGTGAAGATTCCGGGCTGCTCTCCACGAACGAGAAGCTGACCATGCAGAACCTTAATGACCGCCTGGCTTCTTACATGGATAAAGTCCGAGGCTTGGAGGAAGAAAATGCTCACCTCGAACGTCTGATCAGGGAGTGGTATCAAAAGCAAGGTCCCACTGGTACCAGGGACTACAGCCAATATTACAGAACAATTGAAGAACTGCAAAACCAGGTATGATAAAATTTGACTAACTTTGGGTAGATTCTCCTTAGCATGGCCTGGCACTTGCCTGCTATGGCACCATTTTCCTATTTGGGGCAATGTATTCCTTGGTTTGCTTTAGCCAGGAGCATCCTGGTGTGGTGACCAAGCCTGATTACCAGTCTTGCTTTGCTCTTGGTGATACGGGTGCTCTGGCACACTTGTATTTGGCACATGTAGCATCATTTGGTGCAACAGCAGGCCTTTAGTAGTGCTCCCACTGGGAGGCTTGTCCCATTCCTTCAATGCAGTGCCCTTTTTCATTTGCTCCTCAATCTCTAAAGCAGGAGATAGAATCAGTGCTTGCTTACGTTGTGTTACCTGTGGCCAGATAAACTGAATCTTTTTGGTGAATATACAGCATGAGCTAACATGTGGGCCACTGTGTTTAGTCTAATCCTAGCTCTCAGCCATTTTTTGCTCTCCTACCTGAATATTGTTGCTGTCAGATGCAAGGGTAATGTTTTCCCACTGTTTTGGGAGTATGGTGAGCTTATTTGATTATTTTTTCCAACAAGGTATTGCACTTTTGATGGATATTTGTAAACTAAAATTGACAGTAAAGGCACCAACCAGTGCTGATGTTATATAAAGGCACTCTCTTTTGGTTGGGGACAATAAACCTCTCTGTATAGCACCAGCAGCACTAGTCAGGCTTACAAAGATATTCTGAAAAGTGTTAAAGCACAGGTATTTTATTCCTATCTGTGTGTCAGACTGCAAAGACAGCTGCCTGATCAACATCTGCCTTCTCCCTTCCAGATTGTTGGTGCTAATGTGGACCTCAACAAGATCCTTCTTGACATCGACAACACCAGGATGACTGTGGATGACTTCAGACTGAAGTGAGTCTTTCCCTTCCTGGCTCATGCCATCTTCCCTGCCTTTACCACCATGAATTTGCATTGCCACTCTCCTGTTGTAGATACTACAGTGTCTTGGCTCCAACAACAGAATAGATAATTGTTGGGAAGAGCATTGTGAGAATGACTTTAAGGGCTTTTCATTGCTATTTTGCTTCAGAGAAGTTGTTGAGGAGTTCTGCTTAAAGGGCTACATTCTGTGTTTCTCCACCTTTGCTTGTAGATTTATAAGCATAATCCTCCTCAAATAAATCCCACAGAATAATTCTACTGAAATCAAACAAACCTATTGGAGATGGAAAGAGAATTAGGTCCTTTCTCTTATGAACTAAGCAATGGGACTAACAACCAAAGATGTACTGGTGGGAGCTGTTCATAAGCAGGACAACAGAGAGCTCTGGCAGCAGCTTTACAATCTTTCTTGTCTGTGATTTAGGTATGAAACTGAATACACTCTCCACCAGAGTGTGGCAAGTGACATTAATGGATTACGTCCACTTCTGGATCAACTGACTCTAGCCAGGTCTGACTTGGAGACACAGTTTGAATCCCTTAAAGAAGAACTGATCTATCTGAAGAAGAACCACGAAGAGGTAAATTTCTCTGCACTTTAAATTAATAACTAATGAAAACTCAACCCTCAGAGAATTTCCTGTGTGTTTCTTCTGCTAGCAGTAACCAGATCTGGCTGGCTTTGATCATCCGACTTGACCCAATCTGGCTTTGATTTGCAGGGGTATGCAGCAGCCACAGCTGCAACCAGACACCTAGGTCAACGTGTGGAAAAATGGGGTCGGGGAAATGAATGGCTTTCAGTACCAGGCACAATTTTCTTGTTGAAATCACAGAAGGATAATTGGGTAGGATATATGGAGGAGTCAAAGGAAAACATTCATACTATCTGCAGTGGTATTTCCCATTGAGAAGAACAATACACAGCAGGATTTTCACAAAGAGCATGCTGCACAGAATTCCTTATCCTCCCGAAGAGAAAAACTCAGGATCAAGGAGTTTGTGGTGCCTGGCTACTGCTCACTGTGAAGTTTAGCTTAGCAATGGCAAAATTGCTTTCTTTCACAAGGGCAGATGAAGGAGTGATATGGATCTGTGAGGATTTGTGTCCCTTTCTTTATTTGAAACTATGACATTTCTCTTTTCCTTCAACTTTTTTTGAATCCGGTGGGGCTTTTTTGTGTTTTGCAGGAAATGAAAGGACTGCAAACACAATCTGGTGGTGATGTCAATGTGGAGGTCAATGCCACTCCTGGTATTAATCTGATGGAAAAACTGAATGAAATGCGCTGTGAATACGAACGGCTTATTGAGAACAACAGGAAAGAGGTGGAAAGCTGGTATGAAACCAAGGTAAAGAACAAGGTTTTTTAGTTACTACTTCTTTCACAAAGAATTGGAAGGACTGGATGTCCCCATGCATTAAGTAAGGGACATTCATTTTAAATGATTTTAAGCAGTTTACTGTAACAAGTCAGTTCTGGAGGATTACATGGGAAAACACGTGTGTTCCGGCAGCATTACACAGAGGGTTGGTGTGGGTTAGTGGACTGGCACATGGGAAATATACACAGTCTACATTACATCTCCCTTTACACATATTCATTGCTTTATAAATGCTGTTATGATGCCCCCCCAATTGCTTTCCTATAATTAGAAATATCTCAAATTTATATGTGTATTTTTTAGATGGAAGAAGTTAACCAACAAGTCCACTCAAGCGGCCAGGAGATCCAATCAAGCAACCAACAGATCTCTGAGCTTAGACGTGAATATCAGAGCCTGGAAATCGAGCTGCAGTCGCAAATCAGCATGGTAAGTAAAGGTGTTTGCTTCTGTGATACAGGCAGTATGTGCCACCAGAATAAACAGAGATTGGTTATGCCTAGACTTTACTCCATCTGTAGAGAATGGGCTGTTGGATTGCTTCATCATCAGAGACATGCTTTTCTCTGTTTTGTGCAGATCTATTTTTCCACCAAAATGAGTTAGACTTGCCACATTCCCATAACCACTGCATTTTTATTTTTTTTTCCGTTTACAGATAGACTCTTTGCAATCCAACCTGGATGACACGGAACGTCGCTACAACATGCAGCTGCAGCAGATCCAGAGCATGATCGGCCCCTTGGAGGAGGAGCTGGCCAGCATCCGCTGCGAGATGGAGAGCCAGAACGAAGAGTACAAGATGCTGCTCGGCATCAAGACCCGCCTGGAACAGGAGATTGCTCAGTACCGCTCACTGCTCGAGGAAGGACAGCAAGACCTTGTGTATGTACATTGACAAAAGAACACAGCGTTATGTGAATCCCAGGGCTGCCTAATTAGTCACAAAGACAGTAAATGAACAGTTTAGACTTGCAAAGCAGGTTTCGGACTGAAATGGGGCTAATTCAGCTATCTTGACCAATCACCTCCCAGGTTTGAGGTACTATAAATTTCTTGGCAAGTCTATTCAGGGTAAAAATTACGTGATGAAATTTTAGTGCAGAAATTCTGACCTACTAATTTGGGGCTGGATAAGGAAAAGGAAACCCATGCACATGGCCTTACTTTTACCGATTCCAGAAAAGGCCAGGAGTTCAACAAATAGAAATCTCCTTCAAAAAAATAGAAGCAGAAAAATGATGACTTCCATAAAAGTCTCAGGGTGCGATTCCATGGAAGCTCAGGCTCCTCTGGTTTCCCTTACACAGCCAGCCCACTTCTGTTCATACGTGGTGCCTGACAGAACAGCTGAAGCTTCATGTGCTGCCTTTCCACTTTGGAGCATGGTGATCCTTAGAGTAGTGCAATTCATAAAGCAGCAGCGCTAAATCTTATAAGAAGTTTATGAGGAGTGTGTGGAAAAAGCAGAAACTCCCATCTTCAAGCCGAAATTGAAAGGGAGGTTGATTTTTGGCACCGCATCAGTTGTCTTTCTGATCTGTGTGAGGTTCCAAAAAGGCAAAGTACAGACAGGCCTGGGTGCAGTGCCTGTAGGTAGGTTTCTTTCTGAGATCAAAAATGCGGGTGATTAACTTTTTTTTTTCTTTCTTTCTCTCTCTTCACAGAGTCCCAGCTGGAGGAATGGGAGGTGGAATGGGAGGAGGAATGGGAGGAGGAATGGGAGGTGGAATGGGAGGTGGCAGAATAGGAGGTGGTAGCTATTCTGGAGGAGGAAGAGGAGGAAGTGGTAGCATAAGCGGTGGCTATGGAGGTGTTAGCTCTTCTTCTAGCTGCGGCATGGGAGGAGGAATGGGAGGAGGAATGGGAAGCGGAGGAATGGGAAGCGGAGGAATCAGTGGAGGAATCAGTGGAGGAATAGGAGGAGGAAGTGGAGGAAGCTGCGGCGGTGTTATTGGAGGAGGAAGCGGAGGAGGAAGAATCTCAGGAGGTGTCAGCAGCTCCCACTCCTACTCCTCATCTTCCCAGTCTCAGGCCTGCAGGAGCGGTGGTGAAAGCCAAGGTGAGAACTGTTACACGGACACAGTGCTCTCGCAGTCCCATCCCTAACAATTTATACACCACATCAACATCCTCTCCTGAGGGCAAACAGTGCTGAGGATAAACAAGCACTTCTTGAAAGTGCTGGTTTTACTTTTATTGAAAATTCTTTTTTATCTATACGTGAAGGACCAACCCTACTTAAGATGCACACATTCAATTTCTATCCAATCTCATGGATGGTATCACCATAGCACGTAGTTAAAACTCCAGCTGGTTTTCCTCATCTAATTCGTTGCAGAAGCTCCTAAAAATGCTGCTTTCATACTGTGCCAAAGTTCCCCTTTATGCTTCTGGAACAGCTTATGGTCATCTGTCACATAATCAAGCTTCTTTTCTGCCTGGTACATATTGATGCCCCAGAGACTGGGTGCCAGTACCGAAGAAATTAATGTTTTCTTTATCTCTACACAGGTTATGCAAGAAAATCTTTCGACTAAGGACACACCCTGAGGATCCTGCAGCGCAAGACGTTTCAAACAGCAGTTGGCCCAAATCCTCTGTATTCCCCGCGCTCCGGAGGAACGAGATGCTCCTCACGGTTCCTCAGTGCTGCTGATGCCATCTATCCAAAAAGGCCCATCCGAGCTACTCAGATGGACCACCTGCCACGCATGCTACGTGCTTCTTCTACCTAGAATGCTTTGTGGGTTCAATCATTTGCACTTGAACTTCTTGCTTTACAGATTCAACCAGTTTGTTACTTGCGTTGTTCTGTATCAGGAAAATGTCGCTAATAAAATTTCATTTCTGTCTGATGCAACCAGAATCTTGTGTCTACGATTTTTTTTTCCTGTTCTGCAAGTATAAACACTTAAAAAGAAAGTACAAAGCCAAGCCAATGATTGCCTCCAGGCAGGAAGGCTGATGATACATTACAACAGCTGATAATGAAATTTAGAGTTAAAGCTCAATTTCTGAGCACTCAGGGCAGATCATAATCTTCCACAGCATCCTGCTACACCTTTGGTTTTTAATAATGTGCCTGATACTCCTGTGGAGCTGAAACACAAAGAGACATGAACAATCACAGGACTGTGACCATGGAATGAAAGCGGTTTCAATTTGTGGTCGCAAAAACTTATCTGACACTCATCAGTTTGAACTAGAAATGTACAAACTAGCGATCTGTTTTTGAACAGAAGGGAAAAAGAGAAAAAAGGGGAACATAATTTAAAGGATCTTTACCAAGTTCCACTCCATAAAATGCTATATATTAACCGCAACATTTGGGCCCTACCCATGTCAAATGAAGCAGGCATGAAAGTAACTGGAATGTTTATTTTTAGATATAAGAAGATCTGTACTGTGAAGAAAATTAACATAAACTCTTTCAACCTCATCCAGCTGTTCCCTGAAAACTTTCCTAACTCCAGTTTGCAAAACAGCTCGGAGTAGCCCAACAAACCACACACCACAAAGCTCCCTCTTGTCATTAGCTCTCTCTGGAGGCTGCGTTTGCTTCTGTCCAGCTGAACGTGCGCTACGCTTCCTTATATTCAGTACTTCAAAGAACTTACAGCATAGCGTTCTCCAGTGACTGGGACAATTTTGTTCATAAAAACAAAGCTAGCTTTTTCACTGCAGCCCACCCCCTGGGATAAAACCATTTCCAGCGACTTGGCTGACCAAATGACCTTTCCTCCTGGAGCCGAACAACTTCAGAGATCAAAGGAAATGAAAACCAGTCTTCGGCCTTCCAAAGCAGTCTCAGGCACACACGTTTCAGGAATCTCAGGAATTTCTGCGTGCTACTTTAGAGGAGAGATGGCTGCTAGATTAGACAGATCTTGAACCACAGCTTTAGTAATTTTAATGAGCAGGCAGCACCCAAATTCCTCAGACTCATTTGAAAGGCTCAGTCCATTGTACAGCTACCACCTGGACAATGCAGAAGAGAAGTCAACTTTAGGCTGTGCAGTCCTCAAGTAATGTGAGCAGTGGAAAAGAAGGAAAGGAACACAAAATATCCCCTCTGAGGCAGGTTCAGTTCACACAGCTGACAACAGAAGGCTCTGCATTACCCAGGCCAAGCTGGGATGTTGATGGTGAATCCAAGTTTTGAAAAAAAGGCACACAGAGGTAAGAGCTCCAAAGGCTGGCAAGTACCCAGGGCAAGCATGGAGCCAAAATTTCCCCAAGGCTGCACAAATCTCACCCGTACGTGGTCTTGCAGGCCTAACTGCTGACGGAGGGCTGTGCGCTCAGGGACTGGCCTCTAGTGGAGCTCAAAGAAAATGTGGTTTTTGTGCAAGAGACACTAGTGCCACTGATTGAAGACCTAATAGGCCAACGCACGAGGGTGTGGACGCAGAGAATAGATGTAAAATTGAAATACATTCCAGAAATACATGTCACGGTGCCACGCAAACTTTCTCAACCCTTGGAAACCATTCAGGGGAATAGAAATACCTCATCTTCACCAAACTGAACTCTGCAGTTGCTTGTGTTGTGCTTGCAAGTTTTATCAGGCCTGTTAAACAGATTCCGTGCTACACAAATATTGCCAGTGCTACCTGCATGCACCACCTAGACAGAGAAGCGATGCTCGCAGTGAACGGCAGGGAGATTATTCCGAAGTAATCTCCTGTGGTTATGCCACACTCCCCTAGAGGGCATTGTGTCGTTACCTCTTGCACCCTGTATGGTACAACTGCCTCCACAGATGTCAATCTACTCTTTGAAGTGTATTTAAACCACACTTAAAGAGTAACCTTTACAACGAATTTATTCTCCTGTCTCATAGCTACCTAAGGGGCACCGAGCCCTACGCACCATATGATGAAGTCTGAAGGCGTTGAAATACACAGGGTGGAGACAGCACCCAGTCAGCAGGCTGCTTAGAGGGAACGAAGCATTTTCAGGCAAAAGACACTGCTGTGACTCAGGAAACTGAAAGAGAGTATGAGAAGCATGACGAATCTCACTGTGTCTTACACAGATGAGGAAAACCCTGTGGATTTAGAGAGTAGGAATGCTGGATGAACGGCATACAGCTGGGGTTTGTCAGCTGTGAGACTTGGCACCAGGTCCCACTGAAGGTTATGGCCACAGGGATGGTTCTCTGCTTGGTGTACAGAAGATCAAAATGAAGAACATCATTTATTTCACTGTCAATCTGGGGTGCGAGGATACCATGAGCTCTATTGTGAGTGCTGTGGGAAGTTTTGGTGACACTTTATAAATAACGCGGAAGAGCTGAAGAAGATTCAGAGAATGGTGGAAAAGGCATAGAAAAAAAAAATCTGCATGAACAACAGGTAGTATCCCAGAGTGTTTCAGCCTTGGAAAGAGGCACATGATGCCCAAGGATATGACAGCATTCTGTCTAAACACAGCAGTCTGCAAAATCAGGACTGACATGAAGGTGTTCCTAACTAAAGCTAGTCGATTTAAAGCTGTTACATCATAATTTTGTAGCTATCTTTTCATGACTCAGTCTCACTTCAAGCTCAAAAATTTATTTCTGTCTTAAGGACTATTTTACTCATTTTTGACGTCCCTTTCCTTCAGAAGCCAAAGCTAACATCTCTAGCTTCTTTGCAAGCCACAGGCAAGGACATGCCTTTAGGCAGATGAATTCAAGTGCTGGGATTCAGCACCTCGAGTTTATACCTCATCACGTCTTAAGCTTCTAAGCACCAAGCACCTCTACAGGTAGCAGAGGATATTCCAGTGGTAACAGTTCACATCCCTCCCATTCCACCTTGACAGCATTTTACTGGTAAGCCAACAGAGTTCTTTTGACTACAGAAGAAAAAGAGGCGCATGGATATACAAAATAACTATTGCAAAACAATAAACCTAAAAAACCCAGCCCACAAAACCGAAGACTCTGCAAGAATACAGCTTCTCCCCGGCTGAAGCTGTCTGTTTTCAAGTAGCTGCCTGTCGGTGCTCGGAGGTGCGGCGGCAGGAGCCGTGTCTGTGCCTGGTTCCCTTCGGTGCCTGCGCTGCTCCAGGCTGGCAAAGAGGAGTGCTGCTTCCCCGCGTGTCTCAGAGCGGAAAAAGCAGTCGCCAGGAGCAAGAGCACAGCAAAATTAAAAGCTGCCCCTGCTCAGTGCTCCAGCCCCCGCTCCTTTACAGCCGCATGGCACATACAGGCACACTGTCCTCCAATTCAAACACTCCTCTGATGCTTACCTTCATGTGCAAGGCAACCTAATCCTTTCTCATTCTCCTTTTGCTAATTTTAGTGGGTTTATTTCTCCTTCTGTACTACCAAATCTCTCCTGAAAATAAATCTAGGCTGAATTCATCTTCCCTCAACGTGGATAAGCCAATTCTGATGTTGCAACTCACAGCAGTTCCCACCAGCTCCGTGGGCTTCCTTTGTGCTAGCTGAAGCCTTGTGTAGGGGTTACAGTGCCGGTATTTAATGGACAACTGGAAACCAGAACATGCTTCCCTGCAAGGCTTTTCTCTGTTTGATAAAAGCTTCATAGGTGAAGATGGAAAAAGCAACTCACTGAAGATCTGATATTGCATAGACACTGGAAAATATATAGAAGTGTTTCTTACACCTTGTTTCGTGTTGCAAAATATTCTTTCACCACTGGCAAACACAATTCACTGTAACGAGTCCAGATAATTAATGTATTTTTTCAGATGTAGTTTTTGGCACCATGTCCTTTAATGTAAATGATTTTTTAACTGTATTACATCATTCTACAGTGTATTTTGAGAAATGGTTATTTTTAATATGACTACAAAATCTGAAATATTAGGGATTTCTCCTCTCAGTTCCCTACAAGTCTGTTTTAAACAGCTAAAATAAAATCGGTAGCTGCTTGATGGGAAAATATTCAGTATGTTTTCCCTTGCAAAATATTAATTCTGTGGCTAGAACCCGATTTTCTACAACAGGAAAATGACTGTTGCCACCATCCTGCACTGTCAGAAAAAATAAGTGAAAGATAAATACCAGCAAGAACTTCCTTGACTTAAGCAGCAGCAAGACAGTAGAAAGTCCCGTGTAAAGTTCCCTTTTATGAGGCATGGCAACACAGTTTTTAAAATGAGCCATTTCTTTCCGTAAATGTAAGCAGATTTTCACATAGCGAATGTAAATTCCAAATAAAGTAATGAATGGGGAGCCACTTGGAGGCTGCCGGAGCTAGGACTCATTGCCTATGATGGAAGAAGGAAGTCAAAGGCTGAAATACCGAATTTCACCACACTGAAGACTGAAGGAGACAGGCAACCAAGGCGGAGCCTTCATTAACTCCTATTACTAGAGATATATTGCCAGATTAATAAAAGCTATGAGATATTGTATTATCCTACAAAAATATCTAGCAAAGAGCCACCCACATAAAATTATCGTACATGCCTTGTGTGAATCAACACAGACATACTTGAGCAGAACGGTAATGCGTATTACTTACCCAAGACCAAAATTTCATTAGCACATCACTTTTGGCGTGAGCACTCCGGCTGGCAAACCTCATGGGAAGCTGGGCTGCCTGAGAGGTGACACCCACCCAGCACCGTATAAAAAGGCACCGGAGAGGGCAGAAGGCAGCACTCTGATTTTCTCTATCCAGCTGTGCAGGGGCTTTGCATTTGGGGCTGAACATCTGAGAGCTTCCACCATGAGCTGCAGCATCAAGAGGACATCGAGTACCTCCTACAGGAGCGGAGGAGCTGGAGGCATCTGCGGTGGTGGCAGTGGTGGCCGGAGCTCCTCCGTGTCCTGCAGGCGATATGCCTCCTCCGTCATCGGCGGGGGGAGCTCTGCAGGGGGAGTGTGCAGCATCGGCTACGGGGGCGGCATGAGCGCTGGCAGCGTTGCTGGGGGCTTCGCTGGGGGCCTGGGAGGAGGCTTTGGTAGTGGGTTTGCAGGAAGCTTTGGGATGGGGGGAGACGCCCTGCTGAGTGGCAATGAGAAGGTCACCATGCAGAACCTCAACGACCGCCTGGCTGCCTACCTGGACAAGGTGCGGAGGCTGGAGGAAGAAAATGCTCAGCTCGAGCACCACATCCGTGAGTGGTACAGGAAGCAAGCTCCCACCGCCTCAAAGGACTACAGCGCCTACTACCAGACCATTGAGCAGCTCCAGAACCAGGTAGGTCAGACCAACGCACGTGGCTTCAGCCCTTAATAACGCCCTGGCGTGAGAACTTGCTCCTGCCCTGGCTCCTGGGGGCTGGCAGGGAGCTCGGGGGCAGCCTAATGCTGCCCGACAGCCAGAAGCCTGCAGAGCTGAGCCTGCTGCCCAGTTCTTGGGCAAGCGAAGCTCTCACCATCCCACAAGGGCACGGCTGTGCTTGGGGGGCACAGCCCGAGGCACCGAGCAGTGCTCCACCAGCCCAAACCTGCTGGTGCATGCAGCTCAAACCCCGCACTGTGCCGGTGGCTCCAGGGGGGTTTCCACAGCACTCCCAACCCGTTCAGCTGGATGCAGTGCAAAGCCAAAGCACAAAGATCTTGCAAGGGCTGCAAGATCTGAATTCCCTCTGGTTTTGCACACTCCTACATAAACCACCTGGATGGACCGAGGCCTTCCCTTACAGCTATCTTACATCAGTACCAAGAAATTACAGTAAACAGACTGAGAAGGAGCACTTTGTGGGAGAAGGGATGAACACATTCCCTGGGTGATGTGGGGAACTGTTAGAGAAACAGAATAAAAGAAAAGGGAGTTTGGAGGTCACTCTATTGCAGCCTGAGTTACCTTGACAAGTAAATTTGTAGCTAATCCTCTCATACATGTATGATCCCTACATCCTTGTGAGAAATGAGTCTGAAATCCACAACAAAGCCCTCTCAAAGCTTTGGGTCTCCTTTCTTTTTCTCCTGGATGTCTTGAACTCAAACTCTTCTCCAACTTCCTCTTTTGCAGATCATTTCTGCCACTGTGGACAACAACAAGCTGCTTCTGGACATCGACAACAGCAAGATGACTGCTGATGACTTCCGCATGAAGTGAGTATCTCACTGGGAACCCTGCATGTATTTTCTGTCCCGTTGACAAATTCAGTAGACAACACATTGCACAGTTGTGTGGTGTGCCTCCATGTTTATTGGGATACTGACATGTAAATACGTGTGCTGTTGACTGTCATCATCTCATATCTGTCTCTGTTGTCTGTGGTAAAGGTATGAGAACGAACTGGTCATCCGTCAAACTGTGGAGGCTGATATCAATGGCTTGAGAAATCTCCTGGATGATCTGACTCTGGTCAGGTCTTCACTGGAATCTGAGCTTGAGTCCCTGAAGGATGAGCTGATTGCTCTCAAGAGAAACCATGAGGAGGTAAGATCCAGAAATCAATAGCACATTCAAGAAATATTCTTTTGATTTTTGGGGCTTCCTGAAGTTAAATATCAAAAATCAGCCTTATGTGATGTGACTATCATTCTTTCCTACCTTGATACTGCTTCACCTGCTGTCCTCAGCAGAAGGAATGACCGGTGCTCTTTGTTTCTCTCCTCCTTTCCATGCAGGAACTGAGACAGCTGCAGTCTCAGACCGGTGGTGACGTGAGCGTGGAGGTCAATGCTGCTCCTGGTGAAGACTTGACAAAGATACTAAACGACCTGAGAAACGAGTACGAGCAGATCATTGAGAAGAACCGCAGAGAGGTTGAGCAGTGGTATGAAGTCAAGGTACGGAGCAATGCTGAAGTGCTCCCATCATCTCCCTTGCACGGCAAGGGAGGGCCACGAAGGAAAAGGCTGCAGTGGGGAGGGCAGTAGGCCAGGTCTGAGGGACAAGGACGGATGGAAAGCCAGGGGCTGTGGACCAAAGACTGGGATGTCCTCCATGAGGGGCCAAGCAAAGGGGGAGGCTTGCTGCCTACCTGACCCTCAGCCAGCCAACTGCTCTGCAAAGGGATTTTCTAACTCCCAATGTGCTTGGTGCTTTGCTCCTGCAGATCGAAGAGGTCAACCGCCAGGTCACTTCCAGCAGCCAGGACATCCAGACAAGCACCCACCAGCTCACGGAACTGAGACGCGAAATGCAGAACCTGGAGATCGAACTGCAGGCGCAGCTCAGCACGGTACTGGGGCAGGGGTGCTCAGGCTCTCTCCTCCTCACAACGGGAAGCTCCCTCATCAGGCAGGGGACGTAGAGCTCCGGTGCTACCCTCCTGCCTTTCCTCTCCTAGAAAAACTCGCTGGAGAACTCCTTGGCAGAAACCGAATCTCGCTACGGCTGCCTGCTGCAACAAATCCAAGGGCAGATTAACTCCGTAGAGGAGGAGCTGGGCAGCATCCGCTGCGAGATGGAGAGCCAGAACCAGGAGTACAAGATGCTGCTGGGCATCAAGACCCGCCTGGAGCAGGAGATCGCTCAGTACCGCTCACTGCTGCAGGAGGGACAGCAGGACATTGTGTATGTATACAATATTAGAGCACGGGTATAAAAAGAAATCCTTGAGCACATTATTTCCAACAGAGACTTCTTGTGCATGCAGCTACATCAGTATCTTTTTTGACTGAATACCCAGTGCTTAGCTGTTAAATTTTGGTGAATTTTTCTCTTTTCACAGTGCCTCCCAGGGAGCTTTCCAAGGTGGTAAATCCTCCCATTCCTATTCTTCTACTTCGTACTCTCATTCCCAGACTGGTGACATTTCAGGTAAGAATAGTTTGTTACCCCTATCCTGATGACAATACATTTTGTCAGAAAAAAAAAAATGTTTTATTCTGGGCTGGGCAAAATTCCCAGGTTGAGGAGCCCAGAAACAACATCACCATTTTGTCTCGGACAAGCCTTGTCTTGCCCTTCCCTGTACCTAAATGTAAAACACAGATTATAAACTTTATAGGACAGGATCTGCTCTTCGGGACATTGGAATTAAAAAATTACAGTTCTGAGAAACTGTCTAGGGTCTCGCTGGGCTTGGAGCCTTGTGAGCTCCTCCCATTCTTCTCTTGCTAACACTGCAGGTTAGGTGAAAAGAGTCAGATAAGCAGGGAAAATCGGATTTCCTCTTAAGACTGTAATTTGCTCTGGTCTTCCACAGGACAGGCAAGAGTGTGCTAGAGCGACAGCAGTGATGCTGGCATCCTTCATCTAAGATGCACTGAAGTGACCCATGGACAACGAGAGATAGAACCCAAGCGCTTCTGCAGCTCAGCCGATGCAACCAGAAGGATCTGGAAGGAGTGCCTGGCCCCCTGCCTCGTCACCTCTTCTTCCATTCTGCAATGTTTGTCTTACTCAACTTGTCTTTGTCAACTGGTTCTTGCTTAAAGGCTTAAATTCTGCTGATAAAACTGCCTCCAATAAACATTACTTCTTTGATGCAAATAAAAATGTGTCTCAGAAATTTAATTTAACACACGTTGATTAAGATTTACCAAGCTGTGCAATAAAATACAGGTTATTCTTTCAGAGTTTGTAACATACTTTGAGAACAAATTGTTTTGCTTTAAGAAAATGGACATCATGCCTGGGAGGTGTCACTGAGCTACAGGAAAGGAGAAAGAAAACGACGGGTAATCCGTGAAGATTAATTAACCATTAATGTACTAAACTCTGCTTAATGCCACAGCTCCGACTCATCTGAATCCATTCACCTTTGGCTTCACTCAGCTCATTATTGGTATAGTTCCTATGGGAAGTGTGACTCAGGATAGGTTGCTTCAGCACACATAGGTTTCCTGACATCATGTATTTCTCCACCTTTGACCATGCAGAGAATTACGTATTGCCAACTCCTGTTAGGAAACCCAGCCAACAAGGCAATGTGCCTGCTTCACTCAGTGTCATGCCCCAAAAT
The DNA here is from genome assembly GCF_963932015.1 of Anas acuta. Classification (NCBI taxonomy): domain Eukaryota; kingdom Metazoa; phylum Chordata; class Aves; order Anseriformes; family Anatidae; genus Anas; species Anas acuta. Next base: position 2,436,024 of record NC_089003.1, on the reverse strand, counting down.
CATTTCTGTTTTATGGTAGAAATTTCAATTTAAATACCACTATGATGGCAAGAACCCAGTTTTTGTCTGTATTATCACTTGGCTGCTACAAGACCTTCCAGGGAATCAGACACATTTCATGCACTGGAAGTATTTCCTATGCTGCATGTTTCTGCTTCTCTAAGAAGACAAAGAATATGCAATACAATTGGAGACGAGAGGGCAATACTAAATTAGAATTGGTACTTTATATATGTTTTCCTTTCTGAAGATCACAGTGAAGCCCCTTTTTAACCCATAACCGCGTACATCAATGTCACAAAATCAGACAGCTTTCATTCCAAGGGCTCCTCGTTCCCTTCTCCCCGATCAAATCTGGTCTCTAGTACCTGCCATTTCACTTAGGGCTGAGGGTATTGTTCTGTTAGGGTAATAAATGAAAGGCTTTCTCATCATAAACAGCTTAGAAGAATGTTATTTAGGTTAGGTTTTCTCTCGGTAATTACGTGGCCTGGCTCGGCCACCACAGTACCGTAATTGCAGTCTACAGTAAGTATCCACAAAGAGGAGATAATCCCCGTTCATGCTGAGAAACTGCATTTCCAAACCGACTTTTTTCAGGCCAGAATTAGAAATTTGTATGAAGAAAGCCCTTCTCCAAAGCAAAAAGCTCCTTTAAGGTTCTAAGTATAGAGAAAGGGATGAAAAGCGAATGCAAGCACGAATTTCACCTCCAAAGGCTGCCAGAATTCGCTCACGCCTCAGCTGTACTTAATACAGTCAAAGCCTCTTGTGGAGACACCTTTTTGAGCAGGGTTATGGGGACCTGGACTCCAGTAAGTGCATATAAGTAAGCACTGAAAGGTTATTTTGTTCCCCTCTGGTCTTTCAGCAGTGTAAAGAAGCCTTGGAATGACCAAAATACAGCCTTCCACAGCCACAGAACTCCAGGGAACGCCAGCGCTGCCATACACACCGTTTTCCCTGTTTCTGGAGTAATTTGTAAGAGTGCAAGGACTTCGTGAACAGATGGCAATCTCCAGTTAAATCTGTAAAACCAAAGCCATGCAAAATCGTCAGCCTGACAGGAGGGGACACACTACGGAGCTGCCGGTCGCTGCGGCAGCACTGGGGCTCTGCTGGAGGCCTCCCAAAGCTGACAGAACAATTTTTATTGTCACCACTGAGTCACGAGGCTCCAACCTCCACCTAGGGATGGAGCAAGGGCTGTCCCAGGAAAAAGGCATGGAACATGCCCCAGGTGTGCCAGAAGCACAGCATCCTTCGCTGCCATCATCGCGGGCTGGCAGGTGCTGCAGAAACCTGGGCAGACGCTGGCAGGTGCCTCGATACCGCTGCCTGCTCCTGGCACCTCCTTCGCTTCAGCCACGATTCTTTAGGAAAAGCAACGCAGGCTGAGCATTGTCCTGAAAAGATCTCCAGGGAATGAAAAGGGCTTTGGCAGTGAGGAATTTACATGCAATTAGCTAACACCGTTGATAATGACAGCGTATTACAGCAGGGAGTTAGAAAGAGAACAGGAAAGGACTGTTATACTGGAAAAGCTTCATTTCTCTTGGGAATTACTCTTGAAACCTTTTATTTTTTCAGTGGTAGGAAGGACTACTGGTCTAACAACTCAGACTGTAGAATTAACACAGCTGATATTTAAGAGGATTTTCTACTACCTGTCCAAGATATACGGGTCCATCTCAGGCAGTCACATAAGAGAAAAATCAGAAGAGAATCTGGGCTATGGAACCCATTAATTTCTGAGCAAGCTGACGAAGTTCCCAGATCGGAGATGCTGAATGCTGATGGGCAGAGCTTGAGGAATGCACTGATGGGAGTTCCCGATGAAGCCGATGAGAGCAGCGCTCTTCTGACCAAGACGAAAGTTGACTCATTTGTTGCAGAACATTTAATTACCAGTAAATGTCTCTGAGGTTGTCCTCTCCCTCTGTGTGACTGCAGACACACATCCAGCACCAGCATCGGGGCTCCTGTGAAAACCACCGCCTGTTTTGGTTCTTTTGCCAGTTCAGAGCATCTGCTTGTGGTTCTGCATCCAATTTCACCAGGGAGTAAACAGCACTCGGCAAGTTTTCATAACACTGCGACTTCAGATAAACTTCTCTGATTGTGAGCAAAAGGTATTCCAGGGCAAGAAGTGATTTCAGAGCTCTTCAAACTGCTGAGGAGCCCCTATATGATTCACAACAGAAACTGTCCGACCCTTTTCTGTCACTGCAAGGATTACGAGTGCTAACAGCACCTCGAGAAGTTGCTCTTTTGCCCTGTGAAGCAAATCGGTGTGTCTGTTCCAAACTGCCTGCCAGCAGCCATCTCAGGCCAAAGCGCAGTGGGGTGGACCAAAAATGCATAGAAGACACAGAAATGCAGTGAGTTACATGATAGAAAGACTAAAAGTTAAATTTGGGGATACGTTTAGAGCCCTAAGCAGAGTTAGATCAGCTGCCCAAAAAAAAGAAATAAAAAAAAAAAAAGGAATAAAGGGACAGGGAAAAGGCATCTGTGGATGGTAGGGAATTACATGGACTTACAGCATTGGGAAATGTTGGGAATTGTTGGGTCAGATGTCATGATGCAACAGCACCAAGGCGACATAAAATCAACACCTCTGGCATCAATGCCACTGAGCAATAAACATCTCATAGGGAAGAATAAAAGAGCATTTCAACAACCTAATGAGGAAAATATGACTAAGGAATCACGCCCTGTGAGAAAATAATTTTTCTTTTTAATAATGACTCAGTCTCAGTTATATATGCAAAGCAACTGGTTCTGACGTGCAGATAATTAGGGACTACTAATAAAGGAACAATCATAATTATGAAGATCAAAGTATTAAATTATCTTCATCATATCTATGAAACGTGTGCTAGGGTATCAAGAAGGAGGGCAAATGGCTTTCCATGAGTCTTCGGTCAATTATAACATGTAGCAGTAGCTTTTATGGGGCTCATAATTGCTGTGGCTAAAAGAAAAAAATGTTGCCCCAGCCACAATTTCAAGCTGTGGGCAAGTAGGATCATAAATGAAGAAACCAGCAAAATGCACTGGTAATTTTAACTCCCAAACACAGCTGAATTCCCATCAAAGTTCAACTCCCATGTAAAGAGGCCCCTTGTCTTTCAAGCTTCAAGTTTATGTTTTCCCAAAGTGATTTAATGGCAAAACTCCATTTCCAAAGGGTTCATCACATCCTGTTCTCTGACAGAAAGGCTGCGATCGTGCCACACCAGGAGGCACTGGGGACCTAAAGGGTCATCGCAGCTGGGACTCCACTATGTGAAGGAAAAATCCCCACCACAAACTGCTCAGGGTCAGTCTCACAACTGCTTCTCCTTCCCATCAAAAGCCCCACAGTGGAGGCACCTTCCAGACCCTTCTGTCTCCCAGGGATACAAACCTTTCTCTAGTTTCCAGCCCACAAGCACTGAAAGGCAGATGACAACCCTTCCCACGTACACAGCAGGATCGTCCGTATTTGAAACGGCGCTGCTATTTCTTCCCATCAGAGCAAGGTGACCCCATCTACGCCTTCATTCTGCTGAGTTAAAAGCTGTGTCCCTTTACTTTTCTCTCCCAAGACAGTCAGCAATGCCTTATACATTCTACCCATCTACTTCTGTCCAGAATAGTTTTTGATTGAATGGAAATCAGCACAAAATATACAAAATCACAACTTTAATTAACAACATTATTGCACGTCCATCCCTCTGGCAAGGAATTGGATTATTTCCTGGTGATATTACCAGAGTTTGGTAAGAAGGGAATTACTGCTTCTGCAGTGCTTCCTCTACAGAGACTTACCACTGAATATTCTGAAAGAAAATACCCAGGATAAGTTTTCTGTGTGAGACAGGACCTAAACTTTTAGAGATTTTGTTTCCAGAAATGTCAGGTGCTGCACTTCTACAGGCAAAATTCAGGTACCTGAGTTCATATTTCTCCATCTATGAAAATAAAAAACAGTAACCAGGTGGTGCTTTCACCACCTCTTTTCAGGACAAAAAAGAAATGACTACAAAGATCAAAGAGGAATTATTAAAATAAGTTTCACTCCCTAAGTAGCCAGCAACATACTATCTGAAAAAAAATCTAACAGCCAGCCACCCACCCAAAATTACAGTGAATGCTTTCTGTGAATCAGCATGCACACACAATACCTATGGGGAGGGCTGTCTCAGGTCCCAAAAGAAATTCCCCTTAGCACATCACTTTTGGCGTGAGCACTCCGGCTGGCAAACCTCATGGGAAGCTGGGCTGCCTGAGAGGTGACACCCACCCAGCACCGTATAAAAAGGCACCGGAGAGGGCAGAAGGCAGCACTCTGACTTCTTCTATCCAGCTGTGCAGGGGCTTTGCATTTGGGGACATCTGAGAGCTTCCACCATGAGCTGCAGCATCAAGAGGACATCGAGTACCTCCTACAGGAGTGGAGGAGCTGGAGGCATCTGCGGTGGTGGCAGTGGTGGCCGGAGCTCCTCCGTGTCCTGCAGGCGATATGCCTCCTCCGTCATCGGCGGGGGGAGCTCTGCGGGGGGAGTGTGCAGCATCGGCTATGGGGGCGGCATGAGCGCTGGCAGCGTTGCTGGGGGCTTCGCTGGGGGCCTGGGAGGAGGCTTTGGTGCTGGGATGGGAGGAGGCTTCGGTTCTGGGATGGGAGGAGGCTTCGGTGGCGGGTTTGCAGGAAGCTTTGGGATGGGGGGAGATGCCCTGCTGAGTGGAAATGAGAAGGTCACCATGCAGAACCTCAACGACCGCCTGGCTTCCTACCTGGACAAGGTGCGGAGGCTGGAGGAAGAAAATGCTCAGCTCGAGCACCACATCCGTGAGTGGTACAGGAAGCAAGCTCCCACCGCCTCAAAGGACTACAGCGCCTACTACCAGACCATTGAGCAGCTCCAGAACCAGGTAGGTAGACCAACGCACGTGCCTCTGGCCTGCACTAATGCCCCGGAGTGAGGCCTTGCTCCTGCCCTGGCTCCTGGGGGCTGGCAGGGAGCTTGGGGGCAGCCTGATGCTGCCTGACAGCCAGAAGCCTGCAGAGTTGAGCCCACTGCCTAGCTCCCCATCAAGCAAAGCTCTCACCGACCCATAAGGGCACAGCTGTGCTCAGGGGGAATAGCCCAAACCTGCTGGTGCATGCAGCTTAAACCCCACGCTGTGCCAGCAGCTCCAGGGAGGTTTCCAGTCTTTCTTTCCCCACCACTCCCATCCCATTCAGCTGGATGCAGTGCAAAGCCAAAGCAGAAAGATCTTGCAAGGACTGCAAGATCTGAATTCCCTCTGGTTTTGCACACTTCTATATAAAATGCCTGGATGGACCGAGGCCTTCCCTTACAGCAAGTTTTTACACTAATGGCACAAATTCATCAGGCACAAAGACTGTGCTTCCTGATACACTGAGTGCACAAACCCAAAGGTGTCGGTGTCCTCACTGCATAAATGTTCTTCCATTCTTTCTTTCACCAGAATGCTCTTTGGCCAAAATGTCTGGTATAGGCAAAACCTAGCACACGCCAGTTCTTATGGCATGGCATTTCAATGACTTCCTGCATCGCTGCAGGAAACAAGTCTAAGGTCCACAACAAAGCCCTCTCAAAGCTTTGGGTCTCCTTTCTTCTTCTCCTGGATGTCTTGAACTCAAACTCTTCTCCAACTTCCACTTTTGCAGATCATTTCTGCCACTGTGGACAACAACAAGATGCTCCTGGAGATTGATAACAGCAAGATGACTGCCGATGACTTCCGCATGAAGTGAGTATTTCTGGGAACCCCGCGTGTCTTTTCTGTCTTGAATTTGTGAGATTCAGGAATTCAGGAGATGATGCCCTGCCCCAAGAGGAAGGGACAAGCCAACAGGTTGTAATGAAATGCATGTGTAATGCTTCTCTCTTCTGTGGTAAAAGGTATGAGAACGAGCTGGTCATCCGTCAAACTGTGGAGGCTGATATCAATGGCTTGAGAAATCTTCTGGATGAACTGACCCACACTCGGTCTTCACTGGAATCTGAACTTGAGTCCCTGAAGGAGGAGCTGATTGCCATTAAGAGAAACCACGAAGAGGTACGAACTAGTTCTTTACACAATACTAATGACCAAATACTATGTATTTCAGACACAAGTTTTCTTGGGTAGCACAGGTTTGGACAGGCTCTAATACACACCAGTGTGAAATGAATTGCAGCCATAATAAGTAAGCTTAATCTGAAAATAAAACCTTTATGGCTATGATATCCAAAATCTTAATCAGCCATATTGGATCACACACTGGAGATGAAGGAAAAAATAAGTTGACAGGACTGTTCTGTTTAGTAGTACCTCTCAATGTCAGTGCATCTTCAAACCAGTAACATCCACATTATATTTCAGCTTAAGTTTTCTTTCAGCAGTGCTCCATGTTTAAAATACCACCAAGATAATCTCAATACTGCTTCACCTGCTGTCCCCAGCAGAAGGAATGACCGGTGCTCTTTGCTTCTCTTCTCCTTTCCCTGCAGGAACTCAGACTGCTGCAGTCTCAGACCGGTGGTGACGTGAGCGTGGAGGTCAATGCTGCTCCTGGTGAAGACTTGACCAAGACACTAAACGACCTGAGATGCGAATATGAGCAGATCATTGAGAAGAACCGCAGAGAGGTTGAGCAGTGGTATGAAGTCAAGGTACGGAGCAATGCTGAAGTGCTCCCATCATCTCCCTTGCACGGCAAGGGGGGGCCACGAAGGAAAAGGCTGTAGTTGGGAGGGCAGTAGGCCAGGTCTGAGGGACAAGGACGGGTGGAAAGCAAAGGGGGAGGCTTGCTGCCTACCTGACCCTCAGCCAGCCAACTGCTCTGCAAAGGGATTTTCTAACTCCCAATGTGCTTGCTGCTTTGCTCCTGCAGATCGAAGAGGTCAACCGCCAGGTCACTTCCAGCAGCCAGGACATCCAGACAAGCAGCCACCAGCTCACGGAACTGAGACGCGAAATGCAGAACCTGGAGATCGAACTGCAGGCGCAGCTCAGCACGGTACTGGGGCAGGGGTGCTCGGGCTCTCTCCTCCTCGTGACGGGAAGCTCCCTCGTCGGGCAGGGGACGTAGAGCTCCGGTGCTACCCTCCTGCCTTTCCTCTTCTAGAAAAACTCGCTGGAGAACTCCTTGGCAGAAACCGAATCTCGCTACGGCTGCCTGCTGCAACAAATCCAAGGGCAGATTAACTCCGTAGAGGAGGAGCTGGGCAGCATCCGCTGTGAGATGGAGAGCCAGAACCAGGAGTACAAGATGCTGCTGGGCATCAAGACCCGCCTGGAGCAGGAGATCGCTCAGTACCGCTCACTGCTGCAGGAGGGACAGCAAGACTTTGTGTAGGTATCCTGGGTGTAAATGAGGTATAAATTCCATCACAGTCTTTTGTCTGGTGAAACTTGCAGAGGACAGAGCACAGTGTTTTAAGCAGTCCCTGGCTGTATTCTAAATCTAACATTTTTTCACAGTATCTGCATTGAAACGTGTGTATCACAATCTTAATAATCAAATAGATGAAGTGGGGCATATCTACCCAATGATATATACCTGTGTACCCACCGATGTGCTATCAGTTAACCAGCCCCTCCTGGCCTGTTTGCTCAGAGTGAATTCCATGAGAGGAATCACCATCCAAAGCCAAACTCATGTACTGCCTTCAGCCAGCATAGCAGCTAGCAGTGTTGGACTGAGAGAGTAGAAGAACTACACTTGTACAGCCTTTTGTCATTTGTGCTTCTACAGCTTCTCACAATATATAGCTGGAAGGGAGTGAAATAAAAAGATAGAAAGAAATATTTGTAAGGTCCAGGGAAAGTCCAGCTGTTACATGGATTGCCCAGTATGTCTCAGTCTGTCTGCTCACGACTACATTTATTCCCTTCACTAAAACTCCTCTCCTTGCACAGAATGCCTCAAGGAGCAATCCAAGGCTCTGTCCAAGGAGGAAGAACCTCCCACTCCTTTTCTTCCACTTCCTACTCTCACGGACAGTCTGTTGAGAAGTCAGGTAAGAAACAGCTTCCAAAGAGGATCCTCATTTATCCCAGCCCCACGGCTTTCATGTTTTGTACTTCACCTCTGCTTGCCTGTCAATATTAACCCTTGTGGTATGGCTTCCACTTTTGCACTTATAACAAGGATTAAATGATTCGCAATCAAATCTTTTAATTTCAGGCTGTCTTAGCTTCAGTTACAGAAACAGCTAAGCTTCTTGCCTGTGCTCTTGCTAAGTGGATGGACATTTAAATACTGGCTAAATCTGACATGCCAGTGCTGCAGGAGACTCTTGATTTCCCCCTCACACAGAGTAATCATTTCTTCTTTCCTCCCACAGGGCAGTCAAGAGTGTGTTAAGACACCACCAACGCTCCGGTCTTTGATCTTCCTACTTCCACCTGAGCAGCCCCGGGTACAAAGTGATAACACACAGCACGTGCACCGTGTGCCTACCCAGTGCACAGGCTGAGCTACAGATGTCATTCATTATCCAAGGAATCACTGCCAGGACTCTCCTAAAATTATCTACTTCTTCCTTTTGTATTGGCTTTCATAATGCAGTCACTGTAATCTTCATACAGTAATCTGCAGGGCCATTGGCATCTACTTTCTGCTGGTAACAGCGCCTCTAATAAAACTTTACTTTTCTGCAATGCAAAGAAACCTGTGTGTCCAGCGAGTTATTTGGCATATTAATGCTGCAGAAATCCTCTGCTGTAGGTGGGACAAATGAGATATACTTCACAGAAAAGTTACAGTTGGTTATATTATATAGTATAGCCCCAAAGAAAATTGTATATCCGATTTAAGCAGACAATGTCTGGATAAACTATTAAAGAATGAATTCCTGTCCAAATTCAGATTAAACTCAAGAGTGACACCTATGGGGAAGAAAAAGGGTGGGTGAAACCCTTTTTCACAGTGTACATTGCAAAGGATGTGCGTGCAAGTAGCTGATTGTTGCTTCTGTAGTTTGACAGAAACTACCAGGATTAATTAAAACCCCAGTTTCAGGAAAAATTTGGTAAATCTAAAACATTTGTCTTTGGGTGACTGAACAAGACATTAATCTCATTCAGGCAGCCCTCCCTCCCAGCTTTTAGGGGAGGGCTCTAACCAGCCTTGTTCAATAAAAGCAATTATTAGATCAGGCAGGGACAAGTAGGCAAAGAACTCCTTGTAACACAAAGATCAGCTGCTAGGATTACTCCTCCCAATATGTTGGAAGATCAGGGCTCTTGTCTTTTATCTGATGGTTCAAAACAAAAGACCTGAGGTGGGTTCTTTTATCTCATATGAGTGTATCCCTGGCTCCGTGGATCTACAGTGCTCTAGATGGCCATTTTTACTAAAACTGCTCCACTTCATGTCACACACTTGAATTATTTGAGCTAGACAGAGAAAGAAAGACTGGAGAACTGACTCATTTAAGACTTTCAAATCTATGTTCCAGTCTTTCATTTGCAGAGGGCTGAGAAAGCAGCTGAACAGGGTCCGCCACATAACAGGTGAGTGATTCAAGGGCCGCCCTGTAACGAATAGGGTGGGTCTCACAAGCCTTCTTTGTTCCATGAACACCACAGAAATCACCAGCATTTTTAATTCTGTCTAATAGCTCTGTACTTTGGTTTGCAAACAGACTCAGGCCAGTTAAATACCATCTTTTCAGATAACACTGGATCACTCAAAAAGGCATCCGACTGCCCACACGTTACAATCCACACAGAATCCATAGCACAGCGGAAAGAAAATAAAAAGATGAGTCAGGGGAAACCTTTCCTTACAAAACAAAGGGGATTTGCAAAAAAATGCCTCTCTCTTGAGTCACCACATGACTCTCAGGCTCCTGTATAAGCTAACAAAGGTTCATGCTCTGCCTTACACTCATTCCACTTCTTGTACCAACTGGAGCTGACTACTTCAGAGCAAGGTCTAAAACTCAACATTACTAATCTATAATGGACTTTGGGATGAAACACCTCATTTGACCATAGCTTTACTGGAAAGAATGTTTCTGAGCTTGAAAATGAGACAACTGCTCTCTAGGCTGGCTGTCAGGAACGTTACAGAGCTCCTGCTCCCACCAAGGCATGCCCATCGTAACCACAGAGCCCATCGAGACAAGACGTGGGCTGAAATCAGCGAAGCACAGCCTCCATTTGCAGATGCCATGCAAAGGAACGCTGATTTTTTGTGCGGTGGCACAGTTTGGATCCTTTGGATAACCACGGCCTGATGGTTTCACCTTTTCCAGAGCTGACATTGCAGCATGCCAGTTCCCACAGTGTCAGTTCCCACAGCATCCTCTAGTGGCAAATTCAGAAAATATGCAACAGGATTTTGCAACAGAAACCCTTTCATACAGCCTCAAAATTAAATTCAGGGCTCAGACCTGGGAAGCACTTAGGCCACTGAAGAAACAGCTTAAAACTTTGAAAATAACCTTACTGGAAAGCAAAATCCCTACGTGCTCCTTCTTCTGTCTCCACCACCACAACAGCCTGTGTTCAAACCTGACACCTCTTTCCACTCCAGTTCAAGTTTCCTTCCCTTCCCAGAGACAAAGCTACCGACACACCTGCAGAGGAAACACACAGGGGGGAGTGTTATAAAATATTGGTTCCTGCTCCTTTGTCTCATGGCAGCCCCGCTCCCTGTTTAGGGATCTTAACTCCTGAGAAATCAAATTATTGAATCAAGACTGTATAAAAAGATGCAGCTTAAAATGGGTTTCCTGGTTACTTTTTCAATTAAGAAGTTGCACTGCCCAAAAACAATGAAAGAAAATATTTTTTTCCAACTACATTTTTAAGAAAACTAACATTTTTAAGGAAAAAAAAGTAATAAAATGGATAAATTTTTCACAAGATTAACATTGTGATACCAGATGGGTGTTTCACCAAAACAGACAGTAAAAAGGTTAGAAAATCATTCATTATGAAGGGCTGGGGAGAGAGAGGCACTATCTGCTTCGTGTAACTGTCTGAAAGCTTTGAGGTAATTCCATAGGAAATCAGCAAATTCAGATTAAGTCAACAACCTCCTGGATTGCTCCTGCTTGCATTTAATTAGCACACAAGCTGTTCCGTCTCTGAGCTCGGCTCCTTTAGCAGCAGCGGTGGCTGCCAGCCACAGCCAGGGAGCCCGGTCTTACCACGGGAGGAGAAGAACCTACGAAGAACGAGGCTCCAGCAAGTGGTGGTGTGTTTAAAAAGCAGGCCTGTAGGGGGGACTGGAGAGGTACAGACATTGAGTACTGTTACTACTCACAGAGGTAATGAAGGATAGTCTGCCTCATAATCTTTGGGTGTGTTCAGCCTTCTTAATTTTGGAAATTAATCATCTCCGCCTGCATAATATAGCATTTTCAGGAAGTCAGGGGAAGATGAGAGCGGAAAATAACTGGATAGGGAAGAGCCCAGAGCAAGAAGCAGCACCTAGCGAACTGAATCCTCGGGGGGGCTTCATGCAGGGTCAGGACAATCACCCAGTGCTGCCACTCGAGCTGCTATTCACAGAGGCAGCAGTCAGGTACAGGCAGGCAGAGCCGCCCGCTGCTTCCAGGTCTTGCAGCTTTGGCACGCTTGGCTGCAAGGAAATGGTATCGCTGAGCTGCTGCCAGCAGCCCTCGGCCAGGGGAACTTCCTTCTCAGCCCCTACCCCGGTCTCAAGTAATTAACAGAGAAAATCTGTCATTTACTCTGCCTCTGATAAAAAACAGATGGATGGAAATGAGCTGAAAAAGCCACTTTTGTGACACTTCTCACGTTTGCCAGCCTATCATGATCATGAAAAATAGCAGGCAAGCTAAACAAATGCAGAAGTTCTTGCAGGAAAATGCGTTTTTCTGTGCTGCAGGTAACATATTGCTATCAATTTTCACGTAGCACGTAACGTTCAGGAGGAGAAATGCCAAGAAACTTCCCAAGTGCTTGAAGTGTTCTCACACTACAGCAGACCCGAAGGGCAAATGCTCCTGCTGCTGATGCAGTAAAGTCCCATTTCCAATTTCAGGTGTGCTGGAGCTGCCTTTCGCAACTTGTTTAGCACTGCCTAAAGAGCAGTTTATGTGCACTGCAATTACCGCTAACAACCCACTATTTAGGAACCCACGCTCAGATGTGCACTGCAAAGACTGGCTGCAGGGAACACCTTTCTGCTGGCATGCACTCCTGGGCTTAAACAGCCCTGGCAGCAGGAGTGCGACTGTGGATCAAAGGCACTTAGAGCCTTATTCATCTACCTTTCCTTACCACATTTCTAATCTTAGTTCAGTTCTTCCCCGCAGCCTGACGCCAGTTGGACAGTCAGAAGTGATGGCTGTACCAAAGGGTCACAGCGATTACACGCACATCAGCATCTTAAATAAATGCTGCAAGCTCCTTTCTGCTGAGAATGCTGTTAGTAACCATGTCACCAGAATTGTACCATGTTTAGTAGTTAATTAAAGCTGAATCCATTAGAAAGGAGTGCGAAGGCACCCAGCAAGTATCTCCTTCAGCTTCGTTTGGTGGTAGCGGGCTGCCCACAACACCTAGACAGCCCACGCCAGCCTCAGTGTTCAAACAAGGGAATTTAGAGCAGAACACGAGTGCTGCTCAACACCAGGCTGCTGGAAAACCCTGGTTTTCAATTAGTTAATAACCAGGACTGGCCTGGAAGGTAACCTGATACACAGGAATCCTGTGAAATTTGCCTATAAACTACTTCTTGGTGAACACGGAGCCAAGCAAGGCAGCAACTCCCATGCCCTCTGCCTCCGGCAAGGTTTGCTCAAACACCGCTGCCCCTGCAGCAGCTCCTCAGGCCCAGGGTTGCAGGACTGGCAGTTTTCTTGCCAAACCAAACAGAGATGTCGAGGATCTGAAAATTTATCTCAAGCAAGAAGCAGCATGAAGCCAGCTGTAAGATCAGGAAAGGCCAAATCCTGGTGACCTGTCCCTCAGCAGGGCACTGGGATCGCTCCTTGTTTTCTCATTTGATCCAGGACACGCGCTTAATGCTCGCACTGCAAAACCTCTACCCTGGCTGGAATCCGTGGCTTGTCACTGTGATCAGAATATAGACTTACAAAACCAGCAACAGAAAGAATAATGTTTAAATATGAATGAAGACTTATGATTCTGTGATTTAAATATATAAACAGGCAAATGTAGATATACTTAAGTATGTTCTCCAAACGTTTCATAGACATGAAGGGAATAAAACAGCTCATGCCACTTTCTTCTATGACACCCACTTGCTCCTTTCTCTGTATTTCTATCAGAACTGGATTTTTTTAGGTAGGAATTTTCCATGTGGCCTATGGGAAACAACCCTCTGAAGAGCTCTAGGGCTCTTTTAACATGATTCATTGCAGAACTGCAGCTGACATGGCAAGCACTCAACACGTACTTGGTTCCTCTGAAGCCTGGGACAGGTTTAGTCTATTCGTTTTTGGCAGTGGGCTCTAAGTGAGTTGCCTATTGCTGCCTGCAGAAACCTGACTTTTGGAACACCTCCTCTCATCAGTTAGAAGCTGGACTCTTCATAATGGTTTCCAGGCCCATCATAGCTTGCTGAGATTTACCAAGCAGATACCAGGTTAAAGGAAGTGTAAAAATACATCCAGTGACTTATGTTTCACTCATCAGGGCTGGGTGCCCTGGCTGTTCCTATCTTTCCACACCATCTTTAATCACTCTATAAGAAAATCCATTTTATTTTCTTGCCTCGGGAAAACTTTGCTCCCTGATGATGTGAATTATCATTATAGATAATATAGAGAAGTCAATTCCAGATTTATAAAGTTATTTATATTAATAGGGAAACTGACAATATTGAGGTGTTTCAAAGTATGTATCATATCCAGTTTCAAGTATTTTCCAAGTATTTACATTGTTCCCTGTTTAAGTATTTGAGTTTGTCATGATCTTTCATGTATTTTCCTCACAATAATCTATTGAAATATTATAAAAATGAGGAACATTGAGAGATGACATTATATGTTCCAGTATCACAAAAGAAGCCTGTAGCTGAACAGGAATCCAAATCTCTCAAGTTCAACTCAAATAATTCTGTTTCTGCTATAGAGAACTAGACCCCGGGATAGAAATGAGTTGTCCTGCTGCATGTTACGCTCTTAATTCCTTTCAAAAGTGAAGCCTTAAACCACCTCATTTCTCATTTCTCTCAATACAGAAATCGGGGCACTGTGTGCATTTCTCTTCCCCAAGTCACGTTCCTTCTACTCTGCAAAAATAGTAATTTTGAGAAAGTTAACAGTATTGCTCTCTGCTCTTATCCACCCTCTTTTAAAACAGTTAACAGCTGTGTGTGCATGTGCTGGGACCTGCCTTTTCAGCACGTAAACATTCTTGTCTTTGAATCTCTTGGCACATACAGAGAATATTTGGCAAGGCAAGCTTTGTGAGGATTTGAAAAAAAAAAAAAAAAAACACATAAAAATGATTAATTAGGGGATATGAAAGCAAGAAAGTTAAGAATTGTATCTCAGGCAGACAATCAACACAGTCATTTCAGTACCAGCACAGATCAGTTCTCGTTATCGCTGGTTCTTCCCACAAGGAAGTTTAAAGAAAAAATAGAAGAAAGTTTTGTGTTTGAATTAATGTTTCAAGATTCAAATGTTTCATGCTTGTGATCTTTGACAGGAGAAAAGAACATACAAAGATAAGATCTTAAAAGCATACACAACACAAATGTAAGGTGGGGCAGCCAAAGTTTTGATAATCAAGAGAAAAGATGAGGATTGAAAATGTGCATACAGAAAAGTCAAGAAGGTTAAAATGTTCACAGAGTTCATTAACGGTAATTGCGTTACCAGCTCAAGAACTTCACTGGAAACAAATTTAGCAGCATGTAAGAGAGAAATATATGCCAGTGTTAACAAAAAATGGTTTACAACAAAACTCATTAAAATGCCCTGACAAGTATTTACCATTCCATAAAGCAGCAGTGGCGAGGAAAGCAGAGCAGATAAAGGTAGAGCAGAACCAGGGCTCAGCAAGGAGCTTGGGTGTGGACTGTTTCCATGGGTCTGCTGGATGGCTTGATTTTAATACGGGTGTCTCCCTCACCCTCAGACAAATTGCAGATAAAGGAAATTCCCTTTGTTGTCCATTCATTATTTTGCCTTAGGGCAAAGTTCAGTTTACTATAGTTTAAGCTTATTGTAGTGAGAGAAAAAAAAGACCTGTGCAGAATGATAAAAGCACCATCTTTCCCAGGCTAAGGCTTTGCCACACTGAAGGCTTTTCCAAGCTTTTAAGTACCTGTTATCATCTTAAGAGAGTCCCAGCAAAACCAAACACATGCAGCCACGAAGGTAAAAGATGCAAAGTCAAAGCTAAAAAACTTTTCTGGAAACTCAGAACACAGCTCTACCGAAATGCAGCACAAGGGACTGTTGTGCTACCGTTTAGAAGCTTGTTGCACATTTGGAGGTATGAACAAGGTGAAATAGTCACTCCACCGGGCAGTGTCTCCCAAGCTTTCCCTCTCCTGACACTATCAGATGTACTTCCAAATTGCCAGGAAGAATTAGAAGTCGTTCTTCAGGAATTTTTCCCTGTAAGTTGAAGCAAACCTAACCTGCTTGTGGCGCTTTATCGGTGTTCTTATATTATCATACACAATGATTGCTGCTTTTACTCCAAGGGTTTCTGAGAGAATGTGGAGTCCTCTCAGCCCCCAGCTTTCATGAATTAGGTCATAAAACATTGTGCAAGACCATAAACGTGCATTTTGTTTCACCAAAAACAAAAGCACTGCTTTGAATGCCTTAGAAGGGAGTCTGGGGAGTAGTGAAGAAGTACCCGGAGGGAAGGACGTTCCTCTCTGCGTGCTGCAGGCCACAAGGCAGAGCACGCTGCTGTTTGTTTCCTTTAAGCTTCCATTATTTCTGTTCAGAGAAGAAAAGCCCATGGACTTACACTCTTTATGCTCTAACTATGGACTTTAGCATTCAACAATACAGTAACTTTCTATAGCTTTCTTTCTGCTGGGTGCAGACACTACCTTTCTGATAGCATTCATTCACCTACTCACAGGACCTGGAGCCTGCTGGGCAGGTTTTTCCTCCCCAGGGCCAAAGAGAACATTCAGATCCACGGAAGGGAGACCAGTGCGTCTTGGCAGGCAGAAAAGCCCTCCGTAGCTCTTAGGTACGGCTGCAGGTTTTACAGTGCAAGCTGGAGATCTGCCTGAGCACCTCAGTCCCTACAGAAAGCAAGGAACTGGCTGGCACGCCCCGAGGCTGCACAGCCCCAGGCAGGGCATACAGGGTGCATGTGTTGGATAGAGGGAGGGAGGGAGGCTCTGCACATTTCCTCTTTCTGATACAGCCTCATAATTGGATGCAGGAGAGTCTAAGCTACCCCAAGTTGATGTGACTCCTTCTCACCTGGGGATATAGATCACATCAATAGGGACACGGCTCTGCAAACCAACAGTGTGCGAGTCCCCTAGGAGACCCACTTTGCCAATACAGTACATTTGACTAAAATGGCTAAATTCTAGTTAACTGGCAAATGAATCCTATCAATTACAAATGTGAGCAAAAAAGACATATCAGTCTACATAAATGACAAGTTATGAAGCACCAGAAGCTGTAAGGGAGGCCGCTGAGGGGTTGGTTATGCTACGGCACAATGAACAGAGTACATGAGGGGCAACAGGAACCCCGTGCCTAACTGCAGGATAAAGGAGTAAATACTTCTCCATCCCATAACCATCTCTTTTCAGTATTTAGAATGAATAAGGGCATCAAATACATTCATTAGCGATCCAGTGGATATTAAACAATTTCTGCTACTCACAACATTTCTCGTCTAAAAATCAACTTCCACCTAGAAAATCTAAAAGGGTAGCTAAGCATTTTTAATAGCTTTCAGGACAACGATAGACTCAGCTCTTCACCTCTTTATAAACATGTTCTAGTACCTCACTAAGTAATGAAAGAAGATATTTACTGACTGATATTTAAATCATTATTATGTCCATGAAATAAGTTCGTGGTTCAAAGAATTTGGACATGTATCTGTACCATAAGTACTCTGAGAATTTACTCTGATTTCACGGACAGACATAATTTAGGAGTTTCCAAGCACCAGAAGTGGAGAAGGAATGAACTTGTAAGAAACTGAAAATTAATTGCCTGGATACAACACATCCACTGCTGGTTGGTTAGAAGTGTGCAGGGAAGGCTACAGCATGCTGGCTGTGCACAGAACCTCCAGGAAGGATCAATGGGGCTGTTGATTCAGCTTCCTTGGCTGGCTTCCAGTCTGCGTATTTATTCTTATACACTCCCTGTATTTGCCCTGCAGTTTGACATTTCTCTCTGGACAAAGTGGGTAAAGCACTAGTGTGTGGTGAGTGCACTTTTATGGGTATATAAAGAGCAAACATGCCCTCGTGTTGAATATGCATCTCATTTGGCTTATCTTTAGTTCCTTATCTTGGCATTAAATGGATTTCTCATCCAAGCAACGCAGCCTGCATCTTGCACTCCAAATGTTCGGTTCAGTGGAAGCACTTGTAGGTAGGTGGTGACATTTCTGCCCTGGCCTGGTTGTAGCAAGTGCTGGGAGGCCAGCTTGCTCCGTCGTTCCTTACAGCTGTATCTCCTGGGGAGTCCCAGGGCTGTGCAGGGAATGAGGGGTGGCAAGGGAAGGAAGAGAATGGAAGGAAAGATGGAAGCGCCTGCTCGTCTGTTAGGGATGCTCGTGAAGGAGCTTGCAGTAATGAAAGCAGCATTGCTTTTGAAAATTCATCTGGGCAACGGAGGAAAATCCATCTGGATAACAGGACTTTAACACTTGAGAGAGAACATCTTCATTAATCTCAGAGCCCAGAAGACCATGCGATTGTGTTTCTTCTGTTTACTTCCCCCTTTCAGTAGCAACGCAAGGACTGACTGTACAACCAGGCCCTTGTTTCTGTTGTTGCTGACTCCCCAGGTAGTGCTCAGGGAAGTTCAGTGCTCACCTGTGCTGCAAACACAGCTACAGTTCCTTGAAGGATTCCTGTCTCTGTACAAAACCAGACTCTTCCACACAAGGCACATTGTCAGGTCCTCTTTTCTTCTGTTGTTCCAAAAGGGACCGAGAGCAAACAAACAAACTAAAATTTTAGATCAGAGCAGCATAGTTCAGGTGGCAAGAACCTTCAAGGATCATCTAGTCCAGCTGCCTGGCACCTCAGGGCTGACCAAAAGTTAAAGCACTGTTGTAAGGGCATTGTCCCAACCCCTCAGGGACACTGACAGGAGTGGGGCCTCAACTGCCTCTCCAGGCAGCCTCTTCCAGTGTTCGACCACCCACACAGTGAAGAAATCTTTCCTTCTGAAAGAGGGATTTTTCCTAAGGGAAATAAGGAAAAAGAGAGGTAGGAACCTGTTTTGCTTAGGTCCACACCACTGTTGATCATTTGGGCTCTTTTCAGGCTCTGTTATTAGTCTACAAATCATTTATTTAATCACTTTCTGTTATAACTTTCCTGTGATCATAGGAAGCGAGCCGTGGTGTGACTTCGCTGTGGAAGCAGCTCAGGCTGCAGCAGGGCTGTGCCCTTCCAGCCCTTTTGTTTCCACACAGGTAAACTTGGAGCAGATTTATGAGCGTTCCCCTCAGCAGGGCGAGGCCTCCTCTGAATCCCACCTTGTTCTTCAGGAGGCAAGAGGCAAGGGGAGGGGATGGGCTCCTGTGTGCGAAGGTATTTCGGACCCACTCGCTTCCCAGCAGCTGACCAATGGGAGGAATGGCTGTGTTGGCAGAGGGTTTAAGGCCGATAAATTCCACGGGTCTCAGATAACACATTCTGGAGACAACTCCCATTGTCGGAGGCATAAAAGACGTGGGGTGGGGGAAAGGAGCACACATTCCTGCTTCAGGATCTCAAACTGCAGCTTGCCTTAGGCCCTTGGCATTTCTCTCTATGGCGAGTTACAGCTTCAGGCAAACCACCTCTTCTGTGGCAGGGGGACCCGGTGGCTGCTCCGTCCGTTTTGGTGGAGGCTCTTTTAGGGCTCCAAGCATCCACGGGGGATCTGGTGGCAGGGGTGTGTCAGTCTCTTCTGCTAGATTTGTCTCTTCTGGTCTAGGAAGCGGCCTGGGTGGTGGGTATGGAAGTGGTTTTAGCAGCAGCTTTGGTGGCGGTTTCGGCGGTGGTTACGGGGGTGGTCTGGGGGGCGGTGATGGCCTCCTCTCAGGAAATGAAAAGACAACGATGCAAAACCTGAACGACCGCCTCGCATCCTACCTGGAGAAGGTTCGTGCACTGGAAGAAGCAAACTCTGATCTTGAAACTAAAATCCGAGACTGGTACCAAAAACAAGGACCAAGCCCCGCTCGAGACTACAGCCCTTATCACAAGACTATTGAAGACCTTCGAGACCAGGTAGGTGTTAACATTGACTAAAAAGCACCTGAGATTTGCACAAACACTTATGAAGGAAGCATGAAAAAAAGAGAAAAGCCTCACTAGGAAAATAGCCAGAAGGCACTGCAGGTTGTGAAAAGGAGGAAGATGAAATGAATACGTAATGATTGGTTAGGGTGGATAAAGAAAATGCTTAGTAAGAAGTTATCTACCTTTTTTAACGTTAGCTAAGTGAATGTACAGAACAGCCAGACTGAGATTCCTCGTTACTTCATTCTTTGGTAATATTTAATATATCTGCTGGCCATAGGCATATGTATGACCAGTTAATATATGTACAACCCTATATATTCTGATATATATATAAAGCAAGCTAAACAATGACAGCAACCTGCGTATCTCAGCCAGGCACATACACACTGCTTTTACTGTAAAAATAAAAATCGGTTATGTACAGCTTTGTGAATGTATAGGTAGTAGCTCACACATCACCCTAAATATATTTTTATTGCATCTCTCACCTAGTTAAGCTTGAAATAAGAATGCTGAAACGTTTGGCTTATGGGAAATGGAAGCCGCAGACGTAAAGTAATCAATCCCATCCATAAATGCCGAAACTGCCCCAATAGCCCATGGGAAGCTGATAACAGGTTACTTGGCGATGATACACACCCCGGAAAACATAGGTGGCAGCTGACTAACCTATGTAAATAAATGAAAGAAAACTTGAGGTTTACTTTTCACAGTTCAGCTTGGAGTTCATGACCGCTCCCACACAATTTACTTTCTCTGTGCTTTAACCCATTCACATTCTTTACTGATTTCAGAAAAAGAAAAGGCAGAACTGGGAATTAATTTTCTCCTTTTAGTATTCTTTTTCCACCTGTCTTTTATTCCCCTTGGTTAGAGGAAATAAGATGTTGCTCCAGCTGTTTTTGTAGAAGACTTTTTAAATTTTGAAAGTGGCAGGCAAAAAAAGGCATGCTTTCTAGTTAAAAATTAACAGGGATTACTTCTAAGTAAACGGAATTTCCTTTATGGCTTTTTATAATGCATTAGAAGAGTCAATAAACACTGAACTGAGTATTGCAGGAAATAAAAATGTGTTCAAGGGCTATACAAAAGCAATATGACCCTACGTTGTTTATGATACACAAACACATCATTTATTTTGAAATCATACAGTCCATGCAATCACTCCCCTCATTATGAAAATGCCTAAGGAGAACAAGTTCTGCCGAGAGGGCTCTGCAGACTTTTCTCCCTTTGCTTCTCTCCAGGAAATGTTTTCTTGCCTCATTCACCTACTGACTGGCTCACAAAGGTGAGCCAACATAGTTCTGTCTCACTGGGAGATTTGTAGCATAAAGCCACTTCATATGCCAGACAAAAGTAAGGGAACCTACCCAGAACTGACAATAATGGCAAAAGTACTGTGATAAATCTGTGCTGCGTATTTCCTGTAGATCTTTGGTACTTTCCTACTGAGACTAAATAAAATACACTTGTGTTTGGTGTAGCTACGGGTGAGATACGATCTTAACTATCTTATCTTTTGTGTAAGGAAAGAAAATAACAGTTGTTTAAGCCTCAGCAATGAACTCTCATTGTTTCTAGATCCTTGCTGCCACTATTGACAACTCGAAGATCGTTTTGCAGATTGACAATGCCAGACTGGCTGCTGATGACTTCAAGACCAAGTGAGTAATTTCTGAAGGGAAAAAGGTCTCTTGAGGAGGCAAAAATCCTTATTGAGACAAAGAGCTGTGAAAAAACAAAGGAACGTGTATAAAATCTCTGTGTTAACATTAGTTTGATCCTGTTGTTGAAGTTCCACCTGCTGAAAACATCATCTGTACCACAGAAAAATTTATATCATGTAAAATACGTGGAGAAAAGTTTAACACTGGACAACTTTTGTTACATCACCTTTCCTATACCAGATACATTTATAACAAATGATGTATTTCATAGTACCTTACCTAGCCTGAATAGCTTTGTTTTGCTTTCTCAAGGTTTGAAACAGAGCAAGCCCTTCGCATGAGCGTGGAGGCTGACATCAACGGCCTGCGCAGAGTCCTGGACGAGCTCACGCTGGCTAGAACGGACTTGGAGCTGCAGATTGAGAGCTTAAAGGAGGAGCTGGCCTACCTCAAGAAGAACCATGAAGAGGTAAAAGCAAAAACAACAACCAGGACACATATTTGGAAGTAAGATTAGAAAAACACGGTGTGGAGTCCCTCAGGTTCTGCACCAGAGCAGAAAAGACTTCTGTGTAGTTGGGGAAATGAAAGATGCCCCCTGCCAGTAGTGAAGTGCAGTCAGTCAGACCTCAGCCCTTTTAGAAAGGACAGAGGGTTCATGTTTTCGGTTATAATTATACTCTCTTGTTTTCCTCTCCACTTAGGAAATGAGTGCCCTGGGAGGACAAGTGGCTGGCCAAGTCAGCGTCGAACTGGACTCTGCTCCAGGCATTGACCTGTCCAAGATCCTGGCTGATATGAGGGACCAGTATGAACTCATGGCTGAGAAGAACAGGAAGGATGCTGAGGCCTGGTTCCACAGTAAGGTAGAAAAAGCTCTGTATTATATAAAGACTACTAAAAAAATCCATGCAAAATGCTAAATAATTATTAAAACTTTCAGAAAACTGCTGTGAAAGCCTTGTGACCTCCACCCAGAGGCCCCGCGGTTCTCACGCAGTGCTTTCCCTGTTTCAGACTGAGGAGCTGAACCGCGAAGTAGCTGTCAACACCGAACAATTGCAGAGCAGCAAGTCCGAAGTCAGTGACCTGAGACGCACCCTCCAAGGGCTGGAAATAGAACTTCAGTCCCAGCTCAGCATGGTACGTTCAAATTTGCACTGAGTAAACCCAAGCACCCTGAAATATGCCCCTATTCCCCTTCCTGCAAGCAGTCCTGCGCTTGGCAGCAACCTTTTTGTGGTTTGCTCTCAGAAAGGCGCGCTGGAAAGCACCTTGGCAGACACTGAAGGGCGTTACAGTGCCCAGCTGGCGCACATCCAGGACCTGATTGGCAGCATCGAGGCCCAGCTGGCCGACCTCCGAGCTGATATGGAGCGGCAGAACAGCGAATACAAGATGCTCATGGATATCAAGAGTCGTCTGGAGCAGGAGATCGCTACTTACCGACAGCTCCTGGAGGGCCAGGAGTCCCAGTAAGTAACTGCTCACTGCAGGAAACCTTTGCGCTTAGCTTCATGCCATGGTGCTTGTGTGCCACACCATCACTGTAAGCACAACTTCAAACACTCCTGGGATTCTGATTTTTTTAACAAATGATTTTTTTTCTGGGCCATGTTAAAGCTAGTAATTTCCCATACATTAACTGAGTGCCTCTAAGAGCTTCTAAACTGAAAGGCAAACTGACAAGCAGTAGAAAAGATTAAATGGCACTAACAATGAAAGCAGTAAGTATTCATTAGCTGCTTGACATTTAGGAAACAGTGCAATTAGCAGTGGTTTATAGAATATCTGCATTAACACCAAATTCCCATAAATCGTTACCAGTGAAGTAGCTCTCACCTCATGGGATTCAGCGCAGGAATAAATATTCTGAATAGAAGTGAGTGCAGACAAACTAGCTCTTTTCAGACAGCCACCTAAGTGGACATTCTCTGTTATCTCACATACGGCCTCAAGGAGGAAAATAGCTCATAGCCTGAAACAAAAAAGTGAGGTAGGGGTTGAAAGGCTTCGATGTCCTCTACACCTTCTTTCAACAATCCTCTGCCTTTTTCCACTGCCATATTATAAAAAACTACTTCCTACAATAACTCCTTCTCCTGAGCTGAAAGGGAGAGCAAGGGGATTAACACCTTTTTTTCCTGACTATATACAAAACCTGCCTTGTAGAGAATTTGCTTTCATACATCCTTGTCTCACACAGACAATGCGTTACCTCTCCTTTCAACTATTATCTCTTTGTTCTACAGGATGTTTGGCTCCCTTTCTGGAACTGCCGGTAAGGATTCGTTCTCCTTCAGGAAACGTTTAGTAGCCAAAGAAGTTTTATTTTCTAAAAGGAAGAAATACATATGGTTGTTGCGTCCATTTTAGAGACTGGGCTGCTGCACTGGTGTGTGTCACTGGAAAAATCTAGGCAGTCATGAGTGATGACTGGATAGAATTTAGGTTTTAGTCACCCAAAGCTGTTAGACATCAGAGAAAAAATCTCAGACTTTGCTACCATAAAGGCTAAGAAAAGCACAAAATGTGTAATCATCCCCCCAGATGAAGGGATACAAGAACTTTCAGCTTCCCAGCTCAGGGGAACTGTACCAACATGCAAGCATGACTTGCTTTTTAAAGGTCAGCTGTATTGTAAAAGTGATGTATGATTCAAATCAATGCTATGAAGAATAAAACTTCTGAGAGAAGGGAATGACAGATGAGACATAAACTAAGCTCAGTGAATATTGCAGAGAGTGGTCTTATGTGTTCTGGTTAAGTAATTGCTGTTCTTTCTCTCCACATCATTGCAGACAAAAGAGACAAGTTGGCAGATGGAAAATAGTACTGGAAGTCCTCCAAATGTCATCTTGAAGATGAGAAAAAGGAATTAAAATGCAGAGGATCACTCTAAACTGCTGGAAATTAATATCTTAAAGCATGGAAAATTCTTGACCACACAAAGTTTAAGTAGATTGGTGGTGATTAGTTTGCAAACTGGGTTAGCTTTTTAATTACTAACATTTTTTTTAATATACTGAGTTACTGTATCTACTCTAATAAAGATAATCTTCTTCTTGTAGTCTCACCTCCTATTTGGTTATTGTGGTATCATTACTCGAGTTTGACTTTAATCAGACAGCAAAACCCTGG
The DNA here is from genome assembly GCF_963932015.1 of Anas acuta. NCBI lineage: Eukaryota > Metazoa > Chordata > Aves > Anseriformes > Anatidae > Anas > Anas acuta. The sequence continues at coordinate 2,411,787 of NC_089003.1, read as the reverse complement.
CCAGCCTCCTTGCTTCGGTGTTGGTGGGTGCAGGAGCTCCATTTCTGCTTTCTTCTGGCTCCTCTTGCTGGCAGGAGCTTGGAGTATGGAGGCAGCGGGGTGCCTGGTCCCTCGGAGTGGGAAATACAGCAGTGATTTATGTCACTGACTGCGCTGGCTGTGCGCTCCGATGAGCAGTAACAGTGAGATGTTAAGTAGTTCTGGAAGAAGCAAGAGCTGGGAGATGCTTTGTTAGGGTAAAATATAAAGCTGTTAGAACGGCTTGAAAATACCCCTGCAGAAACACAGGAGTGAGGAACAGGTGAGATCTCCTCACTCACTTTCTAGTCTGATGCATTTATCTTCAAGCACGAAAACAAAACCCTCAGTTCCTACACAGATAACAAAGCTTCAGGCCCATGTTTAACCACCTTCATTCTCCTGCTATTGAAAGTACATTATCCTAGCTGAAATTCTTAACATAATTCTAGTTCAGGCCAGCAGAAATCAGAAATTTCATTCCCAACCAGCTGGAAGCTTACAGCCAAAGACATTTCAGGGTTTATGCTGAAAAATATCAGGGCTACAGCATGAGTAGCCCCTTCCCACTTCTCAGCTTTGTAAGAGCGCGCAGTGACCCGGGGAACTGCGGGTGAAACCCAAAGGGCAAAATCAGCAGACTGAAGGTGCCCCCCAGTGCCCCCCCCAGCAGGGATCATCTTGCAGGCTGTGCTTTAGGGAGACATCGTCAGCCCCTTCGTCACTCCTCCCCTTGGACTTGGGAGGGAATAAATTAGTTCACTCTTGTTCATAACCACTTTGCAGATTAATGGAGTGTTTACACAGCAAGGAGCATCCCAAAGCCATGGACCTCCTCTGTCAAGGCTGGGTAATCCTCTGCCATTGACAAAGTGTTGGTGCTTGGGTTTGGTTCAGCAGTGACTCAGGTGGCCTGTCAGCATCAATTGTTGGGTACTGACACACAAATCCCAGCTGAGCCTCTGGAAAGCCAGCACAGTAACACTCTGCAATGGGTTCACTAAGACAGGGAAAAACTTAGAGGAGAAAAACAGTCCTGAAAAGTACAAGCCAGCAAAGACACACAGAAAGGAGGACAAGATGGGAAGAGCTGCACCAAGCTGCTCTGGTGGCACCAAGTGCAGAATTGAGAGGGAACAGTGGCATGAAGAGCACCGGCATGCACACGGTGCAAGTGGCTCTGAGATGCACACCCGTCCGTACCCCGTCTGCTTCTGCCAGCACAGGGTGCACAGAGCTCTTGTGCATGAAATGCTTCACTACTGCTTGTTCCTGGGTGCTGAGACTTCCTAATAAATGTCTGATACCAGTTTGATTCCCTAGACCAGTTAGACCTGGAAGCCCTTCCACATGAACCAACAAACTCGGTCTGTTCTGGAATCTCAACAAGTCCCATTCCCTGGGATAAATTCTTGTGACAAAACCAGGATGAGATTGCTGGAGCAGGTTTCTTGTGCTGTATAGCTGCAAATGTGAAAGGGTCAGCCAGGCAGTTCTCATGCTCTGAGAATGCAAAACAGAAGATACAAGGACACTGTGCAGAAGCACATTTTGACCAAAAAGCTCTATTTGCAAAATCTGAATTAAATGCAAAAAGAAAGATGCTTAAAAGGTAAACAATTTAGAAGTGTTCAAGAGGTTAAAGTACCAAGAAGTAAAAGAATCCCCATATCCTGTTAAAGAAACTGGAAGCTTCAGAGACTTGAAAGAATCTTGAAAAGGCTTGAATTCCTGTTTTGATAACCTAGTTTGAATTATAGTTTATGATTTTCTTGGTTTCATTCCATGTTTGTACGGTAATGAAGGATCTCTGGCAAAACGTTTAATATAAAATCACAAAGAGACTCTAATTTTTGAGTTTGGTTCAGAAAAAAAGTCTGTAATGCCTGAGTGATGATTTTACCAGCAAAGACTGGGCTGATAAACAAGCTGCTTCTTGAATGAAGCTCTTTGTCCTCGAGAAAGGAGAGGCTGAAGTGTGTCAGCTCCAGTAATACTGTGACAGGAGTAATAAGAGTTTGCGCAGCGTGGACGTGTCCAGGAACGTCTTCCAGCGAAGCTCTGCATGGCCAGCTAAGGAGCTTATGCACACAAGTACAATGGTGAGCACCCTGCAAGGGCTGCAACTGTGGCAAGACAGTGGATAAAAATCTCAGAAGACAGTGAGAACAGAATAAATGCATAAGCTTGAAATAGCATTTTTTTTCTGCTTCAGCAATAGATAGATAGGCTTCAGTTGCTTTGTACAAACTATAAAGAGAAAATGTAGGTTTAGGTTTGTGCTCCCACTGCAGAAAAAAAACTAACACAATGTCTAGAACAACCCAGATCCCTACCACAGCAGACAGAGCTCCCATTTGAGGTGTTCATTTAAAGCCATAAGAGATTATGAATCTGGAAACACTCTACATAAATGTACAGATATGTAACTATTGTTTTTTAATTGAACCTGGCTAAAATGCGAAAATAATAACTGGAAAGTGTGACTGCATCCACAATTATACCTCGACCTACAGCAGAGCTAAAGACGGATGACTTTCATGTGTCTGTTCAAATTTGGGTATGAAATTAAGATTTATCAAAACACTTTTGATTTCTAAATTTTTTTTAATGTAAATAGTAAATTGTATGCAAATTTTCAGCAAAGCCAGCTTCACTTTACATAGTCTATTATAAAATGACACAATCCATGCGTGTTTTGAGATAGAAGTCCTCAGCCTAGATGCAGTGATAAAACAGTACAGCCTGTATGAATAAATACCAGGGGGCGAGCAACTTCTGAACACGCACAAGCATTTGCCAGCAGTCTGCTCTCAGTGGAGTGGTACAGACACATTCACCGTTTTTCTCTTACCAGAAGAGCCAACATTCAAGAGTAAGTCTCAAAACTGAAACTTTTTCTGTTTAGGAAAATACCTGAACAGGAATTGACACAAGCTGCAGCTAACCCATCCATAACAGCCCACCTCCAAACTTCACAGTGCTTCAGTGAGGCACCGTGTCTTGGATTCTCCTTGGGTTTCAAAAAAACTACTGACAATTTCTAGGAGAGTATCTGAAACTATTTCGAAGTAGTTGTTTATGAAAGAACAAATAAAGATGATGAAGGCGGGGTCCAGCCCCGGGTCTGCAAGTGTTGCACTCTGCATTTACAAGCTTTTGATCGTGGGGGACACACCCGAAGGATCTGAGTTTGACAGTTTGCAGAAAAGTGAAAACCCACCAAAAAAAAACCATCACTACGGTTTTCTGAATTATGGTATAGGAAAAAATCTGTAGAGGCTGCTTCATTTATTTTTATTTTCCCTAGTGGTAAACTTTCTACAGGAAAGAAACAGCTTTCTGCCCGCTACCTTCTTCATCTGATAAAAAAAACCAGAGTAACGCACAGGGGACTTAAAAAGCAGCACCGTGTATTTCACCAGCAAGCTTCCGAAGAAGTTACAAAGGCTGAGTGAAAAGAAGACCGAATGAAAAATCCCCCAAGTTTTCTGCTAACGTTTATGGTGTTTTCTAGAAGTGCTTTGCTGGCTTTTGTGTGTGTTTTTTGTGTGTGCTTTTACTTTTCTTTTTTTTTTTTTTAATGCAACTCGATCTTGCCTATTGTGGGATCATTCAGAGTCAAGCAGACCCTAGCAGCATACACGCCTCGGTGTATTTATATTACAGGGGGCTTAAGGAAACTTACTTATTTTTAGGAGAGTTTGTCTAAACTTGTCTCCTGAGATACTAACTCCTGGAGATAGGCAGATTTGGCAAGCTCTGCAGAACTATTAATCTGCCCAAAAGCAAAACTGAACTGCAGTGGCAAAGGTCCAGGTTCAGTCTGAAACATGTTTCCACAGCTATGAATATCCTGTCGTTTCTAGTCAGCTGAAGTGCCAGTGACAGTCTCAGAAGCAGGCTGTTAAGCTGCGTCCCCCTGCTAGCCCTTTGCTGCTTCTCTCTGCTAAGAAAAGCACGGTTCTTACTGTGGTGCTAGGAAATATCTCATTTTCCTTCTGTATTTAAAAGTTTTATTGTAAAATAAGCTTGGTGGTTCTGAACTAGAGATAGAGGAAGTTCCTCCCATCTCACTCGGCCCCTGCTTCTCTCCCTCCTTTCTCGCCCCCCAACTCCTCTAAGCCCCCGTGGGACACGGTGCCACCTCTGTCACCACTCCCCTACCTCGTGCCCTCCAGCTGACCAGAGGCTCCCTGGGCAGAGAATGGGGCTCCCTCTGCAAGCCCCACGCTATTGCCACACTCCACACATGATCCCCAGTGGCACACCCTGGCAGGGCAAACAAGCGAATACTTCCTCAAAAAAAATCTCCCAAATCTGGTTTCTCACACTTGGTACTGAACAGAAGCTGAGGGGCTGAACTCCTGCCCTCCACGTTTCCCTGGCAAATTATTACGCGTGAGACTCCTTCTTTACAGGAAGGGTTAATGTAACTCTGCAAGGGATTCTCAAGTCCTATTTGCAAGAATTATTCCATTTCACAGCACAGGTGGTTGTTACACACATTAATTGCTACCTGAACAGTTTCATCTCAAACTCAACTTGCTTAAGTTGCCCAAAAGTAAGAGGAACTTTGCCGCCCCACGTTCTTTTAATTGAATCATTTCGGTCGTGTATTACCCTTCTTGACTATTTCACAAGCGTTAGTAAATTAAGTATGCTTATTATTCCCAGTACATTGCTGGATGTTAATTATTCTTCACACAATGCTATGATTATATGCTTTTTCTAATTAAAAATAAATAAATAAATCCAAAATCTAAATACTAATTCTGAGCAAAGAACAGGAATAAGAACATCTAAAATTCAATTTTGACTGGGAAAAAATATGGATAGAAAAGAAGAAATAATGATGAGATGAACTGATGATTGCACATTTTTCAATGAAAGTAGAATTTCACTCAAACTTCAATTTTAAGTTATTTTTTTATAAAAATAATCATGGTGATTGCTGTAAATGGGTAAGTGGGTGCGGCTGAACTTGCTTTGTTTTTCCATTCTCAATTGTCAAAGAAGTAAACTCCAGGTTTCAGAACTATAGCCTGAAGAAAAAACACAATCTGAATCATCCCTTTAGTTTAATTAAAAGAAAAAACCAAGCCCGAGCCCCTGAGATGTACAGCCAGCTCTGTGTGTGAGGAATGTCATCATAATTGGCCTCACCTCTAGGGAGGAGAATCTTTGGAGGGAGGGTGCAGGTTGGGTTTGTCTCCTAACGCCCTATCTTGTGGCTATAAAAGAAGCACCAGGGCAGTGAAGGAGCACGCTTTCCTGCTCTGCACGAAGCCGAGTAGCTCAGACTAGCTCCTTCTGTGCTACAGCCACATCTACTTGCACCATGCAGAACTCTTGCAGCATCAGTGGCAGCTCTCGCCTTTCCTCAGTCCGCACAGGAGGCTCCTGCCGTGCTCCCAGCATCCACGGAGGAGCTGGTGGCAGGGGTGTCTACATGTCTTCGGCTAAGTACACCTCCTCTGTAGGAGGTGGATATGGTGGTGGCTCGTGCGCTGGTTTTGGAGGAGGCTTTGGTGGCTTTGGTGGAGGAGCTGGCATTGGTGGAGGCTCTGGTTTTGGTGGAGGAGCTTGCTTTGGTGGAGGCTCTGGTTTTGGTGGAGGAGCTGGCTTTGGTGGAGGAGCTGGCTTTGGTGGAGGCTCTGGCTTTGGTGGAGGAGCTGGCTTTGGTGGAGGTTTTGATGGTGGTGCCTTTGGTGGTGGTGATGGCCTTCTTTCTGGAAATGAAAAGATAACTATGCAGAACCTGAACGACCGGCTGGCCACGTACCTGCAGAAGGTGCGAGCACTGGAAGCTGCAAATGCAGAATTAGAAGTCAAAATCCGAGACTGGTACCAGAAGGAATCCCCCAGCAGCCCAGCTCGAGACTACAGTAACTACTACAAGATAATTGAAGATCTCCGAGACAAGGTATGACATTCATAACTACGGGATTTATAAGAATGCATTGGAATTGTGGAACTGCATAGTCCACTTCTTTGAAATCAATTAAAACAATTGCAAAATCAATGTTGAATTGCCCAAACCCAAATACACTGTGGTTCTGATATAAATAACAAAACTTGGCAAAATGTGTATAAGATGATCAATATATTAACAGATAATAAGAGTAAAGAATGTGATAGGTAGGCCTCAAAGCCTGAAAAATTAACTCTCCTGGCTAAAGGCAAGATCAGGTATTGTGAATGTATTTTCTAATTATGTTAAATACATGCTGATGAGCTTCTCAGTGATCCATCTAGGACTTAAGAACTGGTAAAGAAGGAGGGATGTAAAGGCTCCATGCAGGAAGTATGAACTGTCCAGCAAAGGAAAATTTTATCTACTCTTACATAGATGTACCTGCCCTTTCTTGGGCTCCAGTAATGGTAGCTCAGCTCTCTGGTTTGCATCTGGAAAATGGAACAGAGTTTAGCATTTTTGGTGTTTGTCTATAAAAGCTTTAGGAAGGGCAGGCTGAAGAGCAACGTAAAAGCAAAATGGTTATTACAATCCAGAAAGCAAGTTTCACCAGTGAAGTCTCAACAGAGGTCTTTCTTCTGCCTTCTTTGATGGTTTGCAGCCTGGATAACCAATTGCTGTGTACTCAGGACCATGCCATTCCACCACTACTCACAGGAACTGTTTTCTGTATTTCCAATTGCCAGATCCTTGCAGCTACTATTGACAATTCCAGAGTCATTTTGGAGATTGACAATGCCCGGCTGGCTGCAGATGACTTCAGGCTGAAGTAAGTTTAGCTGAAGCACATTTCTCTTCTCTCTCCTTTTCTCTCTCTCTCAAAACAGTTTTCTGAAGTTTAGTATTACTTCTTACGTAGAAAATAAAGCTCTTCAGTCACTGGAGGACACATTTCCAAATTATGGGTAGATGTTTTTCCTTGATAACTTCTGATGAAAAAATTCCTGGCAAAAATTTGATATGATGAAGGATAAATCAGGAAAATAAACCTGACAGAACACAGCATCCAGATTACTGTGCTGTTTATGCAATAAATTATAGCTCATGTCTTAGTTTTTAGTGATGCTCTTAACTATTTTATTAGCCTAAATCACAAGGGAAAAGAAGACAGGCATAGCTTGGGCTTTTCACTTAAAAGGAGGACAGTGGTGTGAAGAGATTGGTGTTCATTTGCAATAGTTTTGTGAAAATCTTTAGTGAAATGTAGAAAAAGACAAGAGGGACTTTGTGCTTATCCTGTTCACAGACTCAGCAGCACATCAGACACTGCTGAGAAGATGATAAAGACAATTGTGCAACTGGTTTATCTTCCAGTGACGTATCTGCAGGTTTATATTTTCTTCTCTGGTATCCAATGCGAGTACTTTCATATGTCACAGTTGGAAGCAGGAAAAAAGATCTTTACTCCCTTTACGCTTCCTTTAAATGTTGCTCCTGTTCCTCCCACATTCAACATAAAATGATCTAGTTTTATGGCTCCACTCTTTCCAATGTTTGTTTCTTTTTAAAACTGCAGGTATGAGAATGAGCTGTTCCTTCGCCAGAGCGTAGAGTCTGACATCAACGGCCTGCGCAGAGTCCTGGACGAGCTGACCCTGTCCAGAGCTGACCTGGAGATGCAGATTGAATCACTGAAGGAGGAACTGGCCTACCTCAAGAAGAACCACGAGGAGGTGAGTCCTCAAGTGGAGAGGAATCCCTTTGGAAGTACCACATACCACTGCATGGATTGCTGCTGGCAAAAAGTCTATGAGAGTATAGAACATCATTTTTTTGTGTCCTCTGCCTTCTGTCCATGCAGGAAATGAAAGAGTACTCCACCCAGCTCAGTGGCACAGTCAACGTAGAAATGGATGCTGCTCCTGGCATCGACCTGACCAGAATCCTCACAGAGATGAGGGAGCAGTACGAAGCCCTGGCTGAGAAGAACCGTAAGGATGCCGAGGCCTGGTTCCTCACTCAGGTATGGAAATGCCAATGAACTTTGAACCGATGCACTGCCCCACTGCTACTGCCCCAGCAGGTGGGATACGTCTCTCCTTTCTGAAAATAATTTTTAAAAGCTCAACGTATGTGATCTGTTTCTTTCTTTCAGACTGATGAGCTGAACCGCGAAGTAGCCACTCACACAGAGCAGATACAGACCAGCAAGACGGAGATCACAGAGCTGAGACGCACACTGCAGAGCCTGGAGATTGAGCTCCAGTCACAGATGAGCATGGTACGGAGCTGTCCCGAGCATTGTTCGAACTCTCCCCTTCCTCCCTCCCTGTCTTGCCTCCCCTTAGATTCCCCTCTGTGGGACACGTCTGTATGACAGCCTGTTCTCATGTCTTCCTGCTTTAGAAAGCTGGACTGGAAGCCAACCTGCGGGACACGGAAGGCCGGTACTGCGCACAGCTGTCACAGATCCAGAACCTCATCACCAGCGTTGAGGAGCAGCTGGGTGAAATCCGCTGTGACATGGAGCGTCAGAACCAGGAGTACAAGATGCTCATGGACATCAAGAGCCGCCTGGAGCAGGAAATCGCCACATACCGCCAGCTGCTGGAGACCCAGGACTCCCAGTACGTTACCATTTACAAATCCTGTGATGATTAGATAAGCTTAATAACATGACACATTGTAAAGCAGTAATTTGTGGTTGTTAAGCTGACTGCAGATTACTAAATCACACTGATTGCACACGCAGTCTTTCGAGTGCTGGCAAAACAGATGCCTGGCAAAATCCTGGGAGCTATTACTGAAACTAAATCTCCAGATCCATTGTGTTGATGGTTTGAAAATATAAACGCAACCGTATTGGCTGCAGTGAAGTGCAGAAGGCCCTAGGCACCATGTGCATGTCTCACATAATCCTCTTGCTGTGCTGCAGTAACAGCCTTCAGCCCATGAAAGTTCGTTCTCAGCTTGCTCTGCCCGTCAAAGCAGAGAGCACCTCACCCACAGCACCAGCAATAACCCAGTGAAGAAGCAGTGTGAAATTGCAGCTATTCTCATGCAATGCTCCTAAATGAACCGATGCTTTTAGTGGACACATTCAGTGAGGGTCTTTAATCAAACTTTTCTTCTTCTCCGCAGGATGACAGGAGTGAACCCCAAGGATGGTAAGAAAATTTTTGATTTAAAGAGGGGCTGAAATGTTGACAAAATAGAATTAAATAAGCCTTTTTTCCTCGGGATTTCTTCTTATGACTACTGATCACATCCTCTCTGCAACATTTTTTCCCATTTAGAGAGGAAACCATAATACTTTATCTTATTTTATGTGCCTTTTTGAAACCAATAGCTTGCCAAATGATTCCATTAACTCCTCCTTTGTTTCTAAAATATGGAAATCTCTTAGGGATTCCCAAGTTCCTCTGCTGGTTTATACAACATGCAAAATAGATCCAAACCTGACTTGTGAGGTGCACTCTTCATTTATATCTTTCTCTCCTTTCTTTCATAATGTGGAAGATTTAATGGGTGCGGACCAGCAGGCAGAGAAGATAAGATGTAGACATCTTATATTTCACTCATGTAGTTCCCTCTTCCATATGTGAAAAAAAATCTTGTCAGGAAACAAACAAACAAAAAGCATTGCATGGCTCTTCACTGTCTTAGCGGTGCTTTTTTTAGCCCCAAGCTTAATTATCTTTTTTTTTTCTCCTACCACAGCATCATTTGTGAACAGCGGAAGAGCTCGCCCGGCTGTGTAAGATGATGGAAAACCTGGTGCCACCCGGAGAGCTTTCTAATAGAGAAATGTGGAGTTCTCTCGTTCTGACACCAGCTGTACCGCACCAGTGACAAGACCAGTGCAGTCCAACCTCTGGCTAATGCTACGAGAAACCCGCTTTTACTTTTGCTAAATGACAAGAATGTAATCCAAAAACCGTGCAACAGCTTGATGTCTTTCCTTAGATTTCCTCTCCCTTTTCACATCATTTGGCTCTCCAGGTCAGAGATGATGTCCTTGTTCCCTGTCAGTAACTATAGAGTACCCTCATGAAAAAAACCTACACAATAAAGTTTTTCTTCTGCTTGTGCAAACACATTCAGTCTAATGTCGTTTTTGTGTGGTCAGCATGGCACTGCCGTTCACACAACCACATCCCCTCCCTACCTCAGTGCTCCTGTGACCCAGAACAAGATGTGCTGAGGTTCAGGTAACTCAATGGGTAACAGCAACAAAAACTTCAATAATTGTAGGAAAGGTGATGATGAATGGACAGGGAGAAAGTGCTGGAAGATTCTCCCAGGAATCTGAAGCTACTGTGAAGAAATACAATGCTTCAGGTCCTGAAGGTCTTTGTTGTGAATTCAACTTGCACAACCTCTGAAAAAAAAATCCTGTATTGTATGTTCCTGCACTTCCTTCAGTGGGAAGGCAAACGGCCTCAGCCCTTCAGGGAGGACGAGGCGAGGTGCAGGTGACAGGAACCAGCCAAGCTCCTTGCCGTGACTCAGAACCGCAGCAGCCCAGGTCACTGCTGCAGCCGTCGTGTTGGTAACACCGCCTGCCCTCAGCGGTGAGCTGGCCTGTGCAGCTGCACCAGCATCATTTCTGTCATAAAAATATTAAGTTTGCTCTTCAATTTTTATTTTTAATTTTTAACCATGAGAGCACGTCCTTTTCTGTGCAAAACCAGGCAGTCTGTAGGCATGGACTGTCACCAAGTTTGTGAAAACAGCTTTGGAAGACAGGCATCACTTTTTCCATTCACAAAGCTTTAGGAACGGTGCCCTCCCTCCTAGCCCCAGAAAACAACAGGGGTGCACGGTGATCGTCAGAGCAGGTATGAGGATGCTTCTCCATCTCAAGTAGGAGAATGATTTTCTGTGCCATTAAACCCAGATCTTACCCGGGCAGATACACCACTCCTTTGTAAGGAGCATACATCCACCTTTCTGACACAATAGAGGAAGTAAAATGGAAGAAAACATTCCCCAAATATATACTTTTAAAGGCAATACTGTAGCTGTTGCAACACACAACCTCTGTGACTATCTCAGCTTCTCATTTCTTGCTCCCTCAAAGGAAGGAGTGTCTTCCTTTTTTGTTCCTTCCCATCTCTTTTTGGTGGTGGGTTTGCGCTGTTGCTCTTCGCTTGGGCTCTGAACCCTGCAGCTAAGCACAAGCAGCGCTCTCAGGGGAGCCCAGATGCAGACAGGAGCCTGCCACAGAAACTTTTGGAGCCAGGGAGCCTCACATACCACTGCCACCGAGGAGCCGTCAGTGCCTTAATTTGTGCTGTCACCATCAATAGCAAGTCCCTGAAAATGTGTTCAAGTTAAGCTCAATAAAGTCAGCAAGTGTCACTTTTGTTATTGTCTCTCATATGGGTCAAGTTCCTACAGCCCAAGTGTGCCCCAGGGACCCACAGATTTTGCATTTCAGTAAAAAAACAACACTGACCTGTCACGGCTCTCCATTTTTACCAGCAGCAGTGTAACTCTGCTGGAAGGTTTATTTGAATTAATTGCTGCTGATACGAAGGATACCAGTACCACTGTTTAGAATTTGTACTTCCAATCCTCAGGTAAGATGCAACAAATCTTTACACCATTTAATATATATAAAAAAAAAAAAAAAAAACAACAAAACCCTAACAATAAAAGCGTGCACCTTCTGGTAACTGTTTCTCCTCGTACCTGTGTGTAAATGATTGATTACCCATAGCGCTCACTATCGCTTTGGGTCTTCTCTTTCAGTTATCACTCAGCCACTCAGCACATAAGTATTTGTAAGTATCTGAAAAATGTAGCTTTTTCAGATAAGTCTGCTTCCCTAGCAGATAATTCCTCCCTTTGCCTGATTACTGCTTTTCACTATCTTGTAAGTTGTCTCTGATGTCTTTGCTTCCCATATGCAGCTAAGGCAGCTGAAAAGACATTCCTTTAAAGTGACTTAATGAGGTCTTGACAGAAACCCGAGGAAAAAAAGCACACACACTACATATATATATATATGTATATATTCCAGGAGTTGGACTCGATGATCCTTATGTGTCCCTTCCAACTCAGGATATCCCATGATTTTATGATCCTATGTATGTTCAGAGCACACCAAACACTCACCAACAAAATCAGGCTCCCCACAAAGTGCAGGGCCCCCTGTGCTTTAAAAGCAGCTGCCAGGAAAACAGCAAAGCAGCACGAGAGCACTAACACCCTGCCCTGGCAGTGACAGCCCGTGCCCGACAAGCGGGGGGCTTGTCTGGCAGGACCTCAGCAAAGCAAATGTTCCACGGTCCCATCTCCAGCTGATGTAAGTGGCACTACGCTGACTGACATCAGCTGGGGCTTTGTCACGAGGTATTACTCTCTACAATGCAGGGGTCAAAATATTCTGCCGATGCTTAAACTGCAGCCTATAAACTCAGTTCGGCTTGTTTTCGAGGTGCTATTCAGTGAGAGAAGCAGGATTCCCAGCTAAAGCAAGCGGGGGCTGTGTGTTCATTCCCCGTTCCACCCTCTTGGACCTGCCCAGCACCTCCCCAGTTTGCAGGGAGCAGGCTGGATGAAGCAAAGAGAAAACATCATCTCGTGGTGCCATCTGCTGACTGATTTATTTTCTCACTCCAATCACTGCTTTCATTCTGTATGCTTTAGATTAAATAGCTAAAAACAAGCCCTGTAAAAAATCGAGTGGAGAGCTGCGTCTCGTTTTGAATTAAGTATTTTGGTCCTTTCCCTGGATCCCACACGCGTGTGGTTGATGAAAACCAGGCTATCTTTTCCAATTTGAAACAGCTGAGTTTCAGAGGAGACATTTGTGTGACAAATTACTGTTGTTTCCACAGAATCACAGAGTTATAGGACGGCTTGGGTTGGAAGGAACCTCAAAGATCCCCTGCCATGGCACGGACACCTCCCACCACACCAGGTTGCTCAGGGCCTCATCCAGCCTGGCCTCGAGCACCTCCAGGGATGGGGCACCCACAGCTTCTCTGGGCAGCCTGTCCCAGTGCCTCACCACCCTTACAGTGAAGAATTCCTCCTAATCTCTACTCTAAATCTCCCCTTTCAGTTTATAAACGTTGTCTGGGACTGCCCTAGTCCAGGTGTAGCACTTTGCACTTGGCTTTGTTGCACCTCATCAGGTGGCCCCACCTCTCCAGCCTCTCCATGTCCCCCCGGATGCCATCCCGTCCTGCTGCCGGACGCACTGCACCGCTCAGCCTGGTGTCACCTGCAAACCCGCTGAGGGTGTGCTTGATCCCTGTCTGTCGTTGATAAAGATATTCAACAGCACTGGTGCCGAGGCAGGCTGGTTTTGTATTACTTGCCAGGAAAAAAATACAATTTGTTTTGCACGGTGGCATGATAGTTGTGAAACTGTCAGGAAGTAAGACAAAGGCTATTCTGTCTCACGCACAGTCACCTCACCAACAGCTAGGTTTTGAATTTCTCTGAGTAATTTCATGTGAAACAAAGCAATCGTTTTATTTCGTGTAATATTATGTTCAGCTTGGAGAAGAGCAGGCACTGGGGAGACCTTACGGTGACCTTCCAGTACCTGAAGGGGCCCCAGGAAAGCTGGAGAGGGACTCTGCCAGGGAGTGTAGCGACAGGACAAGGGGAGATGCCTTAAATTAAAAGAGGGCAGGCTCAGCTTAGACACAGGGAGGAAATTCTTCCCTCAGACGGCGGTGAGCACTGGCCCAGGCTGCCCCGAGGAGCTGGGGGTGCCCTGTTCCTGGCAGTGCCCAAAGCCAGGCTGGATGGGGCTGGGGGCAGCCTGGGATGGGGGCAGGAGTCGTGCCCATGGCAGAAGGGGACTGGGTGGGCTTTGAGGTCCCTTCCCACTCAAACCGTGCTGTGATTCTGTGATTATATAAGCATGCATGATTGTTTTTAATGTAGCATTGAGCTTGCTGAACTGCCAGACTAGAAAATTCAATCTGCAATTAATCTCTGGGGAGATGAATTGAGCAGCAGGATACCCGTGCCTCTATTACAGTTTTGTGAGTTGTAAAATTAGGTCTTCATTTCTGTCTGGTTCTTCAAACTCTTCTTACTATCAAGCTGTGGTGCCGATAATGAACTGCATGTACCAAAGTGCAGCTGTTAATCGCAGCTGTTACCAGAACAGTTTGTCGTAGATATGCCTTGTATTTATTGGAAAACAGTACCTTCAATGATTAATTTACCAAAACGACTGAAAATGTAAGCATTTTTATACAATTAAGTGTATGAGGAATAAGAAGGAATCTGTACTCAATGGAAATGTAACTGGTAAAATGAAAATCAGGAGCTGCTGAGCGAAGCTGACACAGAACCACAAGGAGGAGCTCAAATCCTGCCCAATTCAGTCACCCGGGACTAGGAGGCATCTTTCCCTGCCTCCTCAGGCCAGGATGCAGTGCAGCAATTCCTTATTTCTGAAAAACGCCAACTGAGACTAACGCTGAAAAAAAGACTTCTCCCAGGAGAGCGTAATTCTGTTCTGCACAATCCCTCCAAGCCTGCCATTTGGGACGGGTAACAGGTAGGTAATAAGATCCCATGAAAGAGCTGAGCCTTCACTGCTGCGGAGAAAAACAGCCGTACGGCTCCTGCCAGCCCAGGCAGCCCCACACTGCGCCCCGGTTCTTCCTCTGTCTCATCCCTCAGCCGTGCTCTGCAACCTCTGCTAAAGACAGAACCCCAGCTCCTGCCACGGGCACCCTTTGCGATTTATTGCCTCCTAACAAGCAGGAGGAATGGGAAAATCATTGCAGAAGCCAGACCTGCCCGTTCTGGTTTTGATTTATACAGCTTCAGAAGGTACTTGACACTTTTGAGAAAGCCTGTTTTCGCTTCATTGCCAGGTCAATTTATAGCGCTGGTAGCTTTAAATAACCACTTCAATTTGGGGACTATTGTTACGAACTCATATTTTAAATATTTTCTACAGCTAAAAATACAAATATCCCAATAGCACACCTATTAGTAACAGCAATAAATTCCTGCACTACTATCTACTACAGCAAGACTATTGAAACTGAAATATGACTGCACCTTGAATCATGAAGAAGAATCAGTAGAAAAGACTGCTCGGTATCTAATTCTCGTGTATTTCTATGGGACACAGGCAGCTGAAAGGAATAGCTGAGCCTGACTCACTTTGGACTGGAGTTTAGCTAAATGATAGAGCTTGGTTAACTTCATTAAAGTCTCATGTCTCACACAGGCTGAAGCTGTTTGCTACGCTAATGACAGCTTGATAGGACATGCTGCGTTTCAGGACGCACAGACTGCTATAATTCTAAAGCCTGAGAATTATGACAGAAAAAAAAAAGGTTCTGGGAGACCTATCCCTGCCCTAGCTCTCCATGTGTTCTGTAATGGTGATATTCTTCCCTTCAAAATGGGAAAATATAATGTATTTGCTGAAGGGTTAGAAAGAAAGTTTGAAGCAGAGCTGATCCAGTTCCACACCTACTGCTTTTAGCCACACCTCACAATTATAATATGAAAAGAGAAGAAAAAAAAAAAAAGAAAAAAAAAAAGAAAACAAGCAAAAGGAAAACAATCCGGTATGTGGCTGTGATTCCAAATAATAACAACAGTGTGTGCATGCTCATAAATGCTTCAGAATTGACCAAGAGGAAGCACGTTTCATGATGACACAATCTTGTTGCTGTAGTCATTCATCGAAGGGAACTCCCACAGGAAAAGGCATAAAGCTGCTTAGGGAAGGCTAAGAAGCTGCTCAGTGCTAGTCAGTCAAACATTGGGTTAGATCCATAACTGAGCTAAACATGAGTACCAGCCAAGGCACTTTTCAATTTTTTTCTGGGTCCCTCAGGGGTAGTTCAGGGTGTGGTTTGGCCCAGCAAGGAACTTCTTACAGACCTTCAGGTGCAGATGGTGGTGCCAGCAGCATACACACCTCTTTCTCCTCTGCCAGACCCCTCTGTCTGGCTGCCGGAGGAGAGGCATCTTGGGGATGCTTCGGCGAGCACCACAGGGAAAGCATCTTCCTGGGTGGGAATGAGAAACAGACCATGCAAAACCTGAATGACCGTTTGGCTGCCTATCTGGACAAGGTCCGCTCCTTAGAAGCAGCTAACGCTCAGCTGGAAAGCTGCATCCTAGAGTGGCACAAGACAAAGTCTCATGGAGAGAGGCATGACTTCAACCAATACGAGCAAAACGTCACTGACATGCAAAGACAGGTAAGTCAGAGCTATAAGAACTATGTCATTCTGTGCTCCTTTAAGGAATCTGGGTACTCAGTTATGCTGATGGCTTTCCTTTACAGAAAATTAAGTAAAACATTTTAAATGTTAGAAATAGAAATGAAAGTGGTAGCAGGAGCTGGGCATAAACATTCTTTGCCTCCACAGGGAGCAGAAAGGGGTACAAGAAAGTCTGGAAGGAGACAAAGGGAATTCTGCAAAGACTGATAGTATAAAGAGACTTGTGTGCTGCCAAGTGTTCATTCCTGTACATGAAACTGTGGTTTGAGCAACTATGTCTGGCAGAATTTGATCTTTTTGACTGCACATGTATTCAAGCAAATTAAAAAGCAAGCAAACTGAAGAGACTTCCTTCTTTCATGCACGCTGCCTTTAGACACTCTGTTGCCTTTCGTTTCTTTGATTCTTGTGGCAGCAGACGATGAAACTACAGGAGTTTTGGGTCCTAGGAGTTTATGTAATCAGATGGAAAAATACTTCATTGTAATTAAGGAAATAGCAGTGACAAATTCCTTGTGGATGTTTTCACTATAATTAAAAGCAGAATTTCTGGTTCCCGCCAGTAGTTAATATTAACGTTCAACAGTAACTCTTTCAATCTCCCAAACTCACGTGTCTTCAAATTTAAGCATAATATTAATCTGTATTCATAATGAACATACTTAGCTCTGTAACCATCTCTGTGACTAATCACTGTAATTAACTTTACATAGCCATATGGGGCAAAAAGCAGAGCTATTCCAAATGCGATGCTCTTGTTTTCCCCCTACTTCTTTTAATATGATGACTTGGCATTCTCAAAACCCTGAAAATTTTTTTTCTAAAGGGCTTGGAAATGGTGTTGTCCCACACATTTGCTGACAGAGGTCAGGGACTTAATCAAACTCCCTGCTCACTGCTAAATGTGTTGCCTCCAGGCAGAAGATGAGGCAGTCTGACCACAGGCAATGTGCAAGGAGAGCCAGAATTGTCATCACCTAGTTCTATTTTAAGGATAAAGAAAGGTCATCAGTCTCCAAACCTATCACTTAAGCACTTTTTTTTTTTTAACTGATCCAGAGATGAATACTTGTTCATCAAGAACATAATGTGTTCGCGTTGATATGGAATTAACAAGTCAGAAAGATTTAGAAAGACGACAGGACTAAAAGCACAATGCTGATTGTAGGAAAGCCCCCCTCCCTTTTGAATAGGTTGTACTTAAAATACTTTTTTTCTAACACCGACTGAAATAGCTACGTGCTGGCTGCAGGCACCGTTAGACTAATGGCCATCGCAGCCAGTTTAATGTGGTGTTTGTACTGGAGAGGAAGGGCTAATAAAGGATTATTTACAGGGGACAATTCCGTGATTAACACAAGATTTTCACTTTCTCTATAAATTATTGCAATTAGCACCATGACTGCCAGTAAAATGAGTGAGAATATAGTATCTAATTATTAACCATAATTAAATTAATTGCCCACAAATTAAAAAGGCGAGACTAATTTAGCACCCAAAGTGAATTTTAGACAAAATTTAGGAACCTATATCCAATAACCCAGAAAGTGTGTGATGTCGTGGCTATCTAAACTTCGACGTGTGTAATCACCTGGGTCCTACATTTGGAAGCACACTCTTTCCTGGGTGAATTCACGATGAACATGACAGGGCAGCAAGTTGCTTTGCTCCAGCCCCACTCCATTTTAGCCCAAAAGTAAAATAGCCCCAGTTCTTCAGGCATTCCTGGCTCCATTTTCACATAGATGCCAGTACAGTCTATGGTCATATTCAAGCATCTGGCCCTGCTAAAAATCCAAACTGATTTACAGAGGATTCAGGGAGGCAGGATCCATGCCGTGGACCAAAAGACATACAGCGTACTGAGGAACAAGCCAGTGCAGGAAGCCTTCCTGAAAAAAACTGTTTTGAAAAGGAATTTGAGTGCATTTTGTATATAACAATGTGTGAGTTCTTAAATAAGACATCTGTAAATTTGTTGACTGGTGTTAGTGATACATCTGTATCCACGATGCATGTAGTGAAGAAATCAGTGTAATTATAAACAGATAAATATCCACATCTGGAACGCGCTGCTAAGAGACATAGCAGCAGTCATACAACAGTTGGCAAAACAGTGATGACTGTAACTCCTCTGTTGGATTCTTTATTCTTTCAGACTGCACAGAGAGTCACAAAGCATCTATATATATATTTCTATGTGTAGCTGTGTTGCATTGTTATGAAATGGCACAAAATCAAAGAACGCAAATGGTGCTTTCTTACGGCCTCTCAGTTATTACCTTCCATAGTAGAATTTACTATTATCTAAGGATCGGTTCAAGAACTGCCTCTTCTCTGACAACAAATTTCAGGCAGCAACACTTTTAGAGTCTTGTTATAGTTCTTTAGCTGGCCTCCACCATGTCCCAGGGCAGTATCTGAGGTGTGCTGCTAATCACTAAGAACGCACAGTTTGTTCTGGCTTAGAGATTAGTTAAAACCTTTCACAGGCACATTCTTTTTTTTTTTTTTTTAAGAGAGGTAAACTTTTGACACTTCAAGACAATTTTGTAGTTTCCTGGTGTCTTTGTGATTCATTTAGGTGTGGGAAGTTTTGATAAAAAGTGCTGAGAGCTGTCTAAATAGCTAGAGGTATCTCTGTGGCCATAATTCACCTTGTTTCAGTATGTAAGCATCAAGTGGAGGCAGCTGCAATCATGCATCTTTTTCCTTTTTGGTAGGAGAGGAGGTGATGTCCCACAATCAGTAGTTCCTCCTAATTATACATGAGATTCTAGAGTACTTCCAAAGATTCTGAATGGAGTACTGAGATTTTCATATTCAGATTTACAGCTCAAATGCTGCCTCACTTTAACAGGGACTTACAAGTCTTTTCAGCACACCGAGTACACTAAACGAAGGATGTGGTGCACTTTCTCCTTCACCTTTTGGAGCAGATTTCAACATTCCAAACCAAAATCAGAATGACAAATTAATCACTGTATGCTGCTGGAGGTTTCAGTATAGTGGCAGGTGAATAATTGACTGGATCATGACAACTGGCCGGTGCTGGTCTCAGAATGACAATCCATACAACTCCAGACTTAAGCACAAGAGGGGTCCTGTCCTGCTCACGAGCTGCTTCTATCATCATCATTACACCTCTGCATCTCAGCACTGATTCAGCAAGGTGTTTATGCACATGCTTATTTTTGAGCATATGATTAATGCCAGCATTTTAACTGTACTCGGACAGAACTTAACATTGAGGAAGACAGTGAAATTATTCTGTAATATGCCATGAGATTTGTGTACTGTTATCCCTGTCCTTTGCCTGCCCACACATAGTATGATTCCTACTGCTTCATAGCCAGGAAAGACAAAGTAAAATAAAAAAATAAAAAATAATAATTTTAAAAAAAAAAGAGTAAGATTATGGACAAAAATAGCAGAAACACCTAAGTGACTCAGGAAATTAAATTTCTTTATCTATACTCCTTAAAACAGGACTTCCATTTTTCTTTCATACAAGCAGCAGGGAATCTTAAACAGCACAGGTTATTCATTGTCACCATATGTATGGCAACACCGAGTCTGTTGGATTCTCTGTTTTGCAGATTGAGGATGGCAAGATCACCAACGCCAGCATCCTTTTACAAATTGATAATGCTAACATGGCATCTGAAGACTTCAGGCTCAAGTAAGCTCTTTTTTGGTTTCCTAATTAAGTATGAAAGAGAATTAAGCAACATATTTCTTTTTCTTGAAAATGCAGTCTGATGCCGATTTTACTTTAGCTTTCTGGTGATACTGAATAAATAAAACCAATGTGGAACACAAAATATTTTTTTTAAAAAAAGGATAAAAAAAAAGGATGTAAAACACAGTAATGATTGCTGAACAACCTTGAGTCACCCTGTTTATGATACTTAGTTCAGGTCCTGAAGAGCAGGTTTTACAGCAGACACTTGATACTTGTGACAAAAGGCATTTAAAACCATCATCTGGGAGTACAAATTAACCCTTCTCTGCACCCTACGCTTCCTTAATCCAGCCCAAATCTACTTCCTGCAGTTATCACTTCTTCCATCCAGCTCCACAAGAAATACCTGTCCCTCAGCATCTTCTGCTTTGGGTTCTCAGTAGTTTTGCCACAGTAAATGGGCCACTGCTTCCCCGGTTACCAGAGCACACTTTAATTGTTCAGGACATTGCTGAAAGAGTTTTCAGACCATCTAAAAAGCCCAAATGCTTGGACTGAGATCTTCCAGGTAGATCTTTGCCCAGGAAAGGAATTTACATTTCTGTAAATCAGGCTTCTTAGGAATCATGAAGATCTCATCTTATTTTTAATAGATGTGATCAGTTATTGAAAATCTCACAGCTTTTGATAGTATTGTAATAAATCTGCAGAATTGGAGCACTCCGTTCCTAAAGCTTTCATAACTCGGTGAATGATAAAAAGGAAAAATAAAAGAAAAATAACTAGTTTATACCATAGAGGAGCTGTGACAAGGAAAAAAAAATACAATAATAATAATGGAACACATCCACATTTTTAGACTATTCATGAATTTATCAAAGAATGTATTTTACAAACAGAATCTGTTTCCTTGGGTTTTTGTTCCCTACATAGAGGACTTAAGGAAGTCTACTTCTCTGTGGTACTGCTTATACACGAGGCAGTTTGTTCTCACTAAGCAGGCTTTCTCTGCTCCTTCCCCATAAAGGTACGAAGCCGAGAAGACTCGCAGGCAGGGAGTGCAGTGTGATGTTGAGAACCTGCGTAAGGAGCTCGACGGCCTGACTATTGTTACAACAGATCTGGAAATGGAAATCGAAGGCTTGCGAGAAGAGCACATCCTCAGGAGGAAAGACCATGAGGAGGTAGAAAAAGTTACACTATCACACAAATCTTTGCTACTGTGTAATTAACTTTGAGTAAGATCCACAATCTATAAATGGGATTGATGATTCAGAACCCAACCATGTTTCTGACAGAGCCAACGAGAGTCGGATGAGGCACGAAGTTTGTGTGCTACTTTACCAATTAAATCAGGATTTCAGGAAGGATAACAGATTGCTGTATTTTCTCCCAGGCTCTTTTCTGGTTAGCTACTCGTTTGTCGCACACAGCTAATAATAAGTTACGTATTTGACAGAAATGTTCTCAGAAATACCTACATCTACGTACACAGAGATTCGGATAAACAGGAAGCGTTTCTGGTTGCTGTGGAGTTTTTCAGACCGCAGCCTTTCCCCTCACCTCGGGATATATCATTTTACAGGCACGGAGTGCCTGAGATGGAAGGGACCTCTCAGGGTCACCTTGTCCAACCCTCCAGCTCAGGCAGGGTCCCCTAGAGCAGGCTGATCCGAACTAAACAGATCTTGAATTCACAAAGGATCAAAACTGAAACGAATGGTTAGCGAAGCCACGTGAGACTACTTATTCTTGTAAAACTCTAAGCATAATTAATTAGGTAACACTCAATCCCTGTCAAAAAACGTGCTGCTGTCTTAATTCAGAGCAACACCTGAGTAGTCTCTGTTATTCCATTTTATGTAATAGCACTGTGGGACAACATGCTGCTTTCACTTTGCTTGATCTGGTGTTGTTTTCAGTTAATATCTAATACAGAACCAAACACCCTACACACTACCTGTGGGTAAAGCAGAACAGAAACACAAGGGTTACACAGCAGCAGGTGAAACTTTCTTTGGCTGGTCCCCTTACGGCCCAGGATACGAACTAAACAGCTGTCATAAAACAGCTTTGGGAATCAAGGCAACCAACAGAGACATCAGCATGTCCAGCTGATCTACATTGCAGAGGCCGTGATGTCATGCCCAAAATGCTGCTTTGCCTGGACGCTTTTGAAAATGGTACCTAGCACATAAGGTTGTGCTACACCAAAAGGAATGTTACCGTACCTGCTCGACTTGTCCTGTAATTATGTTGTTTACACAGTAATTATATGTTTTAATCCAATTATTCCTTTAACAATTACATAGAACTTTTATATTACTCTCCTGTAAACTTCGTTATAGTTCCATAAATATTAACATACGGGGTAAGAAAGATGAAATTACTGTTAGATTTTCATGAAAAGTTCTAGGCTCATAACAGATAAATAAACTAAAAATCTCAGTGCTTTATTAAATATATATCTTCCAGAAATATTATTTGAAAAGATCTTCTGCAATAATTTTACTGTGCTCTCTAGCACAGATCTGCCATGGAAGCAGGTATCAGTCACTGGTTTAAGTCATGTCGCAGTATGATCCATATGTACATTTTCAAAATAGTGTTAACTAATCTGTATAACAAACTATTATAATGAAAAAAATATTGTGAGTATTTTGAGAGAATGGAACTAAGGAAAACAAGCCAGGGACAAAAACTGTTTCCCTTTTCATGAACAAGTTTCAGAGCTTGAGTTTGTTTCATCTGCTGATATCAACAGGATATGGAAGCAAATCGCTCATCACAGGACTTCAAAGTCAACGTCAAAGTAAATGCACCACCTCCTGAAGACCTAGACAAGATTCTAGCAGAAATAAGACAAGATTATGAAGCCATAATTGAAAAGAATCGTCAAAGCCTCGACAGTTGGTACAAAGAACTGGTAACAGCTCTTTCCTGTTCATTTCAAAGATCCCTGGTGCTGGAACTGACTGCCAAAATCAGTAAACTTTTCTCTTGTTTTGCTCCGCAGAGCTCAGCTGTGTCTCTGGCAGCAGCCCCTAATCCAGAACAGATACAGAGCAGTGAGAATGAGATCAAGGATCTAACCCGTACTTTACAGTCCCTGGACATCGAGCTGCAGGCACAGATGAGTAAGGTATCTACTGCAGACATCTCTGGCTGGCCACTGTTACATCATAAATTCATAGGACCTGCCTTGGACCAATTCTTTGCTTAAATTATGCCTAGTGTAATTTTCTTGTAGTTATTAAAGTATACGTGAAATTGGAATTTGGACCATACTTGATTTTGCCAGAATATGTAACATAGATTCAGCAACCATTGCCAGGATGTAAAAATTGTCTCACTTTACAACAATATATGGGGAGAAGAAAAAGAAAATACAGGAGAGCTGACTCCATGATCTAAAAAGAAGACAGATAATATAAATTTCGTATTTACAACCCCTGTTATAACACGTGAAATATCTGAACTGTGAAAAATACTGATGGGGAACCTTAAAGCTATTTCTTCAGCTTTTGTAGAGGTGAAAGCTCACATATCCACATCTTTGAGGTTTTGAAGCAATCCTGTACAGCAAAAGCAGGAACTGACAAAAAAGTCAGCAGTTACAGGAGCAACACCTTTTGAGAATAAGCACTATGGCAGGGACAAATTGCTCAGTTTTTGCCTTTCATTATGCACACATAACACAGCTTCATGATTCTGCTGATTTCACGTGAATAGTCACTCAAGTGGCTAAGTGCTTAAATGACCACAACCTAAGTTTTGTAATCATCTGGCCAGAGACCAAATTTGCTGGTATTTCTGCATTATACCTGCTACATAAATAATAATCATAGAATTGTTATCTGCTGTCAGAAACACATGCTGGAAGACACCTTGGCTGACACCCGGAATTACTATGCTGTTGCACTTCAAAACATGCAGCAGATCATCTCCAAATGTGAGGAAGAGCTAAGCCAGCTTCGTCATGACATCAAGCAGCAAAATAACCAATATAAAGTTCTTCTTGGGATTAAAACACGCCTGGAGAAGGAAATTTCCACTTACCGTCTGCTGCTGGAAGGGAATGTAGACGGGTAAGGCAAAGCTGCCCTGACTGGAATAGATGAGAAGAGAGTTCTTGTTTTCAGCTTATTTATTTGTTTGTTTACGTTTAATCAAAGCTTGTGAGTTCCATGCTACGTGAAGGGCTGGTATTTTAATTTGATGGATCATAATACAAAGCTTGAGCCATTTAATATAAGGAGAAACTTCAATCTATGTAGTCTAGATTACCTAAATTAATATAACGATATATTTTTAAAAATAATTTCTACATTCCCACAGCACGTCTATCTCTGCTGAGGAAAAAAATGTCAATTTCAGTAAAACTCATAGTCATTTCCAATCTTCAAGCCAAGTTCTAGATCAAAATGAAGCCCAGAGTGAAGTGCAAAATGAAGTGCAGCTGAGTTCTGCTCAGCCACCCGCAGCTGCAAGTACCAGCAAACAAACCCACACAACGTGCTCCTGTGCTGAGGGGCTGCTGGGTTTCCCCATCTTTTTTTTCTTTTTTTTCTGAATCTCTGCATTCAGAAATCTCTGGCCCTCTCTATTCTTTGTTCTCCCACCTGATACACAGAGCACGGCTTATTTACACAAAATAGAAAAAGGAAGGTTAGCAATAACTGAGCACCTCTGGAGGCAGGGCAGTGGGGCACCAATTCCAGGGCTGGGCATCAGGAACCAGGCTGGGACCTGAGCAGCTCAGGGCGTACGAGGAGCGATGTGCCCGTCCTTAACAGAAGTGATACTCAGTGCACAAGGGGACAGCTTCAGCTGAGGGCATCTGCACCTACGACTAATGAAAAATTCGTATACTACAGAGTCCCTTCTTAATTTCTTTGTTTTCATCTCTTTTCATATTGGTATGAGGCCTCCTTAGAATCAGTGAGTTGAAGGGGATGAATAAGTTCTTGAGATGAGTATATTCATTACTTTGTCTCTGTTTCATTTTCTTTACAGGAAAACAAAAAAATCTGAATCGAAAGCTAAAGGTAAAAGTCCCTTATTTTGTTCTCTATAGTAGCTTTTAATTATTGTCATTTCCAATCAAATTTTACTCAGAATAATTTTCATCTTAAGGAGCTATGAAAGGTTTGCATTGCAATTAATTCTCATGTAGGCCACATTTGAGAATAATTTCAGTGATTCACCTGCGAAGGACTGCACTTCAGAGCACATTCTGCTGCGTCTGCCTGCTCACGGGCTGCTCTTCACACTGACCTCTGCCAGTGAAGCACCCTGTCCAGAGCTCAGACTCAAGCCTAAAGCTTTCATGGTATATGAGGAGGCAAAGAGACTCCATTTGGTGACTAAAACAGTCTTAGGGCTTGAGAGCAAACAAAATCTGCATGTCTGGAAACTCATATTCTGGTATGAGCATGACCTACAGACATGCAGGTTAATTTGCTCTGAAGTTAGATTTGCATTGGCTGGGATGCAGCTTTATTATTCATTTGCCCTGACCTGGACAAGGCCCAGGGTGACTTTGTTAACATTTCACAAAGAGCAGTAAGTATTGACTTAAAGGGAAACATGTAAAGATAAATCAGTTGAAGAAGCAGCTGGTAAATTACTGTAAATGAACTTTTCCCTGCATCATCTCTTCTCAGCATTGCTTCTTGTATAATTAGCCTTTCATTTTCTTTCAGAATATGCTGGGCTGACCAATCGAAAGATCAAAGCAATTGTCCACGACAGTGTGAACGGGCAGGTGGTATCCTCCACCGTCAACGAGATCCACCAGCAAGCATGAAGCAAGAAGTCCTGCCAGCTCCTGGCTCCCCCGGCAGGCTAACAAGCAGCCTCTGGGAACTCCCCTGCACAGCTCGTGCTCTGCGTTGGTCTCGGTGTGTGTGAAAAGGGGATGCTGTAGTGAGCTCACTCCTAAACTGATCTGCAGCCTAACGCTGAAAAGCGCCACACAGAGCTAGGTAGAACTGATATGCTAAAGGGCTTGTAGTCATCACAACGCTGAAGACAAACTACTCAATGGAAATGACTGTCTGAGTTGGTAATATATGTATTATGCACATCTCACCGGGGCATGAATCTCCATCTGTGGTTCAGTTATTGCTCTGCAAATTAATTATAATTTAACGTGAATAATCTCTAAACTTTTCTCCCGGTCTTATGTCTCTTATCATATACCTCACTGCTGCCAATAAATCCTTTTCCATTACTTGTATTGGTCGTTGGTATTTCTGATTTTACTTTTTCTTAAGTACGCACCAGCCCCTGGCAGTGCTATTGACGCAGGTCCAAGGGGCTGCAAAAGCCTCATTGTTTCAGCGAGTATGAAAGTGGAAGGACACAAATAAGAACAAAAGCCGTGACGCAAGCTACAGGTGGTATTTATATAAGCAAAGCTATCAGACTTCCTTACATAAAACTTTTGGTTTGCACCATTTAAAACAGGGTTATCAGCAGTACTGTTGTAAAGTGCACTTTACTAAAATATTCATCCTGGAAACAATCGTTTATTCTTCACCTCTAGAGAAATTTTCTTCAACTATCTTGACACGTTTTCTTTCAGACTGTAAGTACTTTTCCAGCCACTCTCATACATTCCCAGTGACCTATTTAATTCAAAACACCATTTCAGCAATTTGCTTTCATATTAATGCTCCTTGGTTTTGTTGACGGGTTCTGCAGTCAGGACAGACTGGTAGATGCAGTGCATACCATGCTGCCAGTGCTGGAAGAGGACAGGCCCGAGTTCTTTAGCCAAACCCACTCTTCCCCTTTCTCACGTCAGCCCAGTCACCAACACAACAGGAGACCCTAACAGCAATATGAAGATTTCCAGAGATACACAACACTGAAAACTAAGGAAGTAAAAAAAAAAAACACAGTATTATTAGGACTGTTTAGACAATGAAGGCTGGAGAGCAGAACTAAGAGCCAAAATGGAGCACCAAGAGTGTCTGTTCAGATTTGCATTCCAAAGTCTGCATATAAAACAGTATGTTCTGGGCAGTCTTATATTCAAGAGTGAAATTGCCATTGTACTCTTTCATACCTACTCATAAGGGACCTTCATAAAGAATTCTTGCTACCAGCTTTGCTTTGAAACAAGGTTCACAAAAGAAAGTGAAAATTTCAAAGAAAATGCAGATTTAGAGTAAACAAAGTCCATCTCTACAACACAAAGCACTCTTACTGGCATGTTAAGACCAGTTCACGATCCCCCCTTGTCCCTCCTTCCCCCACTCTCCACCCTTGTTGCACAAAGAGATCCCGAAAGCATTGAATGGATTACCTAATGGTTTCTTTAAATTGGGTAAAACTTGTAATACAGGACTGGTAACTCTTGGCTAATTAACAATGTCCTTCCTTATGGCTTACCAGATCCAACAAGCCAGACCTGGTGTTTGTAGCATCTGGACAAAATGTGCCTAGGTCTTCTTGTATGATTTTCTGTGCTATTTGGAGATACATTTAGTTATCAAATGTACAGAGCCTATCGGCATTGCTGTGATACAAATAATTATAAAAACTTCTAAGTGGTTCCTTACTTCTAAATCAAAGCAAAGGATCTGTCCTGCACTAGGTTTTGATTGTGCTAAACTACAAGGAATGAAGAAAGAAAACTCAGTAATTGCAGGCTTTTACAGAACAAGCCTGTTTTTATTTCACATTCTCGTGCAGTGCGTTGGCTT
The DNA here is from genome assembly GCF_963932015.1 of Anas acuta. Classification (NCBI taxonomy): domain Eukaryota; kingdom Metazoa; phylum Chordata; class Aves; order Anseriformes; family Anatidae; genus Anas; species Anas acuta. Next base: position 2,384,220 of record NC_089003.1, on the reverse strand, counting down.
TGCTCTGCCCGAGCATCCTCCCATGCAGAAGCGAGAGATGCACTCCCTGCACGCCTGTGCTATGCTCAGCTGTGGTGCAAACAGCACTGGCAGAGGTGTAAAGCACAATTCCCCTTCCACCCCACTGCTCTGAAGATGTTAACCTTCTCTTGCAGCTGTGTCATTGCAGCCTGTAATGGTCAGAGCGGTGTGGCTCACTACAATGGCCTCACAGATCACACAGTTTACCAACATCATCACACAGCGGTGGCTCTAATACCTCCATTCAGACTGCTTTTAATAATTTAAGTAAACCAATTAGTCCTGAAACATATAAATATTAGTCACACTACACTCAGTTTTCTAAATGAAGGCAGGTATTTAACGACAAAAAATGCTTATTCTGGGCATTTCTCCTGTCTTCAGAACGCTGCGTTTCACTGCAGATTTCTTTTTGTTGGACAAGTAATGAACGATATTGTGTCACTGGCCACGTGCTGCCCTGTATCTGGTGGTTATCCATCATTTCTGAATTTTGGTTCTGTGCCCTGAATAATAACTAATGATTCTAATATCCACCTCTTACATGCACTGTTCACATTCTCACAACACAGAGAGATGAAGTTAGGGCGATAATGAGCGGGATAGTATTATCATTCCCATTTTATTGCTTGAGAAATTGGAAAAAGAGATGACACAACTTGCTCAAGGCTGCAAAGAAAGTCACTGATAGCGACTAAATTAGAATTCATCACTTCACAGCTTCTACTTAGCTCAGCTATTAGATAATTTGACTTCCGCAAAGAGCCACTCTCGGTTCCAGCAATCCCTTCAGTACCTGATCACGCTGGAGAGATAATCTGACTGTTTTGTTTCAAGGGTGCACTGCTGGTCAAGACCCTGCACCTAATTTGATCACGTTCTTCAATTTACATGAGTCAGTAGCACTACTAAAATTAGTCATGTAAAAAACATTATGACAGTGTGGGTTTGCTGATTTTGTGGTATTTGGGACATTCTAAAAATGAGACGCCATATGTGCCTCTTGCTCTAAGTCTCACATCAGTGTCCCGAAGGAAAGGAAATCCTCACGAGTGTGGTTCTGTATGATTTTATTTTATTATTTTAAATTATTTTGTAATTTTATTGTACTTAAACTGTTTGAACAGTCTGCTAGCTGCAGTTTCTCAGTATTCGACATCCACAGAAGTGCTGTTTCAGTGTCAAGGAAGTGACTAACCCAGGCCCAAAAGAAATGGCAATTTTTTTTGATTTGAAGTATCGTAAAAAATAACGCACTCAAAATGAATGTCCACAGATAATATTCCATAGATGGAATAGGCAAGCAGAAAAATATCATTGGGAGATAATGTCATTTCTAAGTCTTAGTGAATGATGTAACAAAACTTCTGCAAACTGACAAGACAGAGGAACTTAGAGTCTATAAAAGGAGGCTGAAACCATCAGCATTCTCAAAACACTTCTTGTAGTTTCACCTGCCATTTAAGGAAGTCCTGCACTAAATAATCCTCCAACGTGATTTATAACAGACTTGAATGCACTCCAGAAGGTGTTATGAGTCACAGCTCATTTCACTTGTAGAAATGTTAAAACTTATTAAGGTGTATTACAATATGCAGCTTTGGTAAGTGAATTGTTGATCCTCTGGAAGAAGTTTGCAATGAGGTAATGCAGTAATGGTTTGTGCTATTAATCACACATTCTTTCTGGTGATGTGGCCACACATTGGCAGGTTTGTTTCTTATTTATGAGCGAGAAACTTCTCTCGAATGCAAAATTTTGCTTTGTACCTGCCTTGTTAATACAGATGGAAAATTAAGCCAGTCATTTCAGTAAGAGAAGAAAACAAAATCTAGCATTTACAACACTGCTAAAAACACTGTTTGCATACTGTTATTGAAGCACAGAGAATAGGTGGAAGAGCCAGTAAAGCATTTCACAATGTCCACACCCTGACCTATAAAGGTGTCTAAAGTTTTGCTGTGAGATGCCTGTTCCTGTGTATGAATCACGTAGAAAAAGGAAGAATCTATGAACAGGAAAGCAAATAAAGAATAATGCTGGAGAGGCTTGCACCCCCTGCCCTCCACGCTTCCTGTACTGTAAAGCAAAAGCATCTTAATTACCGACTCTAATGCGCACTTGGCTTTGTGAAATCAGAACTAATCTGGGGCCTGTTTTACTACATACTGCTTCCTCTTCATTCCTTCCTCAGTATAGTTCGGCGTTTCTTTCCAAGTTACGTTTTAAAGATATCTTTAATTGTATAACTATAATGAAATGAGCTATTTGAGCCATACATCTAAGGGTTGGCATAAAGGAATTGTTTGCAAAAAAAAAAAAAACCACATATTAAACACAAGTATCAATACGTTACAACTGTATTTTAGACTGTCCTTATGACAGAAATTTAGAGCTGACGAAGTACTAGACATGACCTCATGGTGAAACAGGTGCATGGCTGCTTCTTCTAGACATATTAAATTGCCTTTTGAATGTCTGAATATGCATCAGAAGCTTAAAGGCATAAAATCATAACATCAGCTGTGGTAAAGACGCTTTCAATAACTATCTAGACTTCAGGGGTAAATTTTTCTGCAGTGCAACGTCCTAAGGACAAGTCAAAAGGATTTAATTTGATAGGCTGTTATTAGGCTCTAATGAAAGCAACGAAAAGGAGGAATATAATTTAATTAAAGAAAACTTAATTTAATTTAGAGGAATAATTATTTGCAGCAGGCAGGGAAAAGAAGAAAGAAACAAGCCGACAAGTAGCTGACAAACTGTACAGTACTTCTTTAGTACTGATAGTTCCAGAGAAAAAGTACCTATTTTGGCTCAAATCTACACCTCCTGAATCATGCATGCAAGAAACTAAAGCATAAAAGGCATAACACAACTAAACTGGAAGCAACTCTTAGCAGAGCAATTTCAAAGCAGGAAATGTAAATGCTCTTAGAAGCAGACAGAAAACTGCGATTTTAAAGTTACCAGTGCAGGAAAAAACACCACCACTTCTCTCCTTCCTTATTATAGAGACAAATAATAATTTTTTAAGCCATTTCAGTGTCCAGGCTCCATTTCTTTGTTAATCTTGCCACAGAACAGTTTCAGAGCGGTTACCTTCTTGTGAATTATATGTTCCACTGGAAATAACATTGCCACAAAAACATAAAAACAGAAACAAACAGACAAACAAAAACCCAAAGGAACAACGAAAAAATCCTTTAATGTCTAGAGCTTTCAGCTCTCTAAAAATTAAGATATTCGAGTATCAGTCATGAAGAAAGGGGCAGCATTCAGAGGGGTAATGAACACGCCTATCACCACAAATTCAGCTTTTGGGATTTAGAAAGATAGATAATCCTCGTTGCCATTGCTTACAAGCTCCCTGCCGTACACAACGCTAAACTCTTTGTAATTACAGCTTGTGGCTGTGAAGATAAACACAGCTTCACACATTTGGCCGCAAGAGCTATGCAAAACATTTTTCTTCTGGACATAGGAACAGAAAAGTGGGTAGTATGTGAACTTTTGTTATGTAATACGCCACTTGCATTAACCGTGCTCAGCTTCCAGCACGGCTTCTCCAGCTGTAGCAAATACTGCACAGCCTCGCACACGCAGCTCTTTTCAGAAGGCGTGTGGTGGCCTCTAGTGACAGCCAGCTATACACGCATTGCACCTCTGCTCCAAATGGCACGAAAATGGGACTGCTACGCCTACGGTACGACAGCAATCTGCGCCTTCTGTGCGATGCTTAAGGCTAATGAGGCATTTTTAACTGGACATTTCTGTTGAAATATTTGTGCATTGCACATTCCTGAAACGACAAGGACTGCTTTCTTAAAAAAAAGCTAGGGAAAAATTCTACACAAATGTGAATGCATCCGATGCAGTGTGTTCATACACGGCTTTTATGGTGTACTATCAGTGTGTGCATATATTTGCACAGGGCCACGAAAATGGTATTTGCTTACTGAATCATTCAGATAGGTTTGAGGTAGTCCTGTGTGGAGCCAGGAGTTGGACTCAGGGAGTGTTGTGGGGTTCTTCCAAGTCGGGATATTTCATGATCTGTGATCTCGGAATATCTGCTCATGGTTACTGAACTGTTCCAGCTTTATGCTAGCTGTAAATGGTTTGATATGACTGTATACAAACCACACATTCATGTTCACAGATGTTCAGCAAATATTGCTATTGGCTGTTGCCACACCTAGGAAAAATGCAAAATTCACCGGCTTACTGCTTTTCTCAGTCCACCGTTGCACATGATTTTTACAAGGGAAAAATTCCTGCTGGTAGACTTTTAGATTATATTAGAACTGATATTCATGATACTTTTAGGGGAGAAAAAGAAGAGAAGGCTCATTTGTATGGCCTGGAGCTGTTTTCCTTGGCACTGAAATCTGATTCTGCTCGAGGAGAGCAGCTAAGACAGGAAAGGCAGCTCCCGACTTTCATTTGCAACCTGTGGTTAGGGAAGGATGTATCCTACACACTGCCGTGCGCACCACTCCGAGATCTGGAGCACTTCTACAAGTATCATACAATTTAAAGGGATGTTTTAAATTTACCTCTGCTCAAAAGCTCACCACAGAAAATAATAAGGTGAGGTGTTTTGACGATTAGGATATTTTCACTGGACAAAAGATAAAAAGGAGAGGGAAATAGGGAAAAACTATATATGTGAGGAAGACAGTGTAAGATCTTGGGCTGCAGATGTTCAGGGCTTATGTGCAGCCGGTTAATTAGTGACATCACCTGGTCCTTGTTCTCATCTGATTTGGTTACGGTGCTTTTGGAGCTTGTCCAAGCTCCATCCACTCGTTCTGTGGGAAAACCTCTATTCTTTCAAAAGACTAAGCAATGACAATAGTGAGAAATCTTTTTTTCTTCCCATGAACTTTAGTCAGACCCATACATTTCCCATTTAGTGGCTCCCAGATAAAAGAGACCAGCATGGGACATATCCTAATAACAGGTGCAAAGGAAAATTTCCTGCAGACTGCAGGGATTATTGCTCCCTGTAACTTCAGCGATCAGGGAAATCATGCTTTCTCAATCTATATTGCTACATAGTGCTCCTGGATCGCAGTCTGCAAAACACAAAACACCTCTGTTTACTGTTTGCGTTCTAGGGTGCAGCATTTGCATTAACAAATGGTGCAAATATACATTCAGGGTGGAGAATTGTCCTAAGAACTTTTTCAGTCTTTCAGGAAAAAATAAAAAGAAAGGATTCAAAATCTGCTATTGGTTCATATCTACATAAGAAAATTATTTAATTTTTTTGCCCCGAAAGCTCATGTTACATGGTTTCCTTTGTTGTAAACTGGATGACATAAATCAGGAAGCAATGTCTTCTCGTAAGTAGGCTACGAAGAGAAGAAGGGGAAATTCTCAGTCACAGAAATACTGAATAGTGGAATATGGCCAGAATATTGAACATGGAATTCCTCTTCCTTGAATGCACTTTTTACAGTGGAAGTCTTTTGACGACATCATTATAAGAGATCTTCGGGAATCAAATTCTTATGGCACAAAACCCAAACTGAAATCAACAACGTAGTTACCAGGACTAATAAACGGGCACCGGATTTCACTGTGAAAATGGATCATCGCTGAAGCCTGAATTAAAAGGCTTTTCTTTAGTTAAATCCTCAAGTCAGCCAAAAGAAAAGCGTATGTTCCACCTAAAGGCTGCACAGACACAGAACCAAAGCTGGGTGTGTCTTTTTTCCTTGAACTCTCATGACTGGTTACATATAACTTGTTAGTAATGGTGAGTAATACGAAATGGCATGCACACGTTATCAAAACCCTTCCTGAGTTATCTTCATAGCTCTGTAATAGGCACTAAATGTCTGTCATATAGGCAAGAGATCTTCAGGACATCAGACAACTTACTGATGTTACTATGAACATTTTGTTAGGACTCCACACCAACCCTTCAGACCGACCACACCACCGCAGGCAGCGTTACGCAGTGTTATCCCCAGGCTGTCCTCACTGGAGAGCGCACAGCGGAGTCTTGAGTTGGAAACTGCACTACCAAACTAAAGCACCAGCAAAGCGTTAACAGCACCTCTTCCACTGATCAAAGCTGCAGATATCAGACAATATAATATTTTTGATGTTTCTCAACAGCTATTTAGATTATCTCCTGTTACAATCATTTCTGTGAATAAAAATAAGGCGGCCCCTATTCTTCCAGATAACACCTGGGCATAGTTCGAGTGGCAGCAGGAGCTATCAGCCACTCCCAGCTGAGTGTAACTGTGCAGCTGTGAGCCATGACAAGTCAATTGCCCTCCAGCCAGCTGAGGGACACAGCCCACATTACATTTCTGGTACAGATACAGCCTTTCCTATTCACTCTTGCAGTTTTCAGTGGTTTATATATTCAATGATTCATTCAACATATTCTGTGAATATCTGGATTGAGGAAAAAAAAAAAAAAAGGAGTAAAACCCACCTGTGGTATGAATTATACCTATACCAAACCTAGTATATATTCTTACAGATATTCCAGGTTATTTTTTGGAAGGAGAAGCATATATAAACTGATAAGACCTGAGAAATTGTCAGTAAGCAAACTGGAGAAGAAAAGAAACAATGCTAGGGAAATTCAGCCTGGTATCTTTCAAAGCTATGTCAACTTGACACTATTGCTCTGTACATCCAGCTGGGCATGCCCTGAACACTTTTGCTTAAAATCAAGAGGATTTTGGAAGAAATAGCACTGCTGAAGGTTCAGCTCGACCTTAAAGAGCAGAGCCTGTGGCCAAGACAAAAGTCTGATCTAATCCTGTTGTCCATTTTTATTCAGGTCACTGTACAAGATGAAGTCAGAGCAAAGTTTAGAAGGTTTTATGTATCGGTGAATTTTATTTTGCTATCAATCTGAAATGTATTTTTTTATTATTCTTATGTTTCTAGATAGTCTCCAACTTCTATAAATTTCAAACATGTGACATTCATTTAACAACACATGCAGTTAGTTTTTTTTTTGATATTTAAACTCTGTATCTGCTTCCCCATATGGAAGTAAGGTAGTTGTGAATAGAAAGATTAAGAATTTGACCCACAAAAGCCAGTCTAGGCCTTTGATGACATCCTGCTGCATTTATACGCAAACATGAAAATTAACAAATAGCCTTTGGCTTTTCCACAATGAAAGAAAGAATGAAACCTTCAAATGAGGTTTAGAAAAAATACCATCAAGGTAAATGGAAACTAATTTTAATGAATACTGAGAAGACAAAGCAGAATGTTTACTATCAAATAGGCTATCAGAAAATATTGTAAGAGATCCAGGCAGTGAAGTTCATAGCCAAGAGATGCAACCGTAGCAGGATATTTGCTGTATTCTTCTTACAGTTGTAAAGATGTAAGCTCTGCCCTGTCCTATCTAGTCTGAATGCTTTCAGTAAATAAAAGACCCACCTTGAGTTTCTATAGCAACAGCCCAAATGTCTGGGCTAGTGTACTTTGATTTGAACTGTCATAAAAGTTTTTCAGACATTTATCCTTATCGGTTACACCCAAAGATGTTCAAGGTCCGAGACAATTCATACAGCTTAACAGCATCTTCATGCAAAAAAAAAAAAAATCTGCCCTGCATGCTGACCACTTCGGTTTGGAGACGTGTACTGTCAGAACAGCTAACGATGACACCTTAACTCTTGCCTTGCTACAGTACTGTTTAAACTGATCTGTTGCACTGTCATCTAAAAGCAATTTAGCAGAATTGGTTCTGCGATATCCCAGGCTTGGCTGTTCTCAGAAACCTAAGGATGCTTCCAAGATACAATCCAATGCCCTCAAGCTTTGTGTCTCACCCATTTCCTTGCCCCACGGTAGAAGACCACTATGTTCAGCAGCTGCTTTCCACTAGCACAAAGAGCACTTGGTAACTGTTTTACGTGACTAGCTGTACATTAATAATACACTAAGTACAGTAAATGCAGTGCCCCAAGGAACTACACCTCTGCTTTGTCCTGGTGCACACCTGCTACAGGCTTTCCTGTAGCGCTAATACCCCCTCAGCAACCAGCTTTGTCCCTTGCCTTCCATTTCATCTCAGCATTGTGCATCTCAAAAGCATGCACCACCCTGGCTTTAGGAACTATTAGAAACACAGCCTGTTGTGTTTCCTCGCGCACTGAACAGAGGCAGGTGGTTTCCTGGTAATGACTACAACACCTGTGTTTGTGGCAAAACAGCCAGCAGTGGAACAGGTCAGCTGGGGGTATCTTAGCCCAGCGCACTGACAGGGCAGAGGCACCCTTGCTTTGCTTTAACTCCAGCCATGCAGGAGGGCTGGGAGCTGTGCTGGAAACAGAATCTCAGGGCCTTTTATCACTCCATGGATGTCAGCATCTCACACGTAAAATGAAGTGGGCAACCATGCTGATTTCTAATACTCTGATTATTTTCTCTCTCCACAAAGCCATACTCTGCTTAGTTTCAATTGCACTGAAACCCAGTTCAACTTGTAAGGGTCTTCTAATACTCAGTGACAATACACTCAATGCAAGCTAACTACAACGCTGTTCATTTTTAAAACGGAACACCACTTTGTGTTTACTAGGAAATGAATCAGCAGGGTAGGTACAGATGCCACCTTTCTAATAATTTATAGGCAGTTCCAAGCTGTCCTCAGGCCTAGACCATGGCTCACTCAAGAGAAATATATACTTGATTGAAGATATAAATATTTGAAGTCTCGTCACATATAGTCAACTCTTAATTTTATAAACTGCACATAGGGGTAATAATTGACTTGGTTGTTCAAAAGGGCTATAGAGACAATGGGTGCAGATACACTGCTATAAATGATTCAGCAGTTAATTTGTGTTTTATCTTTTATTCAAAATGGTAACTAAGCAAGCCAAACTATAAAAAAAAAAAAACAAAAACACCACCCTTTGCATTACCCAGAGTGCGGGGACAATATGCTGTGGGTTATTTGCACTGACACCAATTACTTTATGTGTCAATAGAGGTGGGGTTCATGACATTGTGCTTCCTCTTTGAGATACAGTATAAAGGTTTACGGAGCACACGCTGCTCTTCACTTCAGCTGCTCTGTGTGTGTGTGGAGATTTAGCCCTTTCATTTCAAGAGGAAGAAAATGGCATTCTCTAACCGAAGCTTCCAGATGGGTTCAAGCACCCGCTTCCAAACTTCTGCACCCAGTGTCAGCGGTTTATCTGTCAGGAGCTCGTCTATCCAGAAGCTCCAGGCACCCAGCGTCTATGGCGGAGCTGGGGGCTATGGCACCCGCATATCCACTGGCACCAGCCTTGGACCAAACTTTGGCGGTAACTTCCAGCTTAATGTTACTGGTAACGATGTGCTGCTCGCTGGCAATGAGAAATCAACCATGCAAAATCTAAATGACCGGCTGGCTTCCTATCTGGAGAGGGTGCGCTCTCTAGAAAAGGCAAACTCCTTGCTTGAAAAGCAGATCAAGGAGTGGTATGAGAAGAACGTCACACACGTAAGGCAGGACCACAGTGCTTACCTCAAAACGATTGAGGATCTTCAAAATAAGGTAAGATTTCATACAGCTATCGATAAAAATATGAATTGCAATTTGGGTGGAGATGGGTAACAATCTGTTGCGTTAACCCTACTTGTTCATATTGTAATTGTCTCGACCAAGAACAATAAATGTTTTCCTTTGACCAGATACAAATTAGTGACAGATTATACATAGCTCATAATATTTGATTTATGCCTATAGATGTGAGTAATCTAATACATGAAAAACCTCAGAATGAATTAATTCTATTATATTTGCCTTAGGTAATTTTAATAGTTTTCTGACTATTAAAGTTTTCTGGTGATCAAGTGAGAAAGGGCTTTCATTTACATTAATTCATCTGCTGGATTTTGTCCTCCAGATACGATAAATCCATTGGACTTACATCCAAAATCCAGATCCCTTTTATGCACTTTAAAGGGAATTTAGCTTAAACCCAGACGACTAACAGACTGCTAAAGTTTAGAGGATAATGTCCGCATGCAGAATTAATTTCTAGGAATAGATAAATGTCCGTTTATGTGCACAGATTCTCATCCTGTCCTTCTCCTGCCTCAGAACTTTTTTCTATTTTCAAGCAGATTTGCTTCTATCAGTACCATGTTGTGCAGGAAAATATAATATATTGATAAAATAATGCATTTCTCAATACATCATCTAGATGCATTATATGCACTTCACTGAGATTATATATATATATATAATTTTCTTTTGAGATTAAAAATATTTTTGGTTGCTGATGCACATTCAGTTTCATAAATGTCAAACAAAGCTGTCTTCTATAATGTTTAAGAATCACTCAGTATCCATTGCAAGTCTTGCTGTCAGTGCTTCATCCATTTCCAACCATTCCTTTCCAGATTAGTGTTGCACAGTTGGAAAATGCAAGGCTTGTCCTGCAGATTGACAATGCCAAACTGGCTGCTGATGATTTCAGACTGAAGTAAGTTGCATGAGCATTTCATACTTTCTCCTTCTTTTTTCTGTTCATGAAAGCTTCTAGTTACTTATATCAAAGCTGAGAAGTAAACCTCTAATGCAAAGTTTAGTAAAAAGAAACATTTTAGGACTAAGGCAGTAGTAGTTATTGATTCTGTCATTTTCATCAGACAACTGTGTTTTGGTGATGACAAAACAAGCCTTGTTTTCCAGGTTTGAGAACGAACTCCTTCTCAGGCAAAGTGTTGAGAATGACATCAATGGACTGCTGCGAGTTCGTGATGACTTGACTCTGACGAAGTCTGATTTGGAGTCACAGATTGAAAATGTGAATGAAGAACTACTTTTCCTTAAGAGGAACCATGAGGAGGTGAGAGCAGCAGAACACTGTATTGGAGAGTTTTTGTCAGTGGCATACATAAACTCAGCCACACTTGGAATAATGAAATCTTCATGAACAATCTGAAAGAATATTGCATTTATGGTGGGATTCAGCTCCAGATTAGCACATCAAAATTTAGGTGTCTATTCGTATATTACCTATATGAATGCTATTGCCTATGGTTCTGTTACAATCAACTGAGAGACCGACAAAATAGACATAACCTGGAGAATGACTCATCTCACCACAGAGCAAACACCCACAGGCTGCTCGGCTGAGATGCCCTCTGGTCTCTGCTGGTTGTAACAGGAGCTCTGGCTCATGCAGAGATAGCTGCGAGTCAGATATCTGTACTGGGTATCTCCTAGGTTAGAAACTAAGCAGTGAAGGTTTTCTTTAAGAATAATTTATGTTTTATGAGTTGCTACCACACAAAAGCATTTAAATGGGAACTATGACTTCTACACTCATTCCATGGATCCGGTCCTGAGGAAATAATCTTTTTATAATATGTTTATCTATTATATAACATGTATTGCTACAGAGTAAATAACATTTTCTAACGTTTTCTAGCATGGCAGGGAGTAAACAGTATTTACAAGGCGATTAAGTTATCTTGCCCTGAGAAGCAATTTAAGAATTACTTCTATTTCTGTAGATTTTGAATTTCCTTCCAATATTCAGGACTGAAAGTTCCCTTTAGCTGATGCTGATACCGTGCTCTGTGTTGTAGGAAGTGGACAGACTGCAGAAACAAGTGGGAGGCTCAGTTAATGTAGAGG